>NC_060143.1:65622082-65942537 GCF_021461385.2 Schistocerca piceifrons | reverse complement strand
GTTGCCGAAATATCGCAGAACTTATTTTGTCTTTCAACGTGAAGCAGCAGGAAGTGACGTCACAAAACTCGTAGGTAGGACAATCAACGTTAGCTAACTCCACTCGGCTGCCCATGTCGTAATGCTGTGTGTGAGTACCGCCTGCAGCGTTGATAACGGCCTGAATTCGGCAAAGTTCATTTACGTCTACATTACTACTTTGCAGTTCACACATAAGTGTATGGCACCGTTTTCTTGGAACCATCTTCAGACTATCTCTCCACCGTTCCACTCTCTATCAGTGCATGGAAATATTAAATATTTCTGTACGAACTCTGATTTACTTACTGTATTGTGATGATCATTTCTCTCTGTGTAGGTTGGCAACAGTAAAATATTTTCACACCCAGAGAAGAAAGTTGGTGACTGAAATTTCGTGAAAAGATGTCGCCGGAACTACAAACGTCTTTGTCCTTAATCGCTGCTATCCCAACTCGCTTATCATATCCGTGTCACTCTCTCACATATTTCACAATAATACAAAACAACCTGCCCTTCTTTGAACTTTTTCGACGCTCTCAGTCAGTCCTATCTGGTAAGGATCTCACACCGCACAGCAATACTCTAGCACAGGACGGTCAAGTGTAATGAAGGCACTGTTTTTATTAGACCTGTTGCATCTCGTAAGTGTTCTGTCAATAAAACGTACTCTTTGGTTTGCGTTCTAGACAACATTTCCAATTTGGTCGTTCCAAATTAAGTTCTTCCTAATTGCAATTCATTGGTATTTCATCGAACTGACAATTTTTAGAATTGTGTGTTTTGTCGTGTAATCGAAATTTAGTGGATTGCTTATTATGCTCATGTGAATGACCTCATATTTCTCCTTACTGAGGGACAATTGCCACTTTTAGTAGCATTAAGATATCGCGTCTAAGTCATTCTGCAATTGGTTTTGATCTTCTGATGGCTTTACTAGACGATAAATCACAGCATCATTTGCAAACAATCTAAGAGGGCTCAACAGATTATCTACTAAATCGTTTATGTACAGTGTGACAGTTATTGAAAATAAAATCGTCATAACTTCTGAACGGTTTGCCTTAGGACGTTCAAACTGCAAGGCTGCCCACGAGGCATGATGGGAATTAGTATGCCCATGTTGGTTTGGTTTAGATACAAAGCCCACTTTAATGTGAAAGGGTTCGTCAATAACCAAAATTGGCCCATTTGCGGGACTGCGAATCCGCACTTTGCGATCGAGAAGTTTTTTCACTCAATGGGTGACTGTGTGGTATGAAACGTCCAGTCACGAAATAATCGGTGCGACATTCCTTGATGTCACAGTGACTACCGAACGGTATGTGGAGGTTTTGAGAGAGGACAAGTTACTCTCTCACCTATTTTCCGCACACGGAAAATGATTAAAGATTTTATTACAACCTGACGCACCTTGAGCGAGACTCCAGAAAGTTACATCGCCGCATGGAGCAAACAGGGTAACGTACTACCACTCTGGCATTGCCATACGTACAGATCTCAATCTCTACTTGGTCTCAGCTGCACCTATCTAGAGAAACTTAAATAGATTTGATCAATCAGAGTCTGCTCAGCGTCAGATCAATTCAGATTGCGTTATCCGCATTTTTAGGGCCAGAGTTATACTGTCTCAGCCACCGAGGATCCTTGTTCAGTGGCCGGCCGGAGTGGCCGTGCGGTTCTAGGCGCTACAGTCTGGAACCGAGCGACCGCTACGGTCGCAGGTTCGAATCCTGCCTCTGGCCTGGATGTGTGTGATGTCCTTAGGTTAGTTAGGTTTAATTCGTTCTAAGTTCTAGGCGACTGATGACCTCAGAAGTTAAGTCGCATAGTGCTCAGAGCCATTTGAACCTTGTTCAGTGTAGTCTTTAATGACCTGCTAGTTGATTACAGCATTCAATCAATAACTTGTTTAGCATAATTTATGTATGTATTAAAGAAAAAAATAAATGTTGTTAGAACACTAAAATTATACCAACAAAATGAATCATTTAAACAGGCCCACTAGGGTTACCTTTCAATTTTGGAAGATGATTTCATCCCCATTATCCAAAGTGACCCAATATTGACAAGTTCCATGCAAGACAGAGCTGGACCCCATCGAAGCAGGAGAATGTTTGATGTCCTGGAGGAGCACTTTGAGGACCGCATTCTGGCTCTGGGGTACCCAAGAAGCCACTTGCATGGGTCTCGGTTTGCCGCTATATTCTCCAGATCTGAACACATGCGACTCCTTTTTGTGGGGCTATATTAAAGACAAGGTGTACAGCAATAACCCCAAAACCACTGCTGAGCTGAAAACAACCATTCAGGCATCGATGATCTAACATTCTGCGTGGTGTCTGTTTGTTCTATATCGTGTCTCCCTACCACTTTCGCGCAACGACGCTCTGAGCGTGTTTTTTACGGAACTGACTAGTTTGAACCTGGGGCCTGTTGCTGGTAAGGAGACGCCAGACCACACATGACATGTAGAATTCAGAAGAGTTCAGTGAGACTAGCGATGATATAACCAAATACTTAATGATTTAAGCGTCAGCTCCACTGCACTCCCTGTAAAAGAATCTTAATACTAACTAAATTTAGTGGAAGGGGTTCAAGGCTTTCCTATTTTTAGTTAGCTGGTAAAATAACGTCGAAAAAGCAGTTAAGTTTACCATTGGAAATTTTATTCTACTCACAAAACAGTGTTTATAAATTGCACTATTGATAAAAGGAAATGTTTTAATACAGGATGGTAAAAACCAACTGCGTTCAACAAAAATGTGAACGAATATTCCCTGAATGGGTTTCCAAGTTCTACAATGGATTGAAGAATGACCTATGCCATATCACATCTATAATCTAGGTTTAAATTAAGTTTCACAAGAGAGAAAACTATCAAAATGGTCTACAGTGACCCTCAATTATCTTTAATTACTTATCTAACTTGTCGTAAATTACAGTGGCTGATGTGGCTTCTCAATAACTATATAACAGAAAAATCATCGCGTTTCAGATTTTTACTTCAAGTGGCAAATGTGAACACCATGAGCTTTAATTGACGATCGACACTAGTATTACGCAAAAAGGGGGTGTAACAGATGAGACTTCTGCAGTTTTGAGTGAGGCTTTATGCGCTGTTATGCGGCATCGCATGCGTTCATTACCTTGTCGGTGTTCGTCAGGGGGCGGCGGACAGCACAGCTCCGCTCACCTCCCCGTCTCGGAAGCAACTCTCTCCTAACTTCTCCTTACTACAATTTACCGAAGTTGGTTTAAAAAAACTATCTGACTGTGTTTTCATCTGACCAATCAGGGTCTCAATGCTAACCTTAAGCTCTGCCTACAAAAATTCTGTCTATCCAATGAGAAACGTTATGCTTTTCGCGGTGGGGCAATGTTTTTAAAGTTTGCAACGTAACAGAGACGCGAAAAAGTGTCACGCTAAAACTTGCAGCTGGTGTGGTCCTTTTAGCGTTATCGTAAGATCTATACTGTTCTTCTAGAGGGCTCTATCTTTTAACATGGGCTGGGGGGTGGTCCTGACGTAAGAGAGACGCGAAAAAGTCTCACGCTAAAAACTTGCTGGTGGTGTGGCCGTTTTTGTGTTATCGTAAGATCTATACTGTTCTTCTGGGGGGCTCTAGCTTTTAACATGGGCTGGGGGGTGGTCCTAACGTAACAGAGACGCGAAAACGTCTCACGCTAAAACTTGCAGTTGGGGTGGTCCTAGTGGTTAGCTGGCGACGTGGGTGTCCAGTCCGTCCCTTATCGTAGGGCCTTCTAGCTTAACACGATTCTGCTCTCGGCTTCTGTTCTCGTTTCTCCCCTTGGAACTGCGTCTGTCTCACGGTGGGAAGGTATGACATGCATTTAGGCATTCTTGTGTTAGTCTGTGGTATTCCATTTGCTCACTCGTTACTCGTATTACTCTGGTTAATTTAATGTCACGATTTATTCGGAGCTATGTGACATACTACTGGATTTGCTTATCATGTCAGGGTTTTCATGGAAGGTGTTGGATTTGCCTGACACCTTACAATGTTCCGACACAGCGGATCATGTGGAATTTCGCTATTCGTTTGCGCTACACCATTGCGAATGATGGCAGCCATATCGAACATGTCGTAACCTAAATCCGAATATCTGTAGTGACGTTTACATGTTGAATAAAGTGTGTGCAGGCCGTAGTTTGTAACTAATTTACGTTTTTTTCACCCTGTAGATTAGGAACAGCAAAGGGCCTATAATACTTCCTTGGGATACGCCGGGTATCACTTCTATTTTACTCGATAATTTTTCCTCGATTACTACATACTGTAATCTTTCAAGAGAAGAAATGGTAGATCCAGTCGCACAACTGAAGCGGAAGTCCATAGGCAAGCAATTTGATTACAAGTCTCTTGTGAGAAAAAGCCTTCTGGACATATAGGAATATGGAATCAATTTGACGACCTCTGTCGATAGCACTCATTACTTTGTTCAATCAAGGAGCTAGTTGTGTTTCACAAGAACGATATTTTCTGAACCGTGCTTTTAGTATGTCAATAGACACAGATGCCATACAACCTAAAGCCACTGATTGGTGATTAGATCCCGTAGCGTAAGAGCTACTAAATAGTTGGGATCTTAAGCGGCCTTCCCGCAGTATTTATTGCGCAATAATTAAGTGACATTATACTGCGAGTGAAGTGCGAGGCAAGAAAGGGACAATATTATTATGGAATTTACGTGCCCGGGACGCGTCAGTTACAACTCTGCTTTGTAGCGAATATGTCGGCGCTTGATGTAGTTAGCCTGCACGTACTGCAACTGCAATTGCTACGTGGTGCAAAAAGAAAAACAAGAGCAAGCGTAATGAGTGAAAAAGTGGCTTGGAAGGTGTGCTTTTTACTGCCGTACTAATATGCTAATGGAACTTGCTGCAAAGCCAGATGACTATCAGAATTTAAAGATGAACGAGGAATCTTTCAGCCAGTTGGTGAACCTCGTTGCACTTTATGTACACAGAAGACATGCTTTTCATACACTCGTCGGATTTCACTTTTGACAATGTTGCTAGCAATCTATAAACCTGAAAAGTAAGATACATGATTGTAGAGGAACGGTAGGTACTGCTGATGCGTATTTCTGCATTAATATTTGCATAACCTATAGCACTATACATGAAATACCGTCAAGAATGCATAAATATACATAATAAACATGCGATGCTGCAGCCATGAAAAAGTCGTTTGGATCATCTAGGTAGGCTCTCAATTTACCTTCCGTGACAATTTGCCGGTCGTTCTGGTTCTGTGCTCCACAGTCACAGCTTGGGGAGGTTGTATGAGCACACACCGTGTGGTGCTTGGATGCGATTTGTACTTTTCCACTCTTGCCGTGGAAGTTCAAAGACCTTCCGTCTCAGTAGAGGATAAATAAGATATCACACTTCAGATGGAGCATTTGTAGTCCAGATTTCATGCCATTTGATGCCTATTCATTCGTTTAGCAGGGCTTCTTGCCTTCGTAACAAGAGCAGGAGCTACACGGCTGAGTGTTGGAAGCCAGCACAAGGCAGTAGGCCTACACAGCCAGAAATGATTCTCACGGTTGTGTTGAGCCGAGTGTCTATCTCATTTACGTGAAAACTGTTCAACCACACCTGGGAACAGTATTCAGCCGTAGGAAACACCAAACTGAGCGCCGAAATTCGGATTGTATGTCTGATGCTCCCGTGTTAGCACTGCAGAGTTTTTCCTAGATGCTTCCTGAAAGACAACGTCCTATCGAGACTCGTTCCTAGATATTATGGAGAACTCCGTTTGGGAAGCAACATGTCGTCCATACGGTGGAATATTTCTGGCTTTACAGCCGCACTGTTCCGCTACAAGTGGCGCTTCTTAGAGCAGTTCAGACGACACCTGTGGAAAAATGATGCAGTGCGGTGTGAGATACTAATGACAAATGGTTTATTCGGTTATCGTGAGAAAGACCGCCTAAATCATGATCCTTCTCCGCGATTGGCTGCTGTGTTCGGAAGTAGTGCACCAAAATGATAAACTTTCGTAAAGAACTGCTAAACGAAAAGGCAGACGAAGCACTTCGGAGATCTGGGTATCGCTCCTAATTTGGATGGCGGGCGGATTCGGCCGTCTCGGATGTCAGACAGCCGGCCAGTATGGCCGAGCGGTTCTAGGCCCTACAGTCTGGAGCCGAGCTACCGCTACGGTTGCAGGTTCGAATCCTCCTCGGGCATGGATGTGTGTGATGTCCTTAGGTAAGTTAGGTTGAAGTAGTTCTAAGTTCTAAGGGACTGGTGACCGCAGATGTTAAGTCCCATAGTGCTCAGAGCCATTTGAACTATTTGGATGACAGACATGTTGCCTGCCTTGGTCGGTATCGGTTAAGAACTTAATTAGCAATCTCTGGTTATTTGGGCATGTAACTGAGAACAGTTCATTGTTTTGTTTATTTCTATTAAAGCGTGAAGAATGGAGATTATTTGCGATTCATAAAGTAGTTTCTTGTGTTCTGCCAATAAAATGTGAGTAACATTCCGTATAAACAAACTAAAATTAATTATTCATACAATATCAGTTACTCGCTAAGAGTTTTTCACAGCCTCAGGATGACAGGCTCGCGACCTAAGTGCTGTTTTCTGCGCAGAGGGCAACAACTGTAGAAGATTGCATGTTGACGAACATTAATTACAACTTATGGAACATTAATTACAACTTATGCATTCCACTCAGGGCGGTGGAAGTAAAATTGCATTTCAAAATGGCGTTTTAGGGAGACTGGGAACGAGTCTCCACATGGTGAAATACGTATATATTTTGTTGAGATCATCAGTTACAGTACTTTCAGCGCTTTTCAACTCTTTGTGGTGAACAGCAAGTGCTAGATCGTCAGCATATCCAAAAAGTTTTTTGCGATGGTTTTAGGTATGTCAGAAATATACAAGTTGAAAATATAATTGCGTAGGCTTTCGCGGCCAGTCGAAATAAAAGTTTCCTGGACATGGTACCGCGTCAGAATGTGTAAAACTGCTGCTCCAGCGGCAGTAGTTGTTTACATTATGACGCAGTACCATACCCAGGAAACTTTTGTGTGGAAAAGTTGAAAAGTTTAAGGGATTATACTGACCCCTGAGGTAGTCTATATTTAATTTCCTTTCTTTGCTTATGAGATTACCCTGCACTGCTTGTAAGTGCCTGACTTGAGAATATGTTATCTATTAGTTTGAATATGGTTTGGCAGGGGCTGACTTATAAGAGCCCTTCTTTCCATACTCTATCATAAGGGTCATTCAAATCGATGAAGACTACAGATGTCTTTGGTTGCTTCTGAAATCCAGCTTCGATGTGTGTAACAAGACTTGGAACCTGGACTGTTTAGCTCCTGTTTTCGTCTACCTTCTTGTCCCGCAATGCTAAGGGGGTGTTTCCCAGAATTCTTGTGCCTACCCTATTTAATAAAACTCGCTCCCAAACTTGGCACCGAGAACTGAGAAGTGCTGTTGAACGATGGCTTTCTTCGTCATCTGAAGGCTTCAGGACAGCGATAATTTTAGTAATTTTGAAGAGTTTTGTTAGATATCCCGATTTCAGAATCGAAGTAAAAAAATTGGTCAGCTGTTCTCCTGTCCTCTGTCCTCAGCGAGTTGAAAACTGACGGTGTATCCGATCAGAACCAGATAACCTGCGTGTCTTTACATCCTAGAGAGCAGTTTGTAGTTCCTTCAGTGTCAATTCTAGAGAGAAGTGTGTATTGGAAGGTGTTATTTGCCGAATGCTACTAAGGTTCTTTTTGTATTTTCTAATGCTTTTTCTGTCGTGGGGCTTTCAAGAGTGAAGTAGTTCTGTTTGCTATGTGGTCTACTGCCACTGAGTATTCTACCCGCATTGGTGGACTACTTCCACACAACTTCTTCAGCAAGCTACAGAACTGGCGACCCGATTTCTTAAAATCCAACTCCGTTGTTGTTTTGATTGACTTCTCTCTTCTTGATTCATTCAATTTTTGCATTAGTTCATGAGCTAGATCAGGATCAGCATCTGCATTAAATAACTGAAGCTTCTTAAAACAACATACATGCAGTTCCATGGATTTTCCTGCACACACACTCTTTTGTCGAATGGTTCTAAAGCTCGATACTGGATAGGTATTAAATGTGTAATCCAACCCCCTGAATGCACTTCGACAAATGGTTCCTTTCCTTTGTCTTGCTTGCTTGGTGTAGTCATATTCGTATGACATCGATGTATCAGTTGTTTAATCGTCCGCAAATCACTAAGTCCCGTCAGGAACTACCCTGTGACTTGTGCTGCACAATACATGACACAATATTTTGCTCAATACAGGGTGATTCAAAAAGAATACCACAACTTTAGGAATTTAAAACTCTGCAACGACAAAAGGCAGAGCTAAGCACTATCTGTCGGCGAATTAAGGGAGCTATAAAGTTTCATTTAGTTGTACATTTGTTCGCTTGAGGCGCTGTTGACTAGGCGTCAGCGTCAGTTGATGCTAAGATGGCGACCGCTCAACAGAAAGCTTTTTGTGTTATTGAGTACGGCAGAAGTGAATCGACGACAGTTGTTCAGCGTGCATTTCGAACGAAGCATGGTGTTAAACCTCCTGATAGGTGGTGTATTAAACGTTGGTATAAACAGTTTACAGAGAATGGGTGTTTGTGCAAAGGGAAAAGTTCTGGACGGCCGAGAACGAGTGATGAAAATGTAGCACGCATCCAGCAAGCATTTGTTCACAGCCCAGGAAAATCGACTCGCAGAGCTAGCAGAGAGCTACAAATTCCACAATCAACTGTATGGAGAGTCCTACGAAAAAGGTTAGTTATGAAACCTTATCATCTGAAATTGGTCAACTACCCGAGGCGATGGATCGGCCGCCAGGCAGCCCGTGACAGAGCACTTCATCACTGGCCTCCATGAAAGCCCTGATCTTACCCCCCTGCGATTTTTTCTTATGGGGGTATGTTAAGGATATGGTCTTTCGGCCACCTCTCCCAGCCACCATTGATGATTTGAAACGAGAAATAACAGCAGCTATCCAAACTGTTACGCCTGATATGCTACAGAGAGTGTGGAACGAGTTGGAGTATCGGGTTGATATTGCTCAAGTGTCTGGAGGGGGCCATATTGAACATCTCTGAACTTGATGTAACTCTTCAGGCTTTCCCGGCGATCTAATGACATCTTGGGTTGTCGGGTGTTCTGCCGGATATCAGCGTCGTACTTGCACGATATTTCGGTCACGTAGCTCGAGACCTTCATCAGGTGCGACCTGAGACTGCTCCTCGAGTGGACCTGGTCCAGTATTTATGCCTATGGACTTCCCCCTCCACCAACGGCTGCAGGCGCTTCCTCTGTGGTCCGCGCCCATTCCCTGTGACCTGCTGGAGCGTTGCTGCTCCGTTTTCCGTCCGCTGCGGTTCTAGGTGCTCCCTCTGCGGTCCGCGCCCACCAAACCCGCTCCTGGGGGTTTCATCTACGGTCTGGGGTGCCAGGCGTTCCCCCTGCGGTCCGCGCCCGCTCACCACGACCTGTTGGAGCGTTGCCGCTCCGTTTTTCATCTGCTGCTGCTCTGGGTGTTCCCTCTGCGGTCCGCGCCCACCAGTCCCACTTCTGGGTGTTCCATCTTCGGTCTGGTGCTCCTGGCAGTCCGTCAGGGGCTCTTTTACCATCTCCATGTCTCTGGTTCTTCTGTTTGTGTAGTGTTGCAGCTGGCCCCGTTGCTCCTTTAACAATTCCAGAGCCGGATCCCAGGCTCTGCTTAGCTGGTACCCTGTGTCACGATTCATAAGATCGTCAGCCATATTAATCTCAATCGATTCTCTTATGACACTGTCCCAAAATCTGGGTGTTTGTGCTAGAATCTTGGTGTCCTCATACTTCATGGCATGATCTAGCTCTAGACAGTGTTCAGCAATGGCTGACTTAGTCACCTGTCTTAATCTAGTGTGCCTCTGATGTTCTTTGCACCTGATCTCCACAGTTCTTGTCGTCTGGCCAATGTAGGACATGCCACATTGACAAGGTATATTGTAAATCCCTGATTTTCGTAACCCCAGGTCGTCTTTGACACTCCCCAGCAGTCCCCCGATCTTGTTGGATGGACAGAAAACACACTTGATATTGTGTTTACGCAGGATCCTACTGATTCTGGCAGAAATAGAGCCAGCATAGGGCAGATATGCCACCTTCCTTGCTTCATCTTGGTCTTCTTCAGGAACCTGTGGTATAGTGGCTGGTCGGAGTGCCCTCTCAATCTGTCTGTCCATGTATCCATTCTTGGAGAAAACTGTTTTGAGACGTTCTATCTCTATGGGTAGATTCTCTTGGTCTGATAGGGCACGTGCTCTGTGGACCAAAGTCTTCAGAACCCCATTCTTCTGTGCAGGGTGGTGACAACTGCTGGCCTGCAGATATAAATCACACACACTATACACGCTCCAGCAGGTCACAGGGAATGGGCGCGGACCACAGAGGAAGCGCCTGCAGCCGTTGGTGGAGGGGGAAGTCCATAGGCATAAATACTGGACCAGGTCCACTCGAGGAGCAGTCTCAGGTCGCACCTGATGAAGGTCTCGAGCTACGTGACCGAAATATCGTGCAAGTACGACGCTGATATCCGGCAGAACACCCGACAACCCAAGATGTCATCTCTGAACTTGTTTTTGAGTGAAAAAAAACCTTTTTAAATACTCTTTGTAATGATGTATAACAGAAAGTTATATTATGTTTCTTTCATTAAATACACATTTTTAAAGTTGTGGTATTCTTTTTGAATCACCCTGTATATTGTGCTGTGCAGTCTCCTTCAATACATTTCCCAAAGCATCAGTCTTGTTTTTGGGAACTGTGTACTTCCGATTTTCATGTCCTGGTCTTAATGGTACAATCGTTATCATTGATTTTTAATGAACCGATCCTGTTCAAGTTTTGGTGAAAAATCTGTTTCTTTTAATAAGTTTTTAAATTGTGATGATAATGTTGTTGTTGAGTAATAAAGTGTATTGCATGAAACAAAAAATGACAAAATACGTGGTTCCACCTTCTGTGTGGTTTCCTTAAAGCTATCCCAACACCAGTTGAGAGGTATCACCCTGGTAGGGCGGCATCCGAATGCGTACCAGTGCCGTTTTACTGGGCGCGAGCAGCTGACCATTTGGGTGTTCAGCTATGGGGGGAACCGACAGAGGCGGAGTCCCCAGAAGGCTTGCTGGACTGACGAGATGGTGTGACGAGGCATAACTCGCTGGCGCGCCCAAGTGGTAGTTGGTTGCTTAAGTGTTTCGTTCTGAAAGGGCATGACAGCCGGTGGGTGAGAGGTCTCTTACCAGGTGGGCATAGGAGTCGTCAGATGACGAGGAAGTGAAAGATCGGTCCTGTCCAGGGGACTCCCGAGAAGATTCTCGTGAATCGATATCACTGTTAGAGGCTGCTGGTGACTTGTGGCGCGCTCGGTCCATAGTCTGTTGGGTGTTGTCGGTACCAGCGCTTCTGGCATCATGTCGGGTGGGGCGTCAATCTTCAGGTGCCACATTGCCGTGTGGAGGGGTGGCGGAAGATTCGCCCAGCCACGGAGTCTTGTCCTTGGCCCTATTCATGATTACCCTCGGCCTGACTGACGCAGCCAGGGCCCCAGTCAACAACTACCCTAACTCCTGTCGCCTATAAATCCCAGTTAGTCCGGGACATTTTCGAAAAACAACAAGACCATAGAAGGCAAACGACAAATCAGTGTCAACTCAGACACTTCGACGGGCAACGCTGAACAGAACTCGTGACTTACGAATGATGTGCGCGTGCAAATAAACACTGTCAGGGTTCCAACCTGACTCAACTGATCGAATTCGCACTGACGTTTTATACACAATTCTTATGATCTCTCACTCATTTGTTGCTGTCCAGCACAACTTGTTTAACTGGTTTCTGCGCTTGTTTATGGTTTCAGTAAAATCCTTTGTCATTTCAGCCATGTGTGTGTCGAGGTTTACCTCTCTGCCTATTCAGTAAAGTGGTGCAATTTCCAATTGTTAACAGACTTTTGGGTGGCACTGTGGATAGAAATAACGGTATCTACAGTATTTGCAGTACAAAAGACTACGCAGAGATAATCTCATTCATAAATCACATTTGAATGTTGCTTGTTTGTTTGTTTTTGAGAAGATCCTGTTACGCCTCATATATAACTGAACGGTTCGGATTCGACAGTGGCAGGGTCTCAGCCTGTCGAGTCTGCCATTTATCTTTCCACGATGTTGCTGTTCGGCTGGTCGGCACACAACCGTCATGTGAATACAGACTCGATGGGATCGGTGTGGTATAGAGAGGGAGGGGGTGAGGGCGGACACACTGCCAACGGCACGGAGGATCTCAACGGCTGCACGCAACTGGCGCCCAAGAACACAGACATATCGCACTCTTGCTACAAATGTAACACAACAAAAAAAATGAGACACACCTTCAACTTTTGTAGCACTGTCGTCCTGCAGTTGTGTATAATATTGCAGTAGGATATTTTTCGTAAACCACATCAAATACTGACGAACCGATTCCACAGACCGAACGTGAGGAGAGGGGCTAGTGTAATTGTTTAATACAAACCATACAAAAATGCACGGAAGTATATTTTTTAACACAAACCTACGTTTTTTTTAAATGGATCCACGTTAGTTTTGTTAGCACATCTGAACATATAAACAAATACGTAATCAGTGCCGTTTGTTGCATTGTAAAATGTTAATTACATCCGGAGATATTGTAACCTAAAGTTGACGCTTGAAACCTCCGACGTTCAGTTACGTGTTGTAACAAACACGGGCCACGGTCGGCGAGCAGCATCTGCAGGGACATGTTTACGATGACGACCGTGTTTACGAGTGTGGCTGTAGTGCACTGTTGTGGTTTGGTCTAGCTGTCGCAGTGTCCGCATGTAGCGCTTGCTGCTATTGTTATTCTGCATTCGTCTCCGCACGCAGACCAACTGTAGTACACCATGTTACCAGACGTCTGTGATAGTGTAGTGTTGTAGGAACTGTGACCATGGTGTATTCGAACTCTGAAAAGGTGGAGATGATACTCATCTATGGCGAGTGTCGACGAAATGCAGCTGAAGCCTGCAGGGTGTATGCAGAACGGTACCCGAACAGAGAGCATCCAACGTGCCGCACATTGCAAAACATCTTCCGCCAACTGTATGCAACAGGTATGGTCGTAGCACGCAAACGGGTCCGTAACAGGCCCGTCACAGGAGAAGCGGGTGCAGTTGGTGTGTTAGCTGCTGTTGCCATGAACCCACACATGAGTACACGGGACATTGCGAGAGCCGGTGGACTGAGTCAAAGTAGTGCATCGTCACCGCTTTCACCCGTTTCATGTGTCGCTACATCAGCAATTACATGGTGATGACTTTAATCATCGAGTGCAATTCTGTCAATAGGCATTAACAGAGAATGCGTTGCAGTTCTACCTGTTTGCCATGAAGCGGGTTTCACAAACCACGGGGCAGTGAATCTACGGAACATGCATTAATGGTCCGTGGACAATCCTCGCTGGCTCAGACAGGTAGAGCGACAGCGACCGTGGACTGTAAATGTATGGTGCGGAATCAATGGCGACCACCTCATTGGTCCTCACTTCATTGCAGTGGCCCAAACAGCTGCAACATACATCGCGTTTCTTCTGAATGATCTGCCAACGTTGCTCGAAAATGTCCCACTGTAAACGCGTCGACGTATGTGGTATCAGCATGATGGCGCACCTGCACATTCCGCAATTAACACTAGGCTGACCCTTGACAGGATGTTCGACGGGCGTTTCATAGGACGTGGAGGACGCATAAATTGGCCAGCCCGTTCTCCTGATCGTACACCTCTGGACTTCTTTCTGTGGGGTACGTTAAAGGAGAATGTGTACCGTGATGTGCCTACAACCTCAGAGGATATGAAACAACGTATTGTGGCAGCCTGCGGCGACATTACACCAGATGTACTGCGGCGTGTACGACATTGATTACGCCAGAGATTGCAATTGTGTGCAGCAAATGATGGCCACCACATTGAACATCTATTGGCCTGACATGTCGGGACACACTCTATTCCACTCCGTAATTGAAAACGGAAACCACGTGTGTACGTGTACCTCACCCCTCATGGTAATGTACATGTGCGTCAATGAAAAAGACCAATAAAAAGGTGTTAGCATGTGGACGTAATGTGTTGTTCCAGTCTCTTCTGTACCTAAGGTCCATCAACGTTCCCTTTGGATCCCTACGTAATTCGGTGCTCTCCGAAACACACGATCGAACAGCGGAGGAGTGGTACTCAAGCGTCAACTTTAGGTTACAATATCTCCGGATATAATTAACATTTTACAATGCAACAAACGGCACTGATTACTTATTTGTTTATATGTTCAGATGTGCTAACAAAACCAACGGGGTTCCATTTAAAAAAACGTAGGTTTGTGTTAAAAAACATACTTCCGTGCATTCTTTTATGGTTTGTATTAACCTAACCCCTCTCCTCACGTTCGGTCTGTGGAATCGATTAGTCAGTATTTGATGTGGTTTACGAAATATACCCAGCGGTAATGTAATGTTAGGTGACTCACCATATTTGATTTACATTATTTTGGGTGATATATATGTATATTATAAACAGTTCTGGAAGTTTTTTACGATGTTGTAACAATTTAAAATTCTGCTTGCAGGTTTCGTGAATGTTGTTCTACATGTTGTGCTTTTGTTTCATTTTTGGCGCTGTTTTTGTTAGTACAATTGCCATTTGAAATCTTGTTTTTCAGACTTCACAGCACTAGGATGAAACATCAAAATAATTGTTCAGTTCCAATTGCTGTGAAGTATGGAAAACAAAGGTTCAGATGGTAACAACGCCGGAAACGGAACAAAAACATAACGTGTAGAACAACATCCACGAAACCTATACATAGAACTTCAAATTATTACTACATCATACAAAAGCAAACTGGCAGAACTGTTCATAATCTAGATATACATCATCCCAAATGTAAACCAAATAGTATAAACAAAAATGTGTACATATTCTAGGCCACCGAAGATGCCATGCAAAGAAAAACGGCAAAATACGTATGGCACAAAAATTGTGTTTCATTCATAGTTAGACAGTTCAAAAGCAAAAATTATCAACGTACCATACCATAACAAAATATCAGATTTTCCATTAATGACGTAAAACGTGTTAGGCAAAAAAAAATGGCTCTGACCACTATGGGACTCAACTGCTGAGGTCATTAGTCCCCTAGAACTTAGAACTAGTTAAACCTAAGTAACCTAAGGTCATCACAAACATCCACGCCCGAGGCAGGATTCGAACCTGCGACCGTAGCGGTCTTGCGGTTCCAGACTGCAGCGCCTTTAACCGCACGGCCTCTTCGGCCGGCCGTGTTAGGCAGTAATGAAACATTATAAAGACAAACAAGCAGTAATGAAAACGGATGTAACACCAGGATCGATGGAGTTTCAGTCATTTCTAACATTAATCCCAAAGAACTGCTATTTGTTTTAGTTATGTCACTTTTAGTGTTTTGACTGGAGATATAGTTGTTAATTATTCAAAGTTCTGACACTTTTCTAGAATAAAATATATATACTTATGTAACTTTTGACTCTCAATTTGTGCTTATTAATAATATTTTATTTCTAATTGAGTCTCTTATTGCATAGGATAAATTTTTACTATTAGACTTTTGGTGTCCGTTGCTGCAAACACATTGAACTTCTGGGAATTAGGTAGAGTTAACAAAACCTTTCACTCTAGCATTTTAAAGGCCCAACAGTTACTAGATACTAAAATTATTAAATATTAATGAACAGTCTAAATATTCTAGAAATCTGAAAACATATATATAATGAGAACTATAGTACCTTCTTGTTATTTTCAGGCAGAGGAAATTGATTAGAATAGGCTTTAATCAATCTACTTCCTTACCTACATGCAACAGCATAAAAGTCACTTCTACCCCGTTCAGAATTGATAGCAGTAACAACTGATGTTATTTCATCATTGGTAGTTTTTTATGGATGATGCATTCGTATAACAGTGTAGCTCGTGAAGTACTTACTTTATTATGTTCTTCCTTTGGTGCATGATCACTTGGATTTTTTACGTGGGCTTCTTTTTCGCAAATAATTCCAGTTTAGAAAGATGTCTATACTCTGTATTAACGTGCAGTATGACAGGCGGACACTAATATCAACGCCATTGTATGAGTATATTCTTAAACAGTGCTACGACTCAAAACATTCTAACTTACTTCTGCGAAACCAACAAAACTGATAACGTCAGAGAATAATTCTTCTAAAGTGAAGTAACTGAAAACATCAGGAATACCTCATCGCAAATAGTACAATTCATATTATAGTTAAAAGTATCGTGTGTACTTGAAGAGTTAACTTTGGTTAAATTAGAGAAATAGGAACTTTTTATGGCCAAAGAATAGTGATTTTTTTATTTTTAAATCTTTGTCGAAATGACTTTGATCGTTATTTTTGTTCAATTTGTTGATTCAAATGTAATCTTTTTATTTCTATTTCTTTGTCACATTATTTTAATCACCATATGAACTTTTACATTTGTTTTATATTTTCTTTACATCATTCTTTTTCCAATCGGAATTTATGTGAATATGAATTTAATTATAATTATCTACTATAATATTCAATTATTTAAAATTCTGAACAATCAGGTAAAAAACAAAAGACCAAATAATCAATTTATATTGACTGTGCAGTGGTGTGAGAAAGTATTTTTCGTTAACAGATGTGCAATTTTTTTGCGTGGTAATCGTCATTTAAACATTTAAAACATAGCCTAAACACGAATTGCATTACGGAAAAAGTAACGCAGATGAAGATTTAAATGAAAGAAGGATTTATAAGTACAGCGAAATTCGAACAAAATGAAAAATAGGTATAATGAACACAGTAATGTGGACGAAAAATAGGGTGACAAAAAAAAAGAAATTAAATCGAAATTAATAAATAAAATTAATTAAAAACATATGAACAAAAATTTCAAGAGGAACAAGAATGACAGGAAGAAAAATAAGAGCAAATGAACAAGTTGGTATTATTATGATTAAAATTATGTGACAAAGGAATAGAAATAAAAAAATTCATTTAAATCAATTAATTGAATAAAAACGATGATCAATGTCATTTCGATAAAGATTTAAAAATAAAAAAAATTACTGCCCTGAAGAAGATTCAAACCCATAACCATCTGCATGTGCAGCAACTATCCTGTCTATAACACGACGCCACCACAGTATTTGAACAATTTTTAATGCTACTGAATGTCACACAAATTACTCACGAACGAGGGCCCACCAGAGTGAATGGCTGCAGGGTGCGATACCTGGGATCTTAACCTACAAAGCCATGTAGATGCCCACTACTAGGAACCTCTTCTTGTAAGTCATCCTAGTTAAATAAAATTCAGAAGTGAAAATCTTAGTTGGTTATGTAAATTGACAGCGTTAATGACTAATAAATATTTGATTAGTGATTAACTTTGTGATCAGAAGTATTCGGACACCCCCAAAAACACACGTTTCTCATATTAGGTGCATTGTCCTGCCATCTACTGCCAGGTACTCTATATCAGCGCCCTCAATAGCCATTAGACTTCGTGAGACAGCAGAATGGGGCGCTCCGCGGAACTCACAGTCAGGTGATTGGGTGTCACTTGTGTCTTACGTCTGTAAGCGAGATTTCCACACTCCTAAACATCCCTAGGTCCTCTGTTTCTGATGTGGTAGTGAAGTGGAAACGTGAAGGGACACGTACAGCACAAAAGCGTACAGGCCGACCTCGTCTGTTGAGTGACAGAGACCGCCGACAGTTGAAGAGGGTTATAATGTGTAATAGGCAGACATCTATCCAGACCATCACACAGGAATTCCAAACTGCATCAGGATCCACTGCAAGTACTATGACAGTTAGGCGGGAGGTGAGAAAACTTGGATTTCATTGTCGAGCGGCTGCTCATAAGCCACACATCACGCCCGTAAATCCCAAACGACGCCTCGCTTGGTGTAAGGGGCGTTAATATTGGATGATTGAATAGTAGAAAAGCCTTCTGTGGAGTCACGAATTACGGTACACATTGTGGCGATCCGATGGCAGGATGTGTGTATGGCAAATTCGCAAATTCCACGGTGAACGTCATCTGCCAGCGTGTGTAGTGTCAACAGTAAAATCCGGAGGCGGTGGTGTTATGGTGTGGTCGTGTTTTTCATGGAAGGCGCTTGCACCACTTGTTGTTTTGCGTGGCTCTATAACAGCACAGGCCTACATTGATGTTTTAATCACCTTCTTGCACCCCACTGTTGAAGGGCAATTCGGAGATGGCGATCGCATCTTTCAACACGATCGAGCAGCTGCACGTAATGCACGACCTATGGCGGAGTGGTAACATGATAATAACATCCCTGTAATGGACTCCGAGTCCTGACCGAAATCCTACAGGACACCTTTGGGATGTTTTGGAACGCCAACTTCATGCCATGCCTCACCGACCGACATCGATACCTCTCCTCAGTGCAGCACTCCGTGAAGAATGGTTTGCCATTCCCCAAGAAACATTCCACCAGCTGACTCAATGTGTGTCTGCAAGAGTAGAAGCTAAGGCTAGGGCTTGGCCAACACCATATTGAATTCCAGCATTAGCGATGGGGGGCGCCACGAACTTGTAAGTCATTTTCAGCCAGGTGTCCGGATATTTTTGATCACATACTGTACATGACGTACAGTGAGTCGTAAACGCTCTTGTTTACAGCAGGACAAGCACCGACATGGACAGTCTGCAGCGCCACGGGCTGGTATCATGGTGATCTTCCCTTGAAGATACAGCAGAGACAGGCGGGCAGACAGTGGCGCGCCCAAAGACATCATTGGACGCAGGACTAATTGGAGATATTAAAGTCATTCATTCACGAGCTGATGACGTTTTATTAACCGAGCTGTTCAGAATTTCTGCAGTTCTGTTCCAAGGACTCAGTGAAAGGGTTCCATTAAATCTCTTCGCAGTAGTGAACATGTCTCTCACTACTGTCCCTCGCTACCTTGTCTGTAGCAAACCTTGAGGTAGAAGTGTGTCAACATGTTCCTCCCCATCCCATGTATAAGTCAATTTGAATGAATGACAGAAGAATAAACGATCATTTCTACTTTCAGCTTCCATTTTATATGTGGAAACGAAGTATTCTAAAATGAGTTTGAGTCTGTGCTTTGGGTGAAGCGTAGGGTGCCTGCTAACGCAAGTTTACTTATTTACACTAGCCACAAAAACAGCAGCGGGTCCATGGCGTCCTCAGTCCATCCTTCCACACCTTCCTGTCAGCTTTATCTTCATCTCCCAGCGCCAGAATCTGCATATCTTCCATGGTATTATCCTTCCACCTCGTCCTCGGCCGTCCCAGTGGTCTCCTCCCTTCGGCTTCTCCAGCCATTACAGCCTTTATTATCGTGTTCTCCCCTCTTCTCTTTACATGTCCGTGCCACCCGAATCTTATAGTTTTCACACTCGCTACGATGTCAGGTAGTGTGTATAACTTTCTGAGTTCTCTGTAGCCGGACGGTGTGGTCGAGCGGTTCTAGGCGCTTCAGTCCGGAACGTCGCGACTGCCACGGTCGCAGGTTCGAATCAAGCCTCGGGCATGGATGTGTGTGATGTTCTTAGGTTAGTTAGGTTTAAATAGTTCTAAGTTCTAGTGGACTGATGACCTCAGGTGTTAAGTCCCATAGTGCTCAGAGCATTTGAACAAGTTCTATGTTTTCCCTTATTCCCTACTGTTCATTTTCTTTCACTGGTACATGTATTTTTCTCAGTACTTTATTTTCAAAAGTGACGAGTTCTTTCTCTGTGTTTTTTTCTTTTTTTGTCAAGGTCCATGTCTTGCTTGCGTAGCATACTGTTGATTTCATGCTGGTCTGATACGTTCTTATTTTTGCCTGTCTGGATAGTAGCTTATATCTTATGGTGTTATGTAAAGCTCGTAGACATTTTCCCGTGGCTTAAATTCTCGTTACGATCTATTGTTCTATAATGTTTTGCTGGTTGATGTTGATACCGTGGTACGTGAATGTATCTGTCTTCTGCATTTTTAGGTTCCTGACTGTTAGATGGTTTAGTCCCAATTTAGCTCTTCTTTCTATTACCATGCACTTTTTTTTACTTTCATTTATACTTAGACCTACTTTCTTAGCTTCTACCATCAGTATAGTTCCCATTTTCTCCGTGTCTTCCATGCTCTTTCCTATCAACACAATACCCTCCGTAAAAGCCAGAACATTTATCTTTTTCCCTATGGTGACTCCTGCACATTCTTGTATTACTCTCCTCAGGGTGTTGTTGGGTGCCAAACTGAACAAGGTTGATGATATAATATGTCGCTGTCTCACTCCTGTTTTTGCAACAAATGTTTCTGAGAACTCCCCCTGTACTTTCTCTCTGCGCTTTGATTCCATCACGTACATTTTAGTTAGCTTTATCAGCTCGTCCGGTGTACCACACTATGCCATTATCCTCCACATCTCTTCTCTCATTATGCTGTCATATGCTTTTTTGAAGTCTAACACAGGTTTACCAACACTAAAGTACTAGTGCGTGGACACAGAGGTTTTGCTGTACATCTCGATTCGGCATAATGGACAATGATGTTATCACGAAGCTATTAAGGGCACGGTAAGCTTCTTTGAGCAGATTTCCCCACCGCAGCCACGTGCGGGAGCGGACCTGAAATCGAGAGGAGAGGCACTCTCCACTGTAGAATTAGTGTTTTGTAGATGTTAGAATTCTTAATTTAACGCGTTTTTAGGTTGGTGAATCGACTTTCTTTCAGTGAATATATTCCTGCTGATGTTTCAAAGTTCAGATAAACGGAATTGAGACATTTAGAATTACTTTTCGTTCATTCGCAAGATTGCTTTGTGCATAGGACCGTTGGGGCCATGTGTGCCGACTATAGGAACGAAATGGACTTTTAGACAACGATTATGGCCACAAACCATTTCTCAGTTACGAGGAATAATTTTCGTAAGTCAATGCGCTTCACGCGAGTTCGCTATTTATAACCATTTTTGTGTTACTGAACTTAAAAATTCTGAATAAACATGCCTTTATGCGGTTGATGGGTAACGAATACCGCGGTCCGAAGAATAAACTATTAGAAAAGGCTTTGCTTTTTCAAATCACACGTTCCCCGCGAGTTACTATACCTTCTGTATCAGGATTTTTCTTGGTTTTCTTGGTGTTGGTACACTCATGTTCAGCCACGTGTCCCTCGGACAGTCCGCCGTCATCCACAGTGGCCGTAGTGGTATAATACCAGATTTCAAAGCAGTTACTTAATCATGATCAAAATACCGGTTATCTGTGAGGTAACAATTTTTTTAAACTTATAACTTTACTATTGGTGACGCGGCTCTGCCTCTCTGTCCACGTGTTGTAGCATTGAATATCGTAGCGTTGTAATAGGGTGTGCACACTGAATTATTTTATGAATGGGTGTCCGAATACACGATTCTTATATACACTCCTGGAAATTGAAATAAGAACACCGTGAATTCATTGTCCCAGGAAGGGGAAACTTTATTGACACATTCCTGGGGTCAGATACATCACATGATCACACTGACAGAACCACAGGCACATAGACACAGGCAACAGAGCATGCACAATGTCGGCACTAGTACAGTGTATATCCACCTTTCGCAGCAATGCAGGCTGCTATTCTCCCATGGAGACGATCGTAGAGATGCTGGATGTAGTCCTGTGGAACGGCTTGCCATGCCATTTCCACCTGGCGCCTCAGTTGGACCAGCGTTCGTGCTGGACGTGCAGACCGCGTGAGACGACGCTTCATCCAGTCCCAAACATACTCAATGGGGGACAGATCCGGAGATCTTGCTGGACAGGGTAGTTGACGTACACCTTCTAGAACACGTTGGGTGGCACGGGATACATGCGGACGTGCATTGTCCTGTTGGAACAGCAAGTTCCCTTGCTGGTCTATGAATGGTAGAACGATGGGTTCGATGACGGTTTGGATGTACCGTGCACTATTCAGTGTCCCCTCGACGATCACCAGTGGTGTACGGCCAGTGTAGGAGATCGCTCCCCACACCATGATGCCGGGTGTTGGCCCTGTGTGCCTCGGTCGTATGCAGTCCTGATTGTGGCGCTCACCTGCACGGCGCCAAACACGCATACGACCATCATTGGCACCAAGGCAGAAGCGACTCTCATCGCTGAAGACGACACGTCTCCATTCGTCCCTCCATTCACGCCTGTCGCGACACCACTGGAGGCGGGCTGCACGATGTTGGGGCGTGAGCGGAAGACGGCCTAACGGTGTGCGGGACCGTAGCCCAGCTTCATGGAGACGGTTGCGAATGGTCCTCGCCGATACCCCAGGAGCAACAGTGTCCCTAATTTGCTGGGAAGTGGCGGTGCGGTCCCCTACGGCACTGCGTAAGATCCTACGGTCTTGGCGTGCATCCGTGCGTCGCTGCGGTCTGGTCCCAGGTCGACGGGCACGTGCACCTTCCGCCGACCACTGGCGACAACATCGATGTACTGTGGAGACCTCACGCCCCACGTGTTGAGCAATTCGGCGGTACGTCCACCCGGCCTCCCGCATGCCCACTATGCGCCCTCGCTCAAAGTCCGTCAACTGCACATACGGTTCACGTCCACGCTGTCGCGGCATGCTACCAGTGTTAAAGACTGCGATGGAGCTCCGTATGCCACGGCAAACTGGCTGACACTGACGGCGGCGGTGCACAAATGCTGCGCAGCTAGCGCCATTCGACGGCCAACACCGCGGTTCCTGGTGTGTCCGCTGTGCCGTGCGTGTGATCATTGCTTGTACAGCCCTCTCGCAGTGTCCGGAGCAAGTATGGTGGGTCTGACACACCGGTGTCAATGTGTTCTTTTTTCCATTTCCAGGAGTGTACGTTCCTCATCTCTGAAACCCAAGAATGCTCGTAGTAGTCTCGCTGGTTGTCCACCGAAACCATTTTAATGACAGTGTATTCCTCTAATAAACAATTTGTTCTAAGGTAATTTACTAGCGGGAATCCGACTCGTTTTTATCCGCATCTGTGTTTTACGATATTTTATATCGTGATAGACTAAATGTGAATAAACCACATGTGTGGATTCATTATAGTAGCTGAGATTCAGTTCACGATCCCCAATCCCATCCGATTCCAGTATAGTAATTTGTGTATTGCATCACATGTTAAACACATTTTCTTTTAGTACAATAAATTTTTGTATGTTTACCGATGTTCATTCAGATGAACAAATTTATAGTCATTCTGGGAAGCTGTGTGGAAATAGAAACCACGGGTTTTCCATTGCAGGCCAGTGAACGAAGCTGCATTCACGATAATTCTTGATGACGAGACTGATATTTAAAATGCAGTCACAGCCCCCCCCCCCCCCCTTTGTTTACTCATTCCAGTGTGACCTGCCTGGTGACCCTCTTCTTTATATCTACATCTACATCTACATCTACATTTATACTCCGCAAGCCACCCAACGGTGTGTGGCGGAGGGCACTTTACGTGCCACTGTCATTACCTCCCTTTCCTGGTCCAGTCGCGTATGGTTCGCGGGAAGAACGACTGTCTGAAAGCCTCTGTGCGCGCTCTAATCTCTCTAATTTTACATTCGTGATCTCCTCAGGATGTATAAGTAGGGGGAAGCAATATATTCGATACCTCATCCAGAAACGCACCCTCTCGAAACCTGGCGAGCAAGCTACACCGCGATGCAGAGCGCCTCTCTTGCAGAGTCTGCCACTTGAGTTTATTAAACATCTCCGTAACGCTATCACGGTTACCAAATAACCCTGTGACGAAACGCGCCGCTCTTCTTTGGATCTTCTCTATCTCCTCCGTCAGACCGATCTGGTACGGATCCCACACTGATGAGCAATACTCAAGTATAGGTCGAACTAGTGTTTTGTAAGCCACCTCCTTTGTTGATGGACTACATTTTCTAAGCACTCTCCCAATGAATCTCAACCTGGTACCCGCCTTACCAACAATTAATTTTATATGATCATTCCACTTCAAATCGTTCCGCACGCATACTCCCAGATATTTTACAGAAGTAACTGCTACCAGTGTTTGTTCCGCTATCATATAATCATACAATAAAGGATCCTTCTTTCTATGTATTCGCAATACATTACATTTGTCTATATTAAGGGACAGTTGCCACTCCCTGCACCAAGTGCCTATCCGCTGCAGATCTTCCTGCAGTTCGCTACAATTTTCTAATGCTGCAACTTCTCTGTATACTACAGCGTCATCCGCAAAAAGTCATGGGTGCCTGCAGAAAGTCTACACAGAACTGGCATTGAACAAAATGGAAATGAGAGTTTGGCGTCATTGGCCGGGAGGCCCCTTGCGGGGCAGGTCCGACCGCCTTGATGCATATCTTATTACACTCGACGCCACATTGGGCGACCTGCGCGCCGGATGGGGATGAAGTAATGATGATCGTTGGTTCCTTGACTCAGTTTTTTGATTACAGAGAGCACGCAGCCCTCTGACCGAACACGCTGAGCTACCGTGCCGGCGAGCCACTCAGCATCGGGGCGGACGGCATTGGACAAAAGCACGGTGAATCGTTTGGCGCAAACCTGTCCGATTTCGCACGTGCCGACCCGCCGCACATAGCTGTGATTCATGCAATGTTGGAAAGTGCGGACACTCTCATTTGAGGTGACTGACGGGTCACAATCAAACACGTCACTGCTCAACTGGACGTCAGTTGGTAGCGCTAGCACACTCGTCCACCAGTTGGGCTTCGCCGCCTAACAGAAACCATAAAAAGCAACGAAGGACCATCTCCAAGGAATTCCTTGTGCGCTACGAAGCTGATCGTGACAATTATTTGTCGAACACCGTCGCAGCACGACCTCGTCTCCGACGTCGACCAGTAGAAGTGCTATCATGAGGGAGTAATGACCCTCCCCGTAAGGTGGCGTAAGGCCGTCGCACTGAACGGAGATTATGTTGAAAACAGGATTTTGTAGCCAAAAGAGCGGAGAATAATGTGGTGCATTGGTATCTTGAATGAAACCAACTAGTTTTCAGGAAAAAATGTCTTGCATTACTTATTGAACGTCTCTCGCCTGTTATAATTGAAGCGTTCTCCAGAGGAACGACTCGCAAGAGAAAAAGGTCATATGAGATGGGAAAGTTTAAATATTTGCTTTTAATTTATTTGAACAACAACCTGATTTAATATGCAAGTGTATTTCAGTAGAATTTGTGCTACTATTAAGTAAATCTTCCCATAAGACTTGATATCTTAACACATGTTTTTCATGAGAAAAATAATATTTTTGGTACACACTTATAAGCTCTTCTCCCACAAATCACTGTCAGTAGGTAACGATGAGTAAACATTTCTTTCATCAGACGTTATTTTAACACTCATAAGAAACTGAAACGTAACAGAAATATTATTCGTAGTAATACCAACGATCAGGGAACCATAAGGAAGGTACAGAAATAAAATAACAGGAAGTGAACTGGTAACAAAGCACAACTACACAAATAAAATACCACTGTTTGTCCTGTGTTCCACACATTATGATGGATAGTTCACTGGAGGACCTTTTGTTTGTCTTCTTCTTCTCCTTCTTCTTCTTCATCTTCTTCTCTCCGTCGTGCGTGGATGTCTACTTTAAAAAAAGCGCCTAGTTGCTGGCAATTATTTTCAAGCAGTTTGTGTAATCACGAACCACTTACATCATCTATGTACTTAAATAAGTCCCTGACATCGTATTTTTTTCTGGCTTCAGAGCATTAAACTCCACTACTCTACTCTCAGGGTTTTGAAGATTCCATTATTGGATACCTGTTTCCAGGGACATGAAACTCAATGAGAAGTGCTGCACGCACACGCATCAAGAAAACAATACTTCACCTGTAGAGATAATGAAATGGCATAACCCGTTAATTAATTTTAAACAATTTCGCGAAAAAGGTACGTAGACCTATGGACCCTTCTTCTGGAAAACACTTCACTTGTACAAACTCTCTTTCCACACATGTAAAATGAAAGGTAATTTTCTTGAAATTTTTTTTAATTTCTATACACGCTGCCTCATCATTGCTGCTATAAATGTTCGTGAGTATTTTAACTTCCTCACCTATATCTTTAAGTATGTATATTGCAGTTATTTGTGCGTAGAATACACACATTATAAATACTGGATTTTTCTTGTTAGGCATTACATTTGTTGGGTTTTTCCACAAATTTAATAAACACAACAGATACGCAGAACAGAGACGCCAGTCATCTTCACTATACTCTTCTTCACTATTTACAACAGTCTGCCAAAGCTGGGGTTACGCAACTGTGGAAATCACGTAGTTTTGAGAAAAAGAACTAGTCGAGCCATGTTCGGACTGAATTTTCATCCGGGAAGAAATTTTCTTGAAGGTTGTTCGATAGAGAGCGGGAAAGGTGAAAATTTGAGCGCAAAAGATCAGTTGTGTAAGGTGGGCCCGGATTGACTCCCCAATCCAAGTTCTGTATAGTAAAAGGTTTTCGATGGTGCTGAGCCACAGCCATGCAATAGCTTAAAAAAAAAACCGCCTTTTGATTGTGTATTACCGTGTTTATCTTTTTGCACTCTCTAGAGGTCGGCTTTTCTGCCATTATCGAGTACAATACTAAAAATTCTTAGACTATTAACACGCCTTGTCCAAAGCTTGGACTGCCTTAACAGACATGACGTGTTGATAGTCCACGAACTTTTGGCATTGTACTCAGTAATGATACAATAGCCGAAAATTAGATAGTATTGAAGATAAATACAGTAATACGCAGCCTGTACAGTGTTTTTTGTCAGTCTAGCAGAATGCGGGCATCGTTATCGTGGAGTAGGATCATTTCATGCAATCTTCTTGTCATCGTGGCCCGTTGCTGTTGAACTGCGTCTGGAAGACACCTCAGTTGTTGAGAGTCAATGTCAGCAGCTACGTTACACCTTGGGGAAGCAATTCGTAGTATACCACACCGTCCCTGATCCATTAGATGCATAATATTCGCGCAGGTCTTTGTATGGGGAGTTGCTGCGTTGTTTGGACTCAATCATTCCTTTCTTTTCCTTATGTTAGCATAGAGACACCACTACTCGTTACCAGAAACGATACAGGGTAGGAATGGTCGGCGTTGTTCGCGTGCCAGTTGATGACGAGCAAGCAGACATTCACATATGACCACACGCAAATTTTTGTGATATTAGCTTACAGCACGCGGTACCTATGCACCCGATTGAACCTTCAACACTGCATCCAAACGTCGGACGACGGTGGAATGATCACAGTACATCAGATATGCCAGTTATCGAGTACACTGAAGTGGATCATTGTGAATTGGTAAGTTTAAACGATCTTCATCAAACCTCAGAGGTCCTTCTGAACGTAAATGTCAAAACGAACCTCCTTAAAACGAGAAAAGCATTTTCTTGTCACGATTTGTCCAAGTGAATTGTCCCCATACACTGCGCAAATGTTTCTGGCTGCCTCTGCTGCTATCGCACGTCTACTGAACTTGATCAGAAGAATATGTCGGAAATGTTCCGATTTCTCCACTTGGTACTTCGCTTCCTAACGTCCACAGCTTCACCCACTATCTCGAAAACAGTGGACTTGAAATAAAAAATGACGATCGAAAAACATCCAAAGCAGCCGGACACCAACATGCGAAACAGAAACGCTACGAATTAATGCACCAGCTTGACATATAGGGCGTTCGGAAATTAACGTTACATACTTTGTAGTGAGACGCGAAATTGAAGCGTCACCCATCCACCAGTGTCGTCCCAGTTTGCAGGTGAACATAAGTTTAATATAGTTTTTGTTTATGTATTTTTGTAATATTTATAATGGTTGTGAATTGTCTAAAGTTTGTATTTATTTTTTATGTTTCATGTACGGAGAGGGCGGCGCAACGAACGGAGACAGCATCTTCGCTGCCGGGACCAGAGAGAAAATTGCTGGCCACTATACGTCGCGGGTCGACAGCCAAAGAGCAACAGAAGATCCTGAAACCGAGTTGCGTCGTGCTTCTAAAAATTGAAAATTAAGAATTTGTAATGTTTCTACAACAATGACGTCATAGAAAGTTAATCATGTTGTATATGTTCAGTCCTATCTTGTCAAGGCTCAGGTTCACGTCTATATGATCAGGTTAAATAAATAAATAAATAAATAAAATAAATAAATAAATATATGTAGGAAGATAATAAACTAGTGTATACTACAAAAGTTTAAATACGTGTTCCGAGAATTTATTTATGAAGAATTATGTTAAGTAATTTATTTGACAAGATTGTTAATTTTTGACAACGTTCATCGCCAGTTTGAGTCTTGAAAGTTTTTTCAATGTGGTTCTAATATTTATTAAAGCAGATCACTTGCATTAATATAATTTCTGAGGAGAAACAAACGACATGTAAATTGAAAAAGTTTGCGCAAACCAATTGGACTGAATGACGTAATTCTGCGCATACGACTCAAATGATGTTTACAGTTTCGTTCAAGAACCATTCAGAGACAATTTATATAATTTTAAAGTGTGTTGTAACTGACGTAGGTGACGAAGTCTGCACATGGTCATATGTCAAAAGGAAAATCATTTATACAAACTTACGTCGTTACACTACAACTTCTAAGACTTGTAGAGGGGAGTGAGTGGATAATACTCTGAATAGGAACCCATGACCAGAAATTTACAGTTTTTACAAGCAATCGATTGGGCATGAGACAGTACACCACACTCATTAATAGCCATATAAATTGCTCGTATATTCGATGACGGGTTCTCTTCAAAGTGATGAAGTGCGGCCTCTTCCCACTGCGTAATTGCGGCGAAAATGTTATGCGATGGAGTCGGACATTGTGGTGGAGAATGATCCTGATAAAGGCGACGAGCAGCTCTTCCATTACCGAAAACTTTTCCATTCAGAAGGATCATGTCCGTGTCCTCTGCAAACGTGTACTCACCCATGACGCTCTAACACTCACAGACGCATGAACGAGACTCAAACCACGTCAGAGAGGTAGGATAGATGTCAAATGAGATCAGCCGATTGGTTCAAATGGCTCTGAGCACTATGGGACTTAACATCTGTGGTCATCAGTCCCCTGGAACTTAGAACTACTTAAACCTAACTAACCTAAGGACATCACACACATCCATGCCCAAGGCAGGATTCAAACCTGCGACCGTAGCAGTCGCGCGGTTCCGGACTGAGACCACCGCGGCCGGCAGATCAGCCGATCCGACGTAAACACCTCCAATTATGCCTACCCTGCTACATACCTACCTAGTAAAGGTGTTTACAAATGGCCGTAGAACGGAAACGGTACGTTTCCGGACATGGTTTCCTATTCAAATTATTCTGGTTGTAAGGTGGCTATTATTTCGCACCTCACAAGCACTCATCCACATACTTTGCCGTGATCTACAACCACATTAGGTATTCTTTTTATAAAAACGGCGTAATGAATGATTGTCTATACCAGTAGATGTTGGGACGCCAGTGGAGATGAAGCGGCAGGCAGAACCCAAGCTCTGGGTGGAAGGCCCATACAGGTGTTGGTCCTGCTTAAAAACAGTAAGTAGCTTGACAGACGTTGGGACACCTGAGCGCTGGGGCACAATAGAGACAGGCCGGTTTTGTAGCCGGACAGGAAGGATTATACTCCGGAAAGCCGGCCGAAGTGGCCGTGCGGTTAAAGGCGCTGCAGTCTGGAACCGCAAGACCGCTATGGTCGCAGGTTCGAATCCTGCCTCTGGCATGGATGTTGTGATGTCCTTAGGTTAGTTAGGTTTAACTAGTTCTAAGTTCTAGGGGACTAATGACCTCAGCAGTTGAGTCCCATAGTGCTCAGAGCCATTTGAACCATTTGAACTCCGGAAACTACGAAAATCTTGGACGCAGGTGAGAGGAACGAGGAAGCGGCACCTCGGAAATCGCGCAGGCTGGACAATTTCCAAGGATTTTTACTCAGAAGCCTACCATTGTACGAGTATAGGTTTATCCTCGCAATCTTTCCGCGCTGGACGACAAAAGACTAAATATGGTTGGCTGGCGTTCAGAAGAATCTGTAGAGAGGGAGAATATTCCGTGGTTTCAGGAATATGATTCGTTTTCTGAATTAAGGTGGTGGGGAGCCGAGTCTTGCTGGGAAGCCAGAGATGGAGAGACGAGGTCTTCGATGGTGAGCGCCCGTGTGTGACGGTCGCTCGATATCAGCTTTTCTGGGTACAGACGGACTTGCTGTCTCTGCTCTCAGTAGAGTTTATAGTTAGAACAGTTAGGAACTGTACTGTTGCGAACCTATACGATTCTCGACTTCACCTCCGGGTTGGAAGTCGTCGTTGAGTACGCAGCGTTCAGGAATTTGAGAGCACTTCCTCTGCCTATACTCGTACTTACGTTGAGACGTTATCTGAACTCCGTCCTTGTGGCTGGGAGTTCGCGTTTCTCGTCTGTAGAACACAGAGAGGAGAAGACAGAATTAGAGTATATTAGTCAGAGGACCGCCTTCTGCCGTCCTAGTGTATGAAAGAGTTTGTTTGTGGCTGGTGTTGTTCCATCGTCGCAGACGAGTACGAGAACCACCACTTCGACGCACCGGACGCAGTACATACGGTGATATCGCAAATTGCTTCGGCTTATTAGGGCTATAAAAGCTAAACAGCTGTGATCAGGTTAGTTTATATCCACGGAGGTTCCACACCACCGTAGATCATCTTTGAAAGTAGTGTCTTCTAGTGTTTGGTATGTAGATGATGTCAGTCATTTCGCGTTATTGATATTAGACCGTGCAGTCATAATAATGGGCAGAGTTGGGCAATTGATCAGTAATTTACTGAGGAAGTGTAAACTTTGTAATATAAATGATTTTTTAATCTACAATAAATATATAAACAGGAACAACATTTATCATTTAGTAGGATTAGTGCCTTCATCATTCTTTTATGATTAGATTGTAATTTATAGAATTAAGAGATCCTAGGATCTGCTTCAAGGGGTAGACAGACAGGGCCAAATCTTCATTTTAGCGTTTATTATTTTTTGCTGCGCACATTCATTTTACACCAGCTACGAGTAGCATCATGGATGGTTCAAATGGCTCTGAGTACTATGGGACTTAACATCTGAGGTCATTAATCCCTTAGACTTAGAATTAGTTAAACCTAACTAACCTAAGGACATCACACATATCCATGTCCGAAACAGGATTCGAACCTGCGACCGTAGCACCAGCGCGGTTCCGGACTGAAGTGCCTAGAATCGCTCGGCCACAACGGCCGGTAAATTATTACGTACTCGCTCCCGTCTACAAGCCCTAGAAGTTAGTATCAGGAGTTTCCATATACCCTGTATTGTACCCTATAAACATTGTACCCTACATATACATGTTTCGAAGCAGACCTGGTGCCTCATTTAGTTTCGCTGCCACAGGTTTCTGAGAGACTTAGTCCGCTACTATGCATTTGTACCTTGATATGGACGTGGTTGCTCAAGACGTCACCCGGCAGCAATCGCGTAAGTTGTTGGGACATTTTATTCCCTGGGAGAAAATCAGGATTCACGTGTTGTGAATTGTCAGTAATTCCGTGGGCACACGGGACGAGGCTAAACTTGACGTGGCACCCTACGTGTTTTGTGACGTCACTTCCTGCTATTTATAGTTGAGAAACCATTTCCCCACGTGAAAGAAAAAATAAGTTCAGCGGTATTTCGGCAACGCGACACGTAAATTAGAACCAATAGGAAGCAAGAACGCTCCCTACCTCACAAGCAGAAAGCAAGACGCCATACTTTTTCCTGTTCAGCAGAAGCCCATATGGGCGGTGGGTTGTGTGTTATACGTTACACCCCATGAATCTATGATGTTTCTAAACACCAGCACTTTGAATATCTCGACAACGAATCGTTATTGGTACGATTTTTCGTAATAAAATGACAGGAAACGTCATATTAGTGGTTAAAGAAGGTTCGTATCTAGTTACTTTCTCATTATAACTCACGTGTTACGAGAGTAAACTGTTTTAAGGTAACGACCCATCTAAAATTCATGAAAACGTGTCGTTCTCGTTAGGATTTGTTGTAATTAAATGTCACCATTTCGGCACTGGAAGTACAGAAATCAAGATTAATTTAACACTTCTTAGAACAAAGCGTGGTTTGTTGGGGCAAGGTGATATGGAAACAAAAACAGATCTGAGCGGGTTTGCGTTCCTATATATCCTGAACCTTTTTTTTTTTTTTCACTCTCGCCTTTTCTAAAAGGTTGTAGAAATTTCGTATCAAATTCGAGGGGTGTAACTTAAATAGTGGCAACTATTTACTCGCAACCGGTACAAAAAGAGTTACATGTTTGCACCTGTTACTGTCCTTCAAAGTAGTCACCAGCGTCGTGTAGAACCCGTTGCCAGCGATGTGGAAAGCGTAGTATACCGTTAGTAGAGGCTGTTTGATGGTGCGAATGGTGAGGTCTACTGCCTCTCGAATCTCTGGAACAGTTCTGAAGCGAATGCAACGAAGTGTTTCCTTTATCTTCGGAATCAAATCAAAGTCACAAGGACTTAAGTCCGGGGAGTATGGTGGATGGTACAGTAAGTTCCAGTCCCATCGACCGAACAGAGCGGCCACAGCTTGCGCTGTATGCGCCCGCTCATTGTCGTGCAAAATGATGGGTGGGTTGCGCAGAAAGTGTCGCCGCTTCTTTCGCAAAGTTGGTCGCAGGTGATGCTCCAAAAACGTACAGTAGTACTGCGCACTGACGGTCTGCCGTGGAGGAATGTAATGCGTTAGGGTAACACCATCATAGTCGTACACGAGGATCCCCATAACTTTAGACCGCTCCATTCCCACCATCATCAGAACAGACTCTGCTAACAGTATACTGCACCTTCCACATCGCTGGCAACGGTCCTACACAACGCTGGTGACTACTTTGAAGAACAGTAACAGGTGCAAGCATGTAACTCTTTTGTATCGGTTGTGAATAAATAGTTGCGACTATTTAAGTTCCGACCCTCGTAGAAATAATTTCTGTTATGTTTGATGTTATGCAAATATTCAGGAGTGAATTTGTTAGCGGACGTGTACCTTTCGTCTTTGTTTTATTACACGTTCACGGATATTAAAGCTTTTATTTATGTATACCACAGACAGGAAAACATGTCTACCATATAGTCAGGAAAGGAAATTTCGTCTCGTTTTAATAGAGCTAACGTATGGATTCTACGCGCGTCCATTTTTGCGAACAAACTGTATGATTTGCGAGCCAAATAAAGTCGATAGCCACCACCGGAGAGCACTAAGAACGCAGATCACAGCCAGCTCGTGCCGCGTACCGACGGCTGTGCGCCTCATGACGTAGGGTATTCTGTCTGTGCGCACGTTAACGTTTTATAGCTGGCTCGTCTCGTGTGCCGACGGCATAAGCAACGTTAGCCTCCGAGATACATTTCCACTCGCTGCAGCCCAGAGGAGTGGAGTGGGCTGTGAGGCGCAGCAGGTAGGTCCCCGAGTCGCCTGCCTGCTGCTCGCTTCTTGTGCCTTCGGTCCCCGCGCGCATGAATTAGCATCAATAATCAGCTGCCGGCGGCAGTCGGATGCAGCTCGGCGGTAAGGGGACTCCCCGCGGTGACGCCGCAGCGGCACCGCTAATTAACAGCGCGCGACCGCGCATGCGCCCTGCGGGGATGACGTGGCGCAGATGCGTGACGCGCTGCCGCCTGGCCGACGACAGACAGCGCACAATTACCTGTCCTCTCCTGCGGCTGCATTCCTCGCCCGCGGCGCGTCTCGCAACCACAACACGCTTTCCCTCGCAGCATCCAGGTTTGAAAGTGATCTGCTATTGACAAGTCTCTTACGCAACGTCTTACAGCAATCGAACGAAATTCTTCCTGGGAAGTATGCGTGGTAAGAGACTTGACAGACGAGTTGTGACTGGGGACGGTGCGCTTCCATATGTGTGTGTGTGTGTGTGTGTGTGTAAGTGTGTCAGTAGCTTATGAACGCTCAACGACGAGGTCGCCAGTGAACTTACACAATTAAAAGAAAAGAATGTGGAAAAAAGGACTGGAATTGTAACAAAGTGAGGGGGAAATCTGTAAAATGACACTTCGTTGCCACCACACACGCGATGGTCCGCAAAATGACTCTTATCTGACACGCCTTAAGACAATGAAGAACGGTGAAAGGTGCTATCCTCAGGGATTGAAACAGAAGAAAAACCACAGAATGTAAGGTGGCTATAATTTCGCATCTCATCCACATACTTTGCCGTGAATTACAACCACAAAATTAGGTATCATTTGATAGGTTGTGCGTCGTATATATGAATATTTAAAGGAGACTGATACTGTTACGCACGCCCTGTAAATAACTGTTAACGCTTGTTACATGAAAGGTGACGGCGTGTCTTTACTAAAAGAACGGGGTAATGAATGATTGCCTATACTAGTAGAGGTTGGAACGCCAGTGGAGATGAAACGGCAGGCAGAACTCAAGTTCTGGGTGGAAGGCCCGCACAGGTGTTGGTCATGCTTAAAAACAGGAAGTAGCTAGGCAGACGTCGTGGCACCTGAGCTCTGGAGCACAATAGGATGACGGCCGGCCGCTATTGTAGCAGGACCGGAAGGCTTACCGCGAACTCTGCAAATCTTGGACACAGTTGAGAGAAAAGAAGAAGCGGCCCCTCGGAAACCACGCAGGCTGGGTTATCTCCAAGGATTTTTACTCAGAAGTGTATCATTGTACGAGTATAGATTTTTCCTCCCAAACTTTCCGCGCTGGACGACAAAAGACTAAAATATGGTTGGCCGGCGTTCGTAAGAATCTGTAGGGATGGAGAATATTCCGTGGTTTCAGGAATATGATTCGTTTTCTGAATTAACGATGGTGGGGAGCTGAGCCTTGCTGGGAGGCCAGCAGTGGAGAGACGAGGTCTTCCGTTGTGAGCGCCCGAATGTGACGGTCGCTCGGTATCAGCTTTATTGGTACAGACGGGCTTCCTGTCTTTGCTCTCAAGAGAGTTTATAGTTAGAACAGTTAGGCACTATACTGTTGCGAACCTATGCGATTCTGGACTTCACCTCTGGATTGGAAGTCATCGTTGAGTACGCAGCGCTCAGTAATTGAGAGCACTTCCTCTGCCTATACTTACGTTGAGACGTTATCTGAACTCCGTCCTTGTGGTTCGGAGTGCGCATTTCTCGTCTGTACACAGAGAGGAGAAGACAGTATCAGAGCATATTAGTCAGAGGACCGCCTTATGCCGTCCGAGTGTTTGAAAGATGTTATTTGTGGCTAGAGTTCTTCCATCGTCGCAGACGTGTACAAGAACCATCACTTCGATGCACAGGACGCAGTACATACGGTGATATCGCAAACTGCTTGAGCTTATTAGGGCTATACAAGTTAAACAGCTGTGATTACGTTAGTTTTTTCCACTGAGGTTCCACACCACCGCAGATCATCTTTGAAACTAGTGTCTTCTAGTGTTTGGTACGTAGATGATGTCAGTCATTTCGCGTTAGTTATATTAGACCGCGCAGTCATAATAAGAGGCAATGTTGGGCAATTGATTAGTAATTTTATTTAGGAAATGTAAACTTTGTAATATAAAGCTTGTTTTTAATCTACAATAAATATATAAGCTGCAACAACGTTTATTACTTAGTAGTATTAGCTGCCTTAATCATTCATTTATGTTTAGGTTGTAATTTATATGTTAAAGTCCATTATGAGAGCCTAAGATCTGCTTCAGGGGGTAGTCACAGCCAAAACATTATTTTAGCGTTTATTATTTTCCGTTGCGCACATTCATTTTACACCCGCCTGGAGTAGCATCTTGGACGGAATATCTATTGCACTGTCAGAGATATCAGCACGATTTTCGCTTTTAACGTTCGACTCTTTCGTTTCCAGACTGGACTCCCTTAATTTAAATGGATTTCTAAAATCATTGGGGGAAGTGGCAACAAAACGGCTATTCACGTTGGTGTGTAGAATATACGAGTCTGGCGACATACCATCTGACTTTCGGAAAAGCATCATCCACACAATTCCGAGGACGGCAAGAGCTGACAAGTGCGAGAATTGTCGCACAATCAGCTTAACAGCTCATGCATCGAAGCTGCTTACAAGAATAATATACAGAAGAATGGAAAAGAAAATTGAGAATGCGCTAGGTGACGATCAGTTTGGCTTTAGGAAAAGTAAAGGGACGAGAGAGGCAATTCCTACGTTACGGCTGATAATGGAAGCAAGGCTAAAGAGAAATCAAGACACTTTCATAGGATTTGTCGACCTGGAAAAAGCGTTCGACAGTATAAAATGGTGCAAGCTGTTCGAGATTCTGAAAAACAGTAGGGGTAAGCTATAGGGAGAGACGGGTCATATACAATATGTACAACAACCAAGAGGGAATAATAAGAGTGGACGATCAAGAACGAAGTGCTCGTATTAAGAAGGGGTAAGACAAGGCTGTAGCCTTTCGCCCCTACTCTTCAATCTGTACATCGAGGAAGCAATGATGGAAATAAAAAAAAGGTTCAGGAGTGGAATAAAAATACAAGGTGAAAGGATATCAATGATACGATTCGCTGATGACATTGCTACCCTAAGTGAAAGTGAAGAAGAATTAAATGATCTGCTGAACGGAATGAACAGTTTAATGAGTACACAGTATGGGTTGAGAGTAAATCGGAGAAAGACGAAGGTAATGAGAAGTAGTAGAAATGAGAACAGCGAGAAACTTAACATCAGGATTGATGGTCACGAAGTCATTGAAGTTAAGGAATTCTGCTACCTAGGCAGTAAAATAACCAATGACGGACGGAGCAAGGAGGACATCAAAAGCAGACTCGCTATGGCAAAAAAGGCATTTCTGGCCAACAGAAGTCTACTAATATCAAATACCGGCCTTAATTTGAGGAAGAAATTTCTGAGGATGTACGTCTGGAGTACAACATTGTATGGTAGTGAAACATGGACTGTGGGAAAACCGGAACAGAAGAGAATCGAAGCATTTGAGATGTGGTGCTATAGACGAATGTTGAAAATTAGGTGGACTGATAAGGTAAGGAATGAGGAGGTTCTACGCAGAATCGGAGAGGAAAGGAATATGTGGAAAACACTGATAAGGAGAAGGGACAGGATGATAGGACATCTGCTAAGACATGAGGGAATGACTTCCATGGTACTAGAGCGAGCTGTAGAGGGCAAAAACTGTAGAGGAAGACAGAGGTTGGAATACGTCAAGCAAATACACTCCTGGAAATTGAAATAAGAACACCGTGAATTCATTGTCCCAGGAAGGGGAAACTTTATTGACACATTCCTGGGGTCAGATACATCACATGATCACACTGACAGAACCACAGGCACATAGACACAGGCAACAGAGCATGCACAATGTCGGCACTAGTACAGTGTATATCCACCTTTCGCAGCAATGCAGGCTGCTATTCTCCCATGGAGACGATCGTAGAGATGCTGGATGTAGTCCTGTGGAACGGCTTGCCATGCCATTTCCACCTGGCGCCTCAGTTGGACCAGCGTTCGTGCTGGACGTGCAGACCGCGTGAGACGACGCTTCATCCAGTCCCAAACATGCTCAATGGGGGACAGATCCGGAGATCTTGCTGGCCAGGGTAGTTGACTTACACCTTCTAGAGCACGTTGGGTGGCACGGGATACATGCGGACGTGCATTGTCCTGTTGGAACAGCAAGTTCCCTTGCCGGTCTAGGAATGGTAGAGCGATGGGTTCGATGACGGTTTGGATGTACCGTGCACTATTCAGTGTCCCCTCGACGATCATCAATGGTGTACGGCCAGTGTAAGAGATCGCTCCCCACACCATGATGCCGGGTGTTGGCCCTGTGCGCCTCGGTCGTATGCAGTCCTGATTGTGGCGCTCACCAGCACGGCGCCAAACACGCATACGGCCATCATTGGCACCAAGGCAGAAGCGACTCTCATCGCTGAAGACGACACGTCTCCATTCGTCCCTCCATTCACGCCTGTCGCGACACCACTGGAGGCGGGCTGCACGATGTTGGGGCGTGAGCGGAAGACGGCCTAACGGTGTGCGGGACCGTAGCCCAGCTTCATGGAGACGGTTGCGAATGGTCCTCGCCGATACCCCAGGAGCAACAGTGTCCCTAATTTGCTGGGAAGTGCCGGTGCGGTCCCCTACGGCACTGCGTAGGATCCTACGGTCTTGGCGTGCATCCGTGCGTCGCTGCGGTCCGGTCCCAGGTCGACGGGCACGTGCACCTTCCGCCGACCACTGGCGACAACATCGATGTACTGTGGAGACCTCACGCCCCACGTGTTGAGCAATTCGGCGGTACGTCCACCCGGCCTCCCGCATGCCCACTATACGCCCCCGCTCAAAGTCCGTCAACTGCACATACGGTTCACGTCCACGCTGTCGCGGCATGCTACCAGTGTTAAAGACTGCGATGGAGCTCCGTATGCCACGGCAAACTGGCTGACACTGACGGCGGCGGTGCACAAATGCTGCGCAGCTAGCGCCATTCGACGGCCAACACCGCGGTTCCTGGTGTGTCCGCTGTGCCGTGCGTGTGATCATTGCTTGTACAGCCCTCTCGCAGTGTCCGGAGCAAGTATGGTGGGTCTGACACACCGGTGTCAATGTGTTCTTTTTTCCATTTCCAGGAGTGTAATTGAGGACGTAGGTTGCAAGTGCTACTCCAAGATGAAGAGGTTAGCACAGGAAAGGAATTCGTGGCGGGCCGCATCAAACCAGTCAGTAGACTGATGACAAAAAAAAAAAAAAAAACGTTTATCCTTCTCCATCATTGTGTAACGTCACCCTCTATATAGAAACGCAAACGCATACAGGCACCGGTCCTGTAACTTCGACGCTCTGTACAGTCGTTGGATGACTTTAACGGACACGGCTTCTTCTCCTCATTTTGTTCCTCAAGACACCTTGTACAGCCTCTCGAAGGCTGTCGATGTAATGTGGAACACCCTGTGTACTGATAAGGTGTCTTTCAAGACACCATATTCACACATGACGGGGGATCAATACGTAATGCAAGACTTTCTTCTGACGGCAGCTTGGTTTCATTCAGGTTCCCAATATACCATATTATTCTCAACTCCTTTGGTTACGAAACCCATTTTTCAACATAATCTCCGTTCAACGCGAAGGCCTTACACCACCTTACTGGGAAGGCCTGTATGCCCGCATGGTACCACACTACTGGTGCTCGTCGGAGCCAACGTCTAGCTGCATCAATAACTTACTCATGGTGTTGGTTAGGGGGCGAGGAACCGACTGGGCGCACCCCCTTGAGTACCCAACAGGTGGACAAGTGTGTCAGTACAACCATCAGAGACTCCAGTTGTGCAGCGAGGTGTTTGATTGTGATCGGTCGATCAGTTCGTGCGGCCGGCCGGTACACGGGAGATGGGTCAAGTTGGTGCGACCTCCTTGCGGTGATGTCAGACGTCTCGCCCAACGACTCACCGTGCTTTTGTTCACTACCTGTTCTGTGTACTTTTCGCAAGCGCCTATGAATATCTGCGATGGTCTGTTCTTCCGCCAAAAGAAACTCAATGACAGTTCTGCGTGGAACGCATGTTCGTTGCAGTCGCCATTTTGAAGGCTACGTACAGCGCCGCCACATATCGGAACTTCATGAAACTAAAGCAACTGAATTGGGAACACTCCACAGTAAATTCCGCATTTTTTCAACTGTAACTAGCTGAGAAAAAAAGACTTGAATTACTTACTGAACTTCCCGCGTATACTGATACAATTGGTTTATATTCAACTCAGGCGGCAAGACCGCACTAAAAGGGAGGTGAATAAGCAGAGCCTCGACCAGCTTGAACAGTGCCCCACTGTCATGCAGGGTCTATGGATTCATAAGGTTGTCTCCATACCCGTACACGTCCGTCTGCTCGATACAATCTGAAACGAGACTCGTCCGACCAGGCAACATGTTTCCAGTCATCAACAGTTAAATATCGTTGTTGAATGGCCCAGGTGTGGCGTAAAGCTTTGTGTCGTGCAGCCATCAAGGGTACACCAGTGGGCCTTCGGTTCTGAAAGCCCATATCGGCACTTGTTGGTGGCCCAGGATTGAAATCTGCAGCAATTTGTGGAAGGGTTGCACTTCTGTCACGTTGAACGATTATCTTCAGTCGTCGTTGGTCCCGTTCTTGCAGGATCGTTTTCCCGGCCGCAGTGATGTCGGAGATTTGATGTTTTACCGGGTTTCTGATATTCACGATATACTAGTGAAATGGTCGTACGGGGAAATCCCCACTTCACCGCTTCCTTGGAGATGCTGTGTCCCATCGCTCGGGCGCCGACTATAACGCTCACTTATATCTTAAGATAACCTGCCATTGTAACAGCAGGTAACCGCTCTTACGAGGGGAGTTCAATAAGTAATGCAACACATTTTTTTTCTCGGCCAATTTTGGTTGAAAAAACCGGAAATTTCTTGTGGAATATTTTCAAACATTCCCGCTTCGTCTCGTATAGTTTCACTGACTTCCGACAGGTGGCAGCGCTGTACGGAGCTGTTAAAATGGCGTCTGTAACGGATGTGCGTTGCAAACAACGGGCAGTGATCGAGTTTCTTTTGGCGGAAAACCAGGGCATCTCAGATATTCATAGGCGCTTGCAGAATGTCTACGGTGATCTGGCAGTGGACAAAAGCACGGTGAGTCGTTGGGCAAAGCGTGTGTCATCATCGCCGCAAGGTCAAGCAGGACTGTCTGATCTCCCGCGTGCGGGCTGGCCGTGCAGAACTGTGACTCCTGCAATGGCGGAGCGTGCGAACACACTCGTTCGAGATGATCGACGGATCACCATCAAACAACTCGGTGCTCAACTTGACATCTCTGTTGGTAGTGCTGTCACAATTGTTCACCAGTTGGGATATTCAAAGGTTTGTTCCCGTTGGGTCCCTCGTTGTCTAACCGAACACCATAAAGAGCAAAGGAGAACCATCTGTGCGGAATTGCTTGCTTGTCATGTGGCTGAGGGTGACAATTTCTTGTCAAAGAATGTTGCAGGCGATGAAACATGGGTTCATCACTTCGAACCTGAAACAAAACGGCAATCAATGGAGTGGCGCCACACCCACTCCCCTACCAAGAAAAAGTTTAAAGCCATACCCTCAGCCGGTAAAGTCATGGTTACAGTCTTCTGGGACGCTGAAGGGGTTATTCTGTTCGATGTCCTTCCCCATGGTCAAACGATCAACTCTGAAGTGTATTGTGCTACTCTTCAGAAATTGAAGAAAGGACTTCAGCGTGTTTGTAGGCACAAAAATCAGAACGAACTTCTCCTTCTTCATGACAACGCAAGACCTCACGCAAGTCTTCGCACCCGAGAGGAGCTCACAAAACTTCAGTGGACTGTTCTTCCTCATGCACCCTACAGCCCCGATATCGCACCGTCGTATTTCCATATGTTTGGCCCAATGAAGGACGCAATCCGTGGGAGGCACTACGCGGATGATGAAGAAGTTATTGATGCAGTACGACGTTGGCTCCGACATCGACCAGTGGAATGGTACCGTGCAGGCATACATGCCCTCATTTCAAGGTGGTGTAAGGCCGTAGCATTGAATGGAGATTACGTTGAAAAATAGTGTTGTGTAGGTAAAAGATTGGGGAATAACCTGGTGTATTTCAATGCTGAATAAAACAACCCCTCTTTCAGAAAAAAAATGTGTTGCATTACTTATTGAACTGCCCTCGTACAACTGCGCCAGGCACTTGTCTTACATAGGCGTTGCCGACAGCAGCGCCGTATTCTGCCTTTTACATATCTCTGTTCTTGAATACGCGTGATTATAACGGTTTCTTGCCGGCCGAAGTGGCCGTGCGGTTAAAGGCGCTGCAGTCTGGAACCGCAAGACCGCTACGGTCGCAGGTTCGAATCCTGCCTCGGGCATGGATGTTTGTGATGTCCTTAGGTTAGTTAGGTTTAACTAGTTCTAAGTTCTAGGGAACTAATGACCTCAGCAGTTGAGTCCCATAGTGCTCAGAGCCATTTGAACCATTTTTTGAACAGTTTCTTTGACGCTTCGGTGTATGCTGTCCAGCAGAGCGGAGCTGCAGATGCAAGACGTCTTGCTGGTTAGTCACTAAGCCTCGCAGGGCCGGCCGTTGTGACCGAGCTGTTCTAGACGCTTCAGTCTGGAACTGCGCAACCGCTACGGTCGCAGGTTCGAATCCTGCCTCGGGCATGGATGTGTGTGATGTCCTTAGGTCAGTTAGGTTTAACTAGTTCTAAGTTCTAGGGAACTAATGACCTCAGCAGTTGAGTCCCATAGTGCTCAGAGCCATTTGAACCATTTTTTGAACAGTTTCTTTGACGCTTCGGTGTATGCTGTCCAGCAGAGCGGAGCTGCAGATGCAAGACGTCTTGCTGGTTAGTCACTAAGCCTCGCAGGGCCGGCCGTTGTGACCGAGCTATTCTAGGCGCTTCGGTCTGGAACTGCGCAACCGCTACGGTCGCAGGTTCGAATCCTACCTGGGGCATGGATGTGTATGATGTCCTTAGGTTAGTTAGGTTTAATTAGTTCGAAGTTCTAGGGGACTGATGACCTCCGATGTTAAGTCCCACAGCGCTCAGAGCCATTTGAACCATTTGAAGGCTGACAGGCCCTACTGTACCTCGGCACACTTTGCCCGCATCGCGAAGCCTCCAAGTTGTCTGCAGGTCTCCGTCCTTTCTTGGAGATTGCATAACGAGGCCTCCGCAGCAACTGCGCTGCTGCTATTGACTCCTGAATAGGAGTCAACTCGTGAGGCTGGCACGTCCCAAAAGGACGCAGCCCGACGTCCAACGGCAGCCGTAAACATGTTTACGGTCCGTGCGTCACACGCCTAGTTTATCTCACAGGTGCAGAAGTCAATATCTGAGCAACTCTTAGATATTTATCGTACGACTCACATCACAAAGTCGTGTAAATTAACAGTCTTGTCGAGGTCTTTAGTCTCAAAACTGGTTTGACGCAGATTCCACGTTAATTTCTCCTGTATAAATTTCTTCACGCCTGCGTAACTTGATTAGATTAAAAATCCGTTTCAGGTATATGTAGGGTGATCCGTGATGATTTACAAACTTTGAAACCGCGCTGTCAGAGGCGCCTTGCTACGGTTCTCGTGGCTCCCCCAGTCGCAGATTCGAGTCCTCTCTCGGGCATGGGTATGTGTATTGTCCTTAGCGTAAGTTAGTTTAAATTATATTAAATAGTGTGTAAGCCTAGTGACTGAAGACTTCAACCGTTTGGTCCCATAGAAGCTTACCCCACATTTCCAAAATTTCCAAACTTTCAAGAGGTGGTAGTATGGAGGCAAAGAAGAAAAAATTCCAGTAAACGTGGACTCTTAGAGTGCATATCTTATGGACTCTTGTTCATGTTTGCTACTGTGAAACACATCTCTTCTACTGAAGAAGCTGTTAACATACAGACTTTAGAGTCCATGTTTATTCGGCATTTTTTTTTTTTTTTTTTTTTTTTTTTTTTGTTTCGGTCCATACTACCACGTCTCAAAATATGGAAAGCAAAGACCTTCCAGTGAAGAGATCCACTGTAGGAGATATGGGAACGATTTTCGCTCGTAACTTTCGAATCGGTCGCTTCTGTTCCCGGGTCCCTGGCCTGAGATTGATATATTTACCTCTGGTTTGAATGTACTTACAGTAGTCAAGTCTTGATCTTCCTCTTCAGTTTTTTTTTGTACTCCAACGTGTCTCCACGCCATATGATACGTCCTCTCGGTCGATCCCTTATTTTGGTCAAACTGACAATAAACGTCTTTCCTCTTTAAATTGCTTCAGTACTTCCTCATTGGTTATCCTATCAACGCATCTACTCATCAGCATTCTCCTGCAGCTTCCTATGTCAATAGCTCCTTTCTGTTCTTCACTGCTCCCCCTCCACGTTTAGTTTTCATAAAGGACTACTATGCAGGCAAATACCTTCAGAAAAGGTTTACAAACAATTATATTTATATTCAAGGTTAACAAATTCCTGCCCGGCCACTGTGGCCGAACGGTTCTACGCGCCTCAGTCTGGAACTGCACTAAGTCTAGGGGACTGATGACCTCAGATGTTAAGTCCCATAGTCCTTAGAGCCATTTGAACCATTTGAACGAATTCCTGTTTTTCTATTTTTTTTTTTAAGAAAACACTGGGCTCACATTCAGGAGAATGACGGTTCAAATCCCCTTTCGGCCATGCAGATTTAGGTTTTCCGCGATCTCTCTAAATCGGACCAGGCAAATGCTGGGTTGTTCCTTTGGAAAGGACACGGCCGATTTCCATCCCCCGCCCTTTCGCTATCCAAGATTGTGCACCGCCTCTATTGACTGCGCTGTCGACTGGACGTTCTAACCTTCCTTCCTTCCTTCTTGCTGTTGCCAGTCTGAATTTTATATACTCTCTACTTGGTTGGGTCATAGTCATTTATTTTGCTGCCTGAGTAACAAAAACCCTTCTATTAATTTTACTGTATCATACGCTAATCTTCCCCTCAGCATCGCCCGACTCGAGCAGATTCCGTTACCTTTATTTCGATTTTGTTGATGTTGATCTCGCACCTCCTTTCAAGACACAATCCACTCCGTTCAGGTGCACTTGCAAGCCCTGTGCCGTCTCTGACAGAATTACAGTGTCATCAGCTTAGCTCAATTTCTTTTTATTTCTTTTCCGCAAACTTTAAAACCAGCTTACCGAGTATTCTATGATATTTGTGTTTGGATGGGACCTCCCTTTCTGTAAGAACACAACACGTCGCTCTTAACTGAACAAAATCTACTGATGTAAAGATAGTTTCAGGACTACCCCAAGGAAATGTGATAGGAGCATTTAATATATACAGCGTGATCAGAAATCCCCGTTAGAAATTTCTGTGACTCGTAAAGGATGTGAGTACATAATATTCTGAATATGAACCTATGTTCGGAAACATGATTCCAATGATGCTATAGAACCTCAAAGTTATAGGCGCCGGTGCATATAAATGTGTGTAAATACAGGGTGATTCTGTGATGATGTTACAGACTTTCAAGAATGATAGAGATGGATAAATGCATCAGTTTGAGGTAAGTCCCTGGTTTGGAAACGAATGAGTCGAAACTTACAAGGGAAAATCATTCTGATACCTCTGACAGTGAAATACATGTACTGGTACTGTTGTTGCTGAGAATGTAGACTATGCAAATTCCAGAGCTAGTGTTATGGATCAAAACAAGGAAAATTGTTTCGTAAACATGGGCTCTAAAATGCACACCTGAGAAGCTATATGATCTTGTTCATCTTTGGTAGCTTGAAACCCTCTATTGAACAGGTGCTCATGGCTCTTAAGGTATGAATTTTAGAGCCCATTTTTACTGGACTTTTTCTTGTTTTGGTCCACACTGCCACCTCTGACAGTTACCTACCATAGAGTCTTAGCAACAACAGCACTGGTACATACAGAGAAGAACGGTTATCGCTGATAACTTTCGACTCGTTCGTTTCCGGCACAGGATCCTTATCTCAAACTGATACATTTGTCCTTCACCATCATCCTTCAAATGGTTCAAATGGCTCTGAGCACTATGGGACTCAACTGCTGAGGTCATTAGTCCCCTAGAACTTAGAACTAGTTAAACCTAACTAACCTAAGGACATCACAAACATCCATGCCCGAGGCAGGATTCGAACCTGCGACCGTAGCAGTCTTGCGGTTCCAGACTGCAGCGCCCTTAACCGCACGGCCACTTCGGCCGGCTACCATCATCCTTGAAAGTTTGTAACGTCATCACGGAATCACCTTTCCCATAACGTTGCATGCCAACCTTGTATAGGGCAGTAAAACGAATAAAATTCTCAAAGTCGCAGAGTGAAGCAATCTCTCTACATTACAGCGTCCGCCCCGGTAACTGAATGGTCAGGGTGACGGACTGTCATCCTCAGGGGCCCGGGTTCGATTCCCGGCTGTGTCGGGGATTCTCTCCGCTCATGGACTGGGTGTTGTGTTGTCTTCATCATCATTTCATCCCCATGCGGCGCGCAGGTCGCCCAATGTGGTGTCGAATGTAGTAAGACCTGCACCAAGGCGGCCGGGCCTGCCCCCTAAGGGGCCTTCCGGCCAATGACGCCAAACGCTCATTTCCATTATACATTACAGCAATGTCGACCGAGGCGGCCGCAGTGTAAACATTTCGCCACCGAGACTGTATCAGGCAAAGCAAAACAACATCGGCGTCTCTGGAGAGCCAGGCAGCAGCCTCCAGCATCCAAGCAGGTCACGTCACTTTCGTTATGCGACAAAATAAAGGCTAAGACGAATGCAGAAAACAGTACCATGAGCATTTACGAACCAGTTCCATGCCACAACAAACTCGTTAAGCACGCACGGCAGAAGGAAGACCACTGCTATCTTCGTAATAGCAAGACGTATGGGGTCATGACGAATGACGTCGGGTAAACAATAGCTACTACTTCGCTCCGGCCGTCCGCGGTGAGCAAGCGGTTAAAGGCGCTACAGTCTGGAACCGCGCGGCTGCTACGGTCGCAGGTTCGAATCCTGCCTCGGGCATGGACGTGTGTGATGTCCTTAGGTTAGTTAGGTTTAACTAGTTCTAAGTTCTAGGGGACTGATGACCTTAGAAGTTAAGTCCCATAGTGCTCAGAGCCATTTTTGAACTTCGCTCCATAAATACCCCAGCAATTTAGCTTGTAAGGCAATCGGTCAGACGGACTGATGATGTACATGACGTTCGCACTCGATTCCGTGATTGTAGCGGAATGTCATCTGGCAGAAGTCTACTGTAGATTTCCTGCACAGTATGGACAACAACAGCCGCTACTCGGGCAGATGGTTGCCTGGCCATATCAATCGCAGAGTTCAACCCTACAGTCTGCCTCTGTCGCAAGCGGGAGGGCCTGGAGGCCTTTCCATCCCACCAAGATCAGGACACCAGCGTTCCTGACATTCCATGCGGCTTTTCGCGGATGATGCTGTAGTATACGGAGAAGATGCAGCATTAGAAAATTGTAGCGAAATGCAGGAAGATCTGCAGCGGATAGGCACTTGGTGCAGGGAGTGGCAACTGACCCTTAACATAGACAAATGTAATGTATTGCGAATACATAGTAAGAAGGATCCTTTATTGTATGATTATATGATAGCGGAACAAACACTGGTAGCAGTTACTTCTGTAAAATATCTGGGAGTATGCGTGCGGAACGATTTGAAGTGGAATGATCATATAAAATTAATTGTTGGTAAGGCGGGTACCAGGTTGAGATTCATTGGGAGAGTGCTTAGAAAATGTAGTCCATCAACAAAGGAGGTGGCTTACAAAACACTCGTTCGACCTATACTTGAGTATTGCTCATCAGTGTGGGATCCGTACCAGATCGGTTTGACGGAGGAGATAGAGAAGATCCAAAGAAGAGCGGCGCGTTTCGTCACAGGGTTATTTGGTAAGCGTGATAGCGTTACGGAGATGTTTAATAAACTCAAGTGGCAGACTCTGCAAGAGAGGCGCTCTGCATCGCGGTGTAGCTTGCTCGCCTGGTTTCGAGAGGGTGCGTTTCTGGATGAGGTATCGAATATATTGCTTCCCCCTACTTAAACCTCCCGAGGAGATCACGAATGTAAAATTAGAGAGATTAGAGCGCGCACGGAGGCTTTCAGACTGTCGTTCTTCCCGCGAACCATACGCGACTGGAACAGGAAAGGGAGGTAATGACAGTGGCACGTAAAGTGCCCTCCGCCACACACCGTTGGGTGGCTTGCGGAGTATAAATGTAGATGTAGATGTAGATTCCGGCGAACTTATACGACCTGCCTGGATGGCAGGCGAGAATGACGTCGAACTTCACGGCTACATGGCGACTATCATCGCGGTACGACGGATGACGAAGAAGGGTGGTCTGCGGAAGGGCACAGAGCACTTCCAAAATCGCCGTGTGTAAGTTCAATGCACGCGCCGCCGGCACTCACCGCAGACGCGTCACGGTACAGCCAGTGTCGGGGACATTGCAAGCGGCGAGCTGCCTCGGCAGTAGCCGGCTCGAACGAAGTGACAACCGATGCCTACCACTAGTCAAGATGTTACCTGTATTTTTATGGAAATAAATAACTAATTCTGACTCTCCTTTCACTACGTCTACCGGCTTCCACAGGTCACTAACATTCTTCTGAGGAAAACTGGCAAGGAGCTGTAATCTCCCCACGGAAAATTACCCTCTACCACGCAATAATTAATAATGGTCAACCAAATCATCCACATGTATTTACGTTTGAAAAGTATCTGATCAGATTTTCTAGTAATATATGCGCCGACAGCTCGTCGACGCCAAGGTATTTTTCTAGTACGTTTATTCTTTGGAACAACAGAGGTACAGAAATGTATGCTCCATGGTTATTATAGGGGGAGAAAGGAACAGCTTCGGAAGTATCGGTTGGAAGATTGTCGGATTGCTAAAGGAGATTTATTTACTCTTCTTCGCGCTAAAGCGAGCTAGGAAAGTTTGTGCCGCTAGCGTGATCGATAAAGAAAAAAAAAACCTGTAAAAGAAAATTACATGAGACTTGGAACCAACAGAAAACGGAACATGTACGAAAATGGATTCAATATACAATTTTCCTCAGAAATAAGGTTCGTGACCATTTTATTCTAGAGTGAATGACGAATGAGTTCTCTGTCTGAATCATTGATGATTGTCTGGGCCCTGTAATTAATTGGGAAGTTTCAGCTGTGACGAAGAGAGCCTGCAATCTCGGAGTTTTTTTGAAATCGTCCAAAAAGGCTTCGTCCACATCTGAAATTTTAGATCTGTCGTAAACTGAACGAATTGTTCAAACGATCGATTTTCCCAACTGAATGCAGCGCTTAATAATAATAACAAATGTAAAGATCTTTTCTAGCAAGCCAGCCGCTGAACATTAAGACGAAGGGCTCCACCAGAGATTCTACTAGGCTGATTTCACGTAATTAATATATTTAAACTGTACACAGATAAAGGACAGAGAGAGAGAGAGAGAGAGAGAGAGAGCGAATGAAATTCGAGAAATTACTCAGAATCCTCCATTAGCATAATTGTTTGTCTGTCTTTTCACGGATCAGCCTAATAAGAAAACACGAAGCCCTGACTTTATTGTACCGATTTATGTGTGAGGGTGAAAGAGCGATAAAGGCGACAGATACACTTCTGTACAGACGAAACATTACACCAATTCAGCGGCAAGCTGCATTCATATAGACTTTCATCATTTGCAGAGTAGAGAATTCATTATAATGGCGACCGTGACAGGACACGTTGTTAGGCGACATCTAACAATGTGTCCTGTCACGGTCGCCATTATAATGAATTCTCTACTCTGCAAATGATGAAAGTCTATAGACCGAACTGGGAGGGTGACCCCTGACACAGAACCAACTCTACTTACGCGTTCTTAATAGTCGCCTCTTGCAATATATACACAGGCGCTAGCGAATGTAACTTTGACGCTCTGTAGCATCTTTGGAGGACGTTTCCGGACATGTGTTCCTATTCAGACTATTTTATAGTCACTCCCCCATAGAAGACCTAGAAGTTTATAACGGAAATTTCCGAACACCCTGTATATACACTGTAGCTCCAAAGGAACTAGTATAGGCATGGTTATTCGAATATAGAGACACGTAAACAGGCAGAATGCGGCGCTGCAGTCGGCAACGCCTATATAAGACAACAAGTGAATGGCGCAGTTGTTAAAAAAAACGTGTGTGAATTCCTAAGGGACGAAACTGCTGAGGTCATCGGTCCCTACACTTACACTCTACTTAAACTAACTTATGCTAAGAACAACACACCCATGCCCGAGGGAGGACTTCAACTTCGCGCAGCCCGTGACATGGCGCCTCAAACCGCGCGGCCACTCGGCGCGGCCTCGGTTACTGCTGCTACAATGGCAGGTTGTCAAGATGTAAGTGACTTCGAACGTGGTGTTATAGTCGGCGCACGAGGGACGGCACACAGCATCTCCGAGGCAGCGATGAAGTGGTGTCTTTCCCGCACGACCATTTCACGAGTGTACCGTGAATATTAGGAATCTGGTAAAACATCAAATCCCCTACATCGCTGCGGCCGGAAAAAGATCCTACAAGAACGGGACCAACGGCGACTGAGGAGAATTGTTCAGTGTGACAGAAGTGCAACACTTCCGCAAATTGCAGCAGATTTCAATGCTGGCCCATCAACAAGTGTCAGTGTGCAAACCATTCAACGAAACATCAACGATATGGGCTTTCGGAGCCGACGGCCCACTCGTGTACTCTTTATGACTGCACGACACAAAGCTTTACCCCTCGCCTGGGCCCGGCAACATCGATGTTGGACTGTTGATGACTGGGAGCATGTTGCCTGGTAGGACGAGTCTTGTTTCAAATTGCATCGACCGGATGGAAGCGTATGGGTATGAAGAGAACCTCATGAATCCATGGGCCCTGCATGTCAGCAGGGGACTTTCAAGCTGGTGGAGACTCTGTAAGGTGTGGGACGTGTGAAGCTGGAGTGATATGGGGCCTCTGATACGTGTAGGTATGACTCTGACAGGTGACACTGAAATGTCCCCTTAGAAAAATCGGTGAATTACTGTGCTGATAAACCCCTTACGTTATTTGATTTTCAAACAGCTGAGCAAAACTGAACGTACTCAGACATTTCTCTCTTTACTTATTCTGATCATCACTAAACTGACACACAATATTTTTAGCGCAACGCAATCTGACTTTCAGTAATCCCTACGAAAGAATGGCCCTGACTAACAATAACCTATACCTTTCATGAATCACTCACCTCACAAAAATCTCCATTACTCGAACTACTGCAATACAGCGAGCGCTAATACTGCCAGCTAAATAAAAGATTCAAACTACTGAAGTCACTAACTACTGATAGGCATAATTAGCAAATGAAAGATTTTGATAAAGAACAAACAATGTATTTACCTTAATACTGTTCAAAAGTCATTATATATATATATATATATATATATATATATATATATATATATATATATATATCAGTTCATGACATCCAGCCTTACAAATTTACTGTCTCTGATGGACACACGTCCAGATCATCCGCTCTCAAAACTCCGCCATCTCTCTCCCCACATCCACCACTGCTGGCGGCTCACCTCCAACTGCCCAACGCTACGCGCTGTTAACAGCCAACTGCCCAACACTACAACAGCAAATTCCAACGATGCAAACCAGCCACCGACTGTACACAGCACAGTCAGTGATTTTCATATAGAGCGCTACATGGCATTACCAACATAAAAACCTAAACGGCCTACTTACAACACGTACGTAAGCATCCTGTCTGATCACCTTCATCTATATATGTCCATTGTGCATTCCGACGGACTTGGACAATTCCAGCAGGACAATGCGACACTCCACACGTCCCAAATTGCTACAGAGTGGCACGAGGAACCCTATTCTGACTTTTCCACTGGCTACCAAACTCCCCAGACACGAACATTATGACCGAGCGAGGTGGCGCAGTGGTTAGCACACTGGACTCGCATTCGGGAGGACGACGGTTCAATCCCGTCTCCGGCCATCCTGATTTAGGTTTTCCGTGATTTCCCTAAATAGTTTCAGGCAAATGCCGGGATGGTTCCTTTAAAAGGGCACGGCCGATTTCCTTCCCAATCCTTCCCTAACCCGAGCTTGCGCTCCGTCTCTAATGACCTCGTTGTCGACGGGACGTTTAACACTAACCACCACCACCACCACGAACATTATTGAGCTGATCTCAGATGCCTTGCAGCGTGCTGTTCAGATGAGATCTCCATCCCCTCGTTCTCTTGAGGATTTATGGACAGCCATGGAGGATTCATGGTGTAAAGTCCTTTCAGCACTACTTCAGGCGTTAGTCGAGTCCGTACCACGTCGTGTTGTGGCATTTCTGCTTGCTCCCGGGGGCCCTACACGATACTATACAGGTGCGCCAGTTTCTTTAGTTCTTAAGTTTAAATCACCTAGTGTATAAAGTCAGAAGCTCCGTGGGGCTGTTCTCAGGTGATGCAGATGTCTGCAAGTAAGCAGCTACGCCAGCAGACTGTAGTGAATTGCAGGATCAGTAATTGGAGCAGGAACCGACAGTTGACCCTGAAACATACTGCTAATAAAAATGCGATGAAATCTTTTGCTGTACGACTACATTATAGGCGACGAATCAGTGCAGGCAGTCTCTACTCCTTTGGGTCTTTGTCCCACTTCAGTGCGTGGTCGGCCTTCTTACTATGGATTTGGCCGTGTTATTTGCAGAGGGTTGCTGAATGCTCTTCCTGTCGCCACCCTGAATCCCCGGGACAGAATTAGTATACCCCAGTTGTCTGCATCTAGTGCCAGCCGTGAAGTGGTGTGAAAGTTTCCAAATGTCTGCGAGTCGTGTAACTGAGGTAGGACGTGCGGACCATCGCGGTATTTACCTAGCGGGATGTGGAAAACCGCCTAAAAACCACATCCAGGCTGGCTGGCATGCTGGCCCTCATCGTTAATCTGCTGGGCGGATTCGATCCGGGGCCGGCGCGTCTACCCGAGTCCAGGAAGCAGCGCATCAGCGCTCTCGAGTACCCTGGCGGGTGATCAATGCGAACAGTAATTACCGTGAAATACCTAAAGTGACCTAAAGTGGAATTATCATATAATAGAAAAATAGCAGCAAAAGAAGGTGCCGTGCTGAGAGCTCGTCATCTACGACAGATACAGCTTACATTTACATCTACATCTACATGATTACGATTCACAACTAAGTGCCTGGCAGAGGGTCCATCGAATCACCTTAATGTTACCTCTCCATCGTCCAACTCTCGAACAGGAAGCGGGAAAAACGAACACTTGAATCTTTCCGTGCGGCTCTGATTTCTCTTATTTTATTATGATCATCATTATTCTCTAAGTAGGTGGGCGCCAACAAAACGTTTTCACACGCTGAGGACAAAGTTAGTAATTGAAATTTCATGAGAAGGTCCTGCCGCAGCACACCCGTTTGATATCATATCCGCGGCAATCTCTCTCTTATATCGCGATAACACAAACCGAAATGCCCTTCTGTGGAGTTTTGCGATATCCTCCGTCAATACTATCTGATGCAAATCCCACACCGCACAGCAGTAGTTCAGAAATGGTGGAAAGCGTAGTGTAAGCAGTCTCTTTAGTAAACCTGTTACATTTTCGAAGCTTTCTGCAATATATTGCAGTCTCTGGTTTGCTTTCCCTACAACATTGTCTATGTGATCGTTCCAATTTAAGTTATTCGTAACTGTAATCCCTAAGTATTTAGTTGAGTTTACAGCACTTAAATTTGTGTGGTTCATCGAGTAGCCGAAATTTAGCGGATTCTTTTTAGTGTTCATGAGGATGACTTCACAGATATCGTATCTAAATCATTTTCCAATTCGTTTTGATCATCTGATGACATTACATGACAGTAAACGACAGTATCACCTGCAAAAAATCTAAGAGGATCTCTCAGATCGTCTCTGAATCGTTTATGTGGAGCAGGAACAATAGAGGGCCTATACCACTTTCTTGGGGAAGGCCAGATATTACTCCTGTTTTACTCGATAACTTTCCGACTGTTATTTCTGACAGAAAATCACGAATCCAGTCACGCAACTGAGGCGACACTCCACAGCACGCAGTTGGATTAGAAGTCGCTTTTGAGGGACGGTGTGAAGAGCCTTCTGGGAACCTAAAAATAAGGAATCAATTTGACGTACCCTGTCGATAGCACTCATTACTTCGTGAAAATAAAGAGCTAGTTATTTTTTTACAGGAATGAAATTTTCTGAATCCGTGTCGGCGGTCAATAAATTCTTTTCTTCTAAGTGATTCATAATATTCGAACGCAGTATATGTTCCCTAATCCTACTGCAAATCGACGTTTCTGATATGTGTCTGTAATTCAGTGGATCACTTGTAGTTCTTTTCTTGGGTATTGGTCTGTCTTTCCAGTCTCGGTATGGCACTTTCTACGATCGAGCGGTTGCATAAGATAGCTAAGTATGGAACTATTGTATCGGCATACTCTGGACGGCCCTTGACTGGTATACAATCTGGACCGGAAGCCTTGCCTTGCTAATGTGTTTTAGCTCTTTCAGACCCTCTGACTACAATCTTGTACATTAATTTTCAGAGTGTATTAGCTATAACAGAAATATTTTTACTTAACGGAAACATCATGTAAGCATCTGTGAATACTCGATCTTTTAGTTCTGCACAAGTGCTCCCACCTGTTGGGCATCACTATAAAAATATCAACAAGTGGATGTAGCAGTGCTCAGCAGCTTGTGACTGGCATAATTCAGGTGAGTTGTTGGTTAGTTGTGGTTCATTGTATAATTGGATGTTATTATTGTTATTTTGCATGGTAATTATTAAATTATCAGTGTATTTATTCCAACAGTGCATATTTCAAAATTAATTATTTTAGTCCATAAAACGAAGTCAAGTGTACAAAGTATATACTGAAAACGAGTACATATATTTGGACGAAAAATGTATCTAAAAACTTTTTAAAAATAACCAAGAGCATTAGAGCACGAAGAAAAATGTTCCTTCCTCCAGAAAAAAAATCATGTCTGAGAGGGTTAAGCTGCTTCATTACATGAAGGATATCTATTTCTAAGTTTATACTTTTGGCAGTTGTTCTTCATTCGAATTTTGAAATATTTATTTCGTATCCGTTTATAAAGGAATTTCGGAAAACAACGTTTAGTAGCTCAGCTTTAGTGGCACTGTCATCATTAACATCATTATTGTTATCGTGTAGTGAAGGTACTGATTGCGTCTTGCCACTGGTGTACTTTACATACGACCAGACTCTCTTTGTGTTTTCTGCCAGATTACGGGAGACAGTTTCGTTGTGGAAACTATTAAAAGCACCTCGCATCGAAGTTCGCGCTATGTATCGAATTCCGTAAATCTTCGACAATCTCGTACATTTTGCATTCTTTTAAATTTGGCATGCTTTTTTCGTTGCTCTGCAACAGTGCTCTGATCTGTTTTGTGTACCATGCGGATCAGTGCCATCTCTTATTAATTTATGTGATACATATCTCTCAATTGCCGCCGTACTATTTCTTTGACTTTAAACCACATCTGGTCTACGCTTACATAGTCGTATTGGAAGGAGTGGAGTTGTCAAGCGAATTTTTATTTTTATTTTTATTTTTTTATTTATTTATTTTTTTAATAGTAGTACGAGGGTCATTTAATAATTAAAGAGACGAGTTGATCTGGGAAAGATCTGTTTGTAGGGCAAGTTTGACAATTTGGCTTAAGTTGGCATTACTGGGATGAGCCCTGATCAGCTGATGTATCAATATTGTTTTGTTTAAACCTCAAAAATACATTTCGAGATGGCGAGTCCGCCTGAAACATCCACATTAGTTGAACAACGTTCTGTTATTGGCTTTTTCTTGCTGAAGGCACGAAACCAGTGAATATATACCATAGAACGTCTAAAGTTTATGGTGAAGGTTGTATGGATCGTGCAAATTTTTATAAGTGGGTAGAGCAGTTTAAAAATGGTCGTGACTCAGTGACTGACGAATACTGTTCTGTCCGACCAGTTGCAGTTTCAACTCCCCCACTTAAAAGTCGAATTGATGACCTTATTCGTGCCGAACGCCGTGTGACTGTGGAAATGATAGGCGGTAGGGGTCAAGTGAGTACTGGTACAGCTCATAACTTCATCTGTATCTGGGAATAGGTTCCAGGACAACGAGGACGTGAAAAAGCTTGTGGGAAATTGGCTCAAACATCAAGATAAGAGTTCTTTGCAGCCAGAATAAAAAAGCTTATAGCCCTTTGGAACAAGTGCATAAATGTTCAAGGGGATTATGTTGAAAAGTAGAAGAAGTATTGTTTTGTAAAAATAAACGCCTTTTTTCTCCAGACCAATTTGTCTCTTTAATTACTGAATGACCCTCGCATTTCGCATTTATTTTGGTGGGTTTTGATGTTACGGTATTCAGTCTAGTTACAACAGCGTTGAGGTCACTAATCCTTGTATCTGTCATGATGCTCCTTATTTGGCCAGGATTATTTGCTGCCAAGAGGTTAAATACGTTCTCGCAATAATTTACACGTAGAGGGCGCTCCTGAATTAGTTGTTCAAAATAATTTTCGCGATGGCGTTCAGTACGGACGATGTTTTATGTCTACTACCGACTTTAAACAAGTATTTTCGACACTATGTGAAGGGTAGATTGGAGTCACTACCAAATTAGCTCGCGTCCGTACTTGAATACTACACGTGCACCCCGGGTAACGCTAAATAAGCTAGAATCTTTTCAGAATCAACTGATTAAAAGACTTGGATCTTTAATCCAAGTATGCCATTTAAACACAGAAGGCATTAGCGAGTACCTGTCTAAACTCTTTATTGATAATGATAGTTCTAATCCAGGAAACGGATACTCCAACGATGTAAGACCTACGTAAAAGAAGTAGGATCCATGGCTTGGTCTATGAGTGCTACATATCACAGGTGTATTGTGTTACCACCTATGTAAGGAGCAATATCGAGCATGCTCGTCTCATTTCGACAAATAAATAAACTGGGACCCATTATGTCTCTACACAACCGGAGGAGACCATTATTAATATCTAATGTGCTGTGGCCACTGGATGTTCTACCAGTTACTGCCCACCCATCGATTTATGATGCAGATTTTAAGGTTACCACGGCACTGGAGCTATGCACGTGACAGTGCGCTCAACGACTGGGCTGAAAATGAAAATCTATATCTGGTTTATGATGCCAAAAATTTGGGAAATTTGAGATCGACGGCTTGGCGAAGCGATTACAACCCTGATATCTGCTTTGTGTCCAAGGACTGCAGAGGGCACCCGGCTTCTATATCCAGAGAAGGCATATATAATTTCCCACACAGCCAGCACAGACCATTAATCCTCGATATGGGGCTCTCTGTCCCAATAGCGAGATCTGGACTGCGACTCAGATGGAATTTCCACAGGGCTGATAGGCGGAGTTTAACTGACCACCTAGATAAATATATCTGTTTTATTCCACCAGAACCTAAAAACTACCCTCGACTGGTCGGGGCTGTTCTTTCTGCTTCTAAGAAGTTTATCCCTCGTGGGTACAGAAAGGAATATATACCAGGTTGGAATGAACATTGTGAACAACCTTACGAAAAGTTTAGTGAAACTGGCGACAGCGATATTGCAGATGATCTCTTCCAGAGTCTTGACGTTGCTAAAAGAGTACAATGGTGTGAGACGGTAGAAAATGTAAACTTCAGACATTCAAGTAGAAAGGTACGGAGTTTTATGCATAAGCTTGGCGGAGCCTCCATTAAAGCCGGTCAGAAACCTGATATTTCAGGTAACCAAATCGTTAACCCTATAGCTGAAACATCTAGACCATCCTATGACAAACAACATACTTCCAAAATAAAATGAGAACTCACCTCTCTAAAAGTTCAGTGCCCAAACGAATCCAATTTCTCTTCACCATTTACACTGACTGAAGTGGATGAGGCCTTGAAACAAATTAAACAAAGTAAAGCACCTGGTCTGGATAAAATACATCCGGAATTTCTGATAAACATGGGTAATGGTGGAAAAAAAGGGCTGGTCCACTTCTTCTCCAACATCCTAGATAGTGGATCACTGCCCAACGAGCTAAGGAGAACAAAAATAGAGGCAATTTTAAAACCAGGTAAATCAGTTGACCACCATCGAAGTTTCAGACCAGTTTCCCTTTTGAGCTGTACTTCTAAACTCTTGGAGAAGCTCATCTATAACAGAATTAGCGGCTTCATTCTGGAACACATTCCAGCTGAGCAAGCGGGTTTCAGGCCACAGAGAAGTTGCTGCGACCATGTACTAACCCTAACAGCTTTCATAGAGCATGGTTTCCAAGGAAACGTGAAGACATTTGTCGCGTTCGTAGACCTAACCGCAGTATATGACGTGCTAGAGAGAAGGGATGATATACAAATTACTAAAAACAATCTGATGCCAAAAAACTGTAGCTCTCATCAATACTATGATAAACAATAGATATTTCCGTGATTACTAAGGGAGAAAATGTGAGCAAGGAGAGGAAATTAAGTAATGGTCTACCACAGGGTTCCGTCTTAGCCCCCCTATTATTCAACTTTTATATCTCTGATCTCCCCAATACCAGGTCAACAAGATTTGGCTACGCAGACAATACCACTCTTGATTGTAGAATCAAGGATTTTGAATGAGCGGAGACAGTTCTCACAGAAGACCTAGCCATTATGAGCGCCTATTTTAGAAAGTGGCGACTTAAGCCCAGTACAAGCAAAACTGAAGTATGTACAGTCCATCTGGCAAACAAATAAGCTAATGCGGAGCTCAGAGTGAAACTTACCAGAAACACTCTTTGCCATAATACATAGCCTAAGTACCTTGATGTCACCCTTGGCCGCACCCTTTCATATGGGAAACATCTTGAAAATACTGCTGCCAAGATAAAAACTTGTAACAGTGCTATTAAAAAATTGTGTGGAATGACATGGGGAGCTTCAGCAGATACCTTACGCACATGATCCATTGCGCTGGTCTCCTCAGCAACCGAGTATTGTGTCCCAGTGTGGCTAAACAGCTGCCACACCAACTTGATCGGCGTCCAGTTGAACCACACTATGCTGTTAATAACTGGGACAGTCCGACCAACGCCAATTTATTGGCTTCCTCTGCTGAGCAACATCTATCCACCAGCAATATGCAGAAGCGAGGCCTTGTTTAGGAAATGCCGCAATCTATAGGAGAACCTGGAATTACCCATACAGGAAGACATATCAAGTCTGTGACGAAGTAGACTCTGTTCAAGAAACCCACCACTGTGGCAAGCAGAAGAGTTATAGTTCAGTAATAGCGGGGTGAGAGACCTGTCAACTTACTGAAGAGTGTGATTGGTACCGAAAGTATAACTGTGACACTGCTGGCACAGAACTCGTAGGAAACTATAGTTCAAGATGAACTGAGCTCGCACTGGGCATGGTCGAAGCGCAGACTTTCTTTACAAATAGGGTGCTACAGAGTCTCTGGTTTGTGACTGTGGGGCTCCGAATAGGACAATAAAGCACATTAAAGGTGAATGCCCCTTGCAGGAAATAGTCGAGGAGAGGGTGCAGGGACTCGGGGGGGGGGGGAGAAGGAGGGGAGAGAAAATGGGGAGCCTTGGGGATGGGGGAAGGGGAAGGCCGGGTTACAGTTGGAAGGAAGAGTAGATTTCACAGCGGAGTTCAACATCCGGGAGGGGGAGGTGCAGGAAATTGTCCTGATGAAGGAGATGGAGGGCGTGAAGGTGGAGAGCGTTGCATATACTGCCAGGCTGGCGCCACCCCTGACGTTTGTGCTGGTGTGCCTATGACGGCCAGCGCGCGAGTGGTGTCTTACGATGGCACCACACCACACTAACCATGTTTTGTCTGCTTCCCTGTGAGATTCCATACTACCGTCTGATGTTATCGAACGCTGTAACGTTGCGGTCAATAATCTCAGGCACTGTTCCTATTGGTATTGAGTACACAAGGGACCTTGAATGACGTCAGTGATAAAAGTTAAGGGTGGTGAGGTCAGGGGAAGGCCAAGCCAAAGGACTGGGAATGCCCTAACACTTACCCTCTACCTGAAGTCGTCTGGTAGTACCGCCCTGCTGAAACCACAAACAAGCGCGCACATTCCAGGAAACGTCCTCCAGATGTCCAGACAAGACATTCTCCACAATGTTCGAATAGCATGCACGATCCAACTGATTTTGTAAGTAGAGTTCGTGCTTATGTGAAAAGATATATGTGCGAAGCATACAGCACCTACCACCATCATACTGTGGTTAAAGATCTGGCGGAGAACCCAAAAAAAATTGCCTCTGTCCTTGCGAACAGGTCATGAAGGCCCAAAGGCACCGACCGGCCGCCGCGTCATCCTCGGCCCATAGGTGTCACTGGATTCGGATATGGAGGGGCATGTGTTCAGTACACCGCTCTCCCTGCCGTATGTCAGTTTCCGACACTGGAGCCACTACTTCTCAATCAAGTAGCTCCTCAGTTTGCCTAACAAGGGCTGAGTGCACCCGCTTGCCAACAGCGCTCGGCAGACCGGAATCACCCATCCAAGGGCTAGCCCACTCCTACAACGCTTTAGAAAAAATTCTGGTCCTATGTAAAGTAGCTAAGCGGATCTAAGTCTTCAATCACTCGTTGATCAGTCTCGTTTGGCAGTAGAAGACAGCAAAAGAAGGCCGAAGTTTTAAATTCCATGTTTAAGAGATCGTTCACGCAGGAAAATTGTACAAACGTACCGTCGTTTGACGATCGCACAGCGTCCGGTGTGCATGACATAGCAATAATCGTGCCTGGTGTAGAGAAACAACTGAAAGAGTCGGAATGTTCGAAATGAATAAGTCGCCAGGTCCGGATGGAATCCCAGTTCGGTTTTACAAAGAGTCATTGGCCCCTTACTTAGTTTGCATTTATCGCGAATCTCTTCACAATTAGAAGGTACCCGACTGGGAAAAAGCGCAGTTGACTTCTGTATGTATAAGAAGGGTAAAGGAACGGACCCGTGAAACTACAGACCAGTATTCTTAACATCAGTTTGCCACAGAGTTCTAGAGCAGATTCTTAGTTCGAATATAATAAATTTCCCAGACAGCGAAAAGCTCATGTCCACCATGGGTTTAGAAAGTATCGCTCGTGCGAAACCAACTTGCTCTTTTCTCACATGATATACTCCGAACTATGGATCAAGGTTCAAAATGGTTCAAATGGCTCTGAGCACTATGGGACTTAACTTCTGAGGTCATCAGTCCCCTTGAACTTAGAACTACTTAAACCTAACTAACCTGAGGACATCACACACATCCATGCCCGAGGCAGGATTCGAACCTGCGACCGTAGCGGTCGCGCGGTTCAGACTGAAGCAGCTAGAACCGCTCGGCCGCTCCGGCCGGCATGGATGAAGTACAACAGGCAGATTCCACATTTGCAGATTTCCGAAAAGCATTCGACACGGTACATCACTGCAGACTGTTAACGAAGGTACGAGCATACGGAATATGGTCCCAGATATGTGACTGGCTCAAAGACTTCTTAAGCACTAGAATCCAGTATGTTGTCCTCGACGGTGAGTGTTCATCGGAGATAGGGGGTAACATCAGGGACGCCCCAGGAAAGTATGACAGGACCTTTGCTATTTCCTGCATACATAAATGATATGGCGGAAAGGGTGGGCAGAAATCTGATGCTGTGGTGTACAGGAAGGTGTCGAATATCAGTGACTGTAGCATGATACCGGATGACCTAGACAAAATATCTAGTCTGTGTGATGAATGGCAGCTGACTCTAAATGTAGAAAATTTTAAGTTAATGCAGATGAATAGAAAAAAACAAACCCGTAGTGTTCGGATACAGCATCAGTAGTGACCTGCTTGACACAATCAAGTCATTCAAATATCTGGGCGTAACATTGCGAAGCGACATGAAACGGAACGAGCATGGGAGCATTGTGGTAGGGGAAGGCGAATGGCCGACATTGGTTCATTGGGGGAATCTTAGGAAAGTGTGGTTCATCTGTAAAGGAGACCGCATGTAGGACGCTAGTGCGACCTATTCTTGAGTACTGCTCGAGTGCGTGGGATCCGCACCAGGTCGGATTAAAGGAAGACAGGGCAGCAATTCAGAGGTGAGTTGCCACATTTGTTACCTGCAGCTTCGATCGAGATTAGCCCGTGGTCTAGGGTTAGCGTCTTTGATTCATAATCAAAGCTTCTTCGCTCCCGGGTTCTATCCCCGCCACTGCCTAAATTTTGATAAACAATCAGCATTGGCGGCTGAAGGCTTCCGGCATAAGAAGTCAGCCTCATTCTGCCAACGGCCTTATCAAAGAGGGCGGAGGAGCGGATAGAGGTTCAGGGCACTCTCTTGTCCTAGGGGTAGGAAATTGCCCCTAAAGGCGGAAGAATCTGCAATGATCAACGACATGAGGATGCAGAAGGCAATGGAAACCACTGCATTAAAGACCCGTAACGTGTATCCACAGGACATGTGGCCTGTACTTGAAGAAGTGTCATGATGATCTCTCCATTGGCAAAAGATTCCGGAATAGTCCCTCATTCGGATCTCCGGGAGGGGACTGCCAAGGGGGAGGTTACCATGAGAAAAAGATTGAATAATCAACGAAAGGATAACGTTCTACGAGTCGGGGCGTGGAATGTCAGAAGCTTGAACGTGGTAGGGAAACTAGAAAATCTGAAAAGGGAAATGCAAAGGCTCAATCTAGATATAGTAGGGGTCAATGAAGTGAAGTGGAAGGAAGACAAGGATTTCCGGTCAGATGAGTATCGGGTAATATCAACAGCAGCAGAAAATGGTATAACAGGTGTAGGATTCGTTATGAATAGGAAGGTAGGCAGAGGGTGTGTTACTGTGAACAGTTCAGTGACCGAGTTGTTCTAATCAGAATCGACAGCAGACCAACACCGACAACGATAGTTCAGGTATACATGCCGACGTCGCAAGCTGAAGATGAACAGATAGAGAAAGTGTATGAGGATATTGAAAGGGTAATGCAGTATGTAAAAGGGGACGAAAATCTAATAGTCATGGGCGACTGGAATGCAGTTCTAGGGGAAGGAGCAGAGGAAAATGTTACAGGAGAATACGGGCTTGGGACAAGGAATGAAAGAGGAGAAAGACTAATTGAGTTCTGTAACAAGTTTCAGCTAGTAATAGCGAATACCCTGTTCAAGAATTACAAGAGGAGGAGGTATACTTGGAAAAGGCCGGGAGATACGGAAAGATTTCAATTAGATTACATCATGGTCAGACAGAAATTCCGAAATCAGATACTGGATTGTAAGGCGTACTCAGGAGCAGATATAGACTCAGATCACAATATAGTAGTGATGAAGAGTAGGCTGAAGTTCAAGACATTAGTCAGGAAGAATCAATACGCAAAGAAGTGGGGGATACGGAAGTACTAAGAAATGACGAGATACGTTTGAAGTTCTCTAACGCTATAGATACAGCAATAAGGAATAGCGCAGTAGGCAGTACAGTTGAAGAGGAATGGACATCTCTAAAAGAAGTTGGGAAGGAAAACATAGGTACAAAGAAAGTAGCTGCGAAGAAACCATGGGTAACACAAGAAATACTTCAGTTGATTGATGAAAGGAGGAAGTACAAACATGTTCCGGGAAAATCAGGAATACAGAAATACAAGTCGCTGAGGAATGAAATAAATAGGGAGTGCAGGGAAGCTAAGACGAAATGACTCCAGGAAAAAGTGAAGACATCGAAAAAGATATGATTGTCGGAAGGACAGACTCAGCATACAGGAAAGTCAAAACAACCTTTGGTGACATTAAAGGCAACGGTGGTAACATTAAGAGTGCAACGGGAATTCCACTGTTAAATGAAGAGGAGAGAGCAGATAGGTGGAAAGAATACATTGAAAGCCTTTATGAGGGTGAAGATTTGTCTGATGTGAGAGAAGAAGAAACAGGAGTCGATTTAGAAGAGATAGGGGATCCAGTATTAGAATCGGAATTTAAAAGAGCTTTGGAGGACTTACGGTCAAATAAGGCAGAAGGGATAGATAACATTCCATCAGAATTTCTAAAATCATTGGGTGAAGTAGCAACAAAACGACTATTAACGTTGGTGTGTAGAATATATGAGTCTGGCGATATACCATCTGACTTTCGGAAAAGCATCATCCACGCAATTCCGAAGACGGCAAGAGCTGACAAGTGCGAGAATTATCGCACAATCAGCTTAACGGCTCATGCATCGAAGCTGCTTACAAGAATAATATACAGAAGAATGGAAAAGAAAATTGAGAATGCGCTAGGTGACGATCAGTTTGGCTTTAGGAAAAGTGAAGGGACGAGAGAGGCAATTCTGACGTTACGGCTAATAATGGAAGCAAGGGTAAAGAAAAATAAAGACACTTTCATAGGATTTGTCGACCTGGAAAAAGCGTTCGACAATATAAAATGGTGCAAGCTGTTCGAGATTCTAAAAAAGTAGGGGTAAGCTATAGGGAGAGACGGGTCATATACAATATGTACAACAACCAAGAGGGAATAATAAGAGTGGACGATCAAGAACGAAGTGCTCGTATGAAGAAGGGTGTAAGACAAGGCTGTAGCCTTTCGCCCTTACTCTTCAATCTGTACATCGAGGAAGCAATGATGGAAATAAAAGAAAGGTTCAGGAGTGGAATTAAAATACAAGGTGAAAGGATATCATGATACGATTCGCTGATGACATTGCTATCCTGAGTGAAAGTGAAGAAGAATTAAATGATCTGCTGAACGGAATGAACAGTCTAATGAGTACACAGTATGGTTTGAGAGTAAATCGGAGAAAGACGAAGGTAATGAGAAGTAGTAGAAATGAGAACAGCGAGAAATTTAACATCAGGATTGATGGTCACGAAGTCAATGAAGTTAAGGAATTCTGCTACCTAGCCAGTAAAATAACCAATGACGGACGGAGCAAGGAGGACATCAAAAGCAGACTCGCTATGGCAATAAAAGCATTTCTGGCCAAGAGAAGTCTACTAATATCAAATACCGGCCTTAATTTGAGGAAGAAATTTCTGAGGATGTACGTCTGGAGTATAGCATTGTATGGTAGTGAAACATGGACTGTGGGAAAACCGGAACAGAAGAGAATCGAAGCATTTGAGATGTGGTGCTATAGACGAATGTTGAAAATTAGGTGGACTGATAAGGTAAGGAATGAGGAGGTTCTACGCAGAATCGGAGAGGAAAGGAATATGTGGAAAACACTGATAAGGAGAAGGGACAGGATGATAGGACATCTGCTAAGACATGAGGGAATGACTTCCATGGTACTAGAGGGAGCTGTAGAGGGCAAAAACTGTAGAGGAAGACAGAGATTGGAATACGTCAAGCAAATAATTGAGGACGTAGGTTGCAAGTGCTACTCCGAGATGATGAGGTTAGCACAGGAAAGGAATTCGTGGCGGGCCACATCAAACCAGTCGGTAGACTGATGACAAAAAAAAAAGAAAAGCTTCGATCAGTATGCAAGTGTTACTGGTATGCTTCGGGAACTCAAGTTGTAATTCCTCGAGGGAAGTAGACATTCATTTCGAAGAACGCTACTGGTAAAGTTTAGAGAACCATCATTTGAAGCTGACTGCAGAACGATCGTACTGAAGCCAACATACATTTCGAGTACGGACCACGAAGACAAGATACGAGAAATTAGGGCTCATTCGGAGGCATATAGACAGTCGTTTTTCCCTGGCTCTCTCTGCGAATGGAACAGGAAAGGAAACTAGTAGTAGTAATAGTAGTGGTGCGGTGGCTTACGGAGTATGTATGTAGATGCAGATATGTAAACGTAAATGTGGTCAAATTGGCTTCCAAGAAATTAAGCCTACATGTTTACTGAGAATCTCATCTGGTAACTTCTCGTACGGGTAGTGTATGGATATTGAAGGAGTTATAAATACTCCCCCTCATAAAAGTTGACGTGTCAGTAAACAGCAGGAGGTCCGGAAAACTGGAAACAGCAGCACGTTTCCCAAGTAACCACTGTGAGAACTGTTGCCGTGTTTTTGCCGGCCGCAGTGGCCGAGCGGTTCTAGCCACTACAGTCTGGAAACGCGCGACCGCTACGGTCGCATGTTCGAACCCTGCCTCGGGCATGGATGTGTGTGATGTCCTTAGGTTAGTTAGGTTTAAGTAGTTCTAAGTTCTAGGGGACTGATGACCTCAGAAGTTAAGTCCGATAGTGCTCAGAGCCATTTGAACCATTTTTTGTTGTTGCCGTGTTTAAAAATCAGGATGCCCCACAGTTTGAAGTGGTTGATCACTGAATGGATTTAGGTGCACATTATGTAAAACCCAGACGCTCACATGATCTAGGTGCACTGCAAGGGCGATTGCACTTGTGCTTGTTCTTGGACTGGCAGCTACATGTTCTGTAACGCCTTCTTCATATTCATGGGTTCGTGCCCGCTCTTTACACCTGCGTGGTGCGCGTCAGCTGACAGGGTTCCTCTCTCTCTCTCTCTCTCTCTCTCTCTCTCTCTCTCTCTCTGCGTTAACCAACAACACTGTTGAATAATGGGGTGGTAGAAAGTCTCGTGCGAGGGTAACTTTCAGCGTACAACTGAGGAGCTGCACTGCCATTCCCGCAGGCTTCACCGTAACACAAATGCACGTTCTCTAAATGTATAATTACCCTCCATCAAGTCAGAACTTAACTACAGCACGTAAAGCACGCTAAAGAGTCAACCTAGCACTGACTCACGCTTACTAGCGGTGTGTCGACAGCGCAGCACCAGTAGATAAAAGAACTGTAGGATAACAGGTACTGAGAAAACGACTTCCGCTACACATACTTATGTAGGCTGTTGTAGTTGTAAGCTCAGACTCTACCATCCGCAGCAATAACGTAACCTAATAGGATGGAAGGATAGCTACAAAGTGATAGGATGTCAACGACCTCCTACTACTGCAGAACTTTCGTTTCAGATTTCCCACCTACAGATGCCTCATTGAAAAACATGTTAACAGACCGGAAAACCAAGGTTTCACCTCACGGTACGAAAGCAAGAGCATGGTTTTCAATAGTGGCCTGCCACAGGGATCCGCTGTAGTACCTGTTCTTCCCAGTCTATGTACTGCTGAAATGCCACACCAATTGATGTAAATTTGCATAAGCAGACGACCTGGCTAGACATCACACGTCAAAGTAAAAATTTTAACCAACTCGACAAAATGCTGACTGCAGAGCTGGAAATACTGAACACCTACCACTCGAAGTGCCATCTATGTCCAAACACTAACAACACTACCAGTGACATAGTGCACCTTAAAAATAGAGACTCCAATAAAAAAAGTAGCTCTTTATGAATGGCCAATGCATCAGGCATAAGGATAAGCCTGAATACTTGGGACTGAAATTAGATCACTCTCCAAAGTGTAAGCCACAAGTAGAAGATATAAAACTAGAAACCTAAGTCCAGAAACGTTATTTTCTCGAAACTAACTGGAACGGCGTGAGGTTGTGCAGCGTGCACAGTAAGGAATTCAGCACTAGCCTTATCTACAGCGTGGCTGAATACTGTTCACCAGTCTGGATGAGAGGAGCACACGAGCTAAAGTGGACGTCCAAGTGAAGAAGACAAACATGCAGGGACACCCCATGTGCTTGACTCCCCATCTTACCAAACATAGTGTAGGGAAGCAGCCTACTCACGCCGTAGTAAATTCACATGTCTTTCCATTGTGTGCCAGCCAGTCCGCTGTAACTAGCTCTGACGTCATAAATGTTGCGCAATACTGTAAAAATCAAGTAAATAACCTAAAATGTTTCTAGCATGTCAGGAGCAATACTAAATTAATATGTGTTGAATATCGGTTCGATAACTTTAACCATTTTCGAAATTTGGATGTTTTTCTGTAAACATCATTGGCGCAACAGAAAAGAGCTAGAGACTTACAAATTTATATTTAGATTCCTTTTTCATAATTATTTAACAGAAACAGTCTTCTGCATCTCACAAATTAAGATTTTAGTTGAAATTCCCAATTTTCTGGTTTTTGTCTTAAAAATTAAGGAAGCAAGATAGATTAAGTAGGCTAATAAATAAGGCTAGGATGTTTATATTTAAGTAGAATGGAGATCCGCTATAACCATAAAGATGTGAGAAGTTTCATTTGAATAACTATAAAACTATAGCGATAGCGTATCTCCAAAGGGCAAGTTCAGAGCTCATCTACTGCGTGTAGTGTAATTAAATTAATTCTCTCGCCCAAAATATTTAACTTAGCCACGTCAAACTTATATTATGATTACTTACCTGTGTGCTGAATGCACATTTAAATTGAGAGCTTCATCAGCCATCAGCAAAAGAAGCTATGATTTATTCAATGACTTAAAGTGGTGCATTACTAGCCCAGCGGCTAGTTGGGAGAGCCGATTTGATCAGGCGTTCCCTTAGCCGTCCGCACCGCGGCTTTATACACTCCTGGAAATGGAAAAAAGAACACATTGACACCGGTGTGTCAGACCCACCATACTTGCTCCGGACACTGCGAGAGGGCTGTACAAGCAATGATCACACGCACGGCACAGCGGACACACCAGGAACCGCGGTGTTGGCCGTCGAATGGCGCTAGCTGCGCAGTATTTGTGCACCGCCGCCGTCAGTGTCAGCCAGTTTGCCGTGGCATACGGAGCTCCATCGCAGTCTTTAACACTGGTAGCATGCTGCGACAGCGTGGACGTGAACCGTATGTGCAGTTGACGGACTTTGAGCGAGGGCGTATAGTGGGCATGCGGGAGGCCGGGTGGACGTACCGCCGAATTGCTCAACACGTGGGGCGTGAGGTCTCCACAGTACATCGATGTTGTCGCCAGTGGTCGGCGGAAGGTGCACGTGCCCGTCGACCTGGGACCGGACCGCAGCGACGCACGGATGCACGCCAAGACCGTAGGATCCTACGCAGTGCCGTAGGGGGCCGCACCGCCACTTCCCCGCATATTAGGGACACTGTTGCTCCTGGGGTATCGGCGAGGACCATTCGCAACCGTCTCCATGAAGCTGGGCTACGGTCCCGCACACTGTTAGGCCGTCTTCTGCTCACGCCCCAACATCGTGCAGCCCGCCTCCAGTGGTGTCGCGACAGGCGTGAATGGAGGGACGAATGGAGACGTGTCGTCTTCAGCGATGAGAGTCGCTTCTGCCTTGGTGCCAATGATGGTCGTATGCGTGTTTGGCGCCGTGCAGGTGAGCGCCACAATCAGGACTGCATACAACCGAGGCACACAGGGCCAACACCCGGCATCATGGTGTGGGGAGCGATCTCCTACACTGGCCGTACACCACTGGTGATCGTCGGTGGGACACTGAATAGTGCACGGTGCATCCAAACCGCCATCGAACCCATCGTTCTACCATTCCTAGACCGGCAAGGGAACTTGCTGTTCCAACAGGACAATGCACGTCCGCATGTATCCCGTGCCACCCAACGTGCTCTAGAAGGTGTAAGTCAACTACCCTGGCCAGCAAGATCTCCGGATCTGTCCCCCATTGAGCATGTTTGGGACTGGATGAAGCGTCGTCTCACGCGGTCTGCACGTCCAGCACGAACGCTGGTCCAACTGAGGCGCCAGGTGGAAATGGCATGGCAAGCCGTTCCACAGGACTACATCCAGCATCTCTACGATCGTCTCCATGGGAGAATAGCAGCCTGCATTGCTGCGAAAGGTGGATATACACTTTACTAGTGCCGACATTGTGCATGCTCTGTTGCCTGTGTCTATGTGCCTGTGGTTCTGTCAGTGTGATCATGTGATGTATCTGACCCCAGGAATGTGTCAATAAAGTTTTCCCTTCCTGGGACAATGAATTCACGGTGTTCTTATTTCAATTTCCAGGAGTGTATATAAGAACGCTGCGCGAGGTAGCAAGCCCCCAGTTCTCTCCAGACGCTGAATAGCACACCACCTGTGTCGGGAGTCGCGTCGCGTCGGTATCATTGCTATAAACAGCCTCGGATGCCGTGTTAAGTTACTCGGGATACGTGTAACCATGAAATCATTTTCGAGTGAAGTATTAATTCTGGGATGATTTTAATGACCTATCTTCAGTTTGCGTATGTCGTATTTTCACGTGCCGTCGCGGGACAGACATTCTACCATTATTTAGCGTGGCGTTTGATGAACATTATCATCAAATTATGGCGAGCATTCATTTAAACATTTAATTTGGACAGTTATAGTTGCATCAGCGCATTAGACTCTGAACTGCTTTGTTGGTCAGATTGTGTGGATTCTTCTTTTTTTTTCATCTGTGACTTTCAGAATATACTGAACTATTTTTAATCAAAATCGTTTTTGATTATGAATCCCAGACAATCTCCTAATTTCTCAGAGCTTTAAGTTGTAGCTATAAGTGTATTTCTCAGATGAAGTGGGCACTAGGAATTCTAATTACAGGCTTCACGTTTTGCTAATCACTTTCTGGGTGCCAATATTGTAGTTAGAGAGCCAGTGTTGAGATCGTCAAAAGACAGCATAAATAATAGGAACACTTATATAACAATTAATTCCACCCGCTGCCCCACATATGGTTAATCGGCTGCGAAATGTTTCTACATTCTACTTTAATAAATAACAACATTTAAAATTCCACCCGCCGCCCCACATATGGTGCATCGGCCGGGAAGTGTTTCTACATTCAAACGTATATAACAACAAACAAATTTTCTAACCGCCGCCCCACAATAGAGCCTCCTGAATTAATAAGGCGAACGTAGTTACCGACAAGAGCATACAGAAAAATCTTGGACAGCCCTGAACTCTCCAGCACTTACAAACAGACTTAAATCGTGGTCACCTTCATCGGAAATCGGCGAAGAACTGCGAGGTTTCGATTCAGAGTTAGCTTGGAAAGAACTACAGACTGCAAGTGGACCTAAGAACCGAAATGTGGCGGACTGTTCCAACAAGGTGAAAGATTCAACTTCCCGTGGGTATTGTGGACAACTCTGATCTGCGTCAGAAGGAGTACTGGTAGATACAATCAACTGATGAACAAATGAGCCTATCGGACAGTCCTGAATGTGAGTGCGAGGAAATTCAATAAATGAACCGTTTGCTTGTGCGTGAAGTGCGTGGCTATGAGGGTGAACTGAAGGACATACTCAAAACTGTCTGACTCAGCTCTAGGATGGCTAAACAATATCCGTAATACAGTATAGAATTACAAGAATATTTGTAAAGATTATTGTAACTCAGTACGGAGCTCTAAGAACGTTGTAGAATGTCTACGTAAACTCCGAACGAGAAAATAAATTGCAAGACGTTCCGAATACCATCCTCGGCGATCTCCCAAAAAATCATCCTTTGGGTGTTGATGATCTTTCTTTCTTCCCGTGTTTGCTGAGAAAATTGGTGAGATTGCCGTATTACGCTACATTCTGTTTATTTTACTGTTCTCAGACAAGTTTTAGCACTTATTGTGCAGTCTGAAAATTGTTATAATACATCAATATTTGAATTTCCATCAAAAGTTATTTATATACCGAGGTCTGTTCAAAAAATTGCGGAACATTCGTAGCTTAGCGCCTATGGGGTACTGGGGTGAAATACTGTTGGTATCCATGCCTGTGTTTAGTGTGTAACTGCCGGAAATTTCATTGTTGTATGTCTGTTCGTTATTGTTCAATGCTGTATTGAGTAGAGCGATGTGTCGCAAAGATTGCGAATTTCGAAATGGCAGAGTTAGAGGAGCAACGTGTCTGCATTAAATTTTGCGTGGAACTGAAGAGAACCTTGACAGAGGCACACAAAATGATGCATGAAGCCAACAGTGGTGAGTGCTTAAGAAGTACTCGGAGTTACGAAAGGTTCACACGATTTAAAAATGGCCGGACAGAAGTTAAAGATAACCTGTGTTCAGGTCGCCCTTCGACGTGTGCGTTCTTTACTTTGAAGGATTAGTTCATCACGAATTCGTGCAACAAGGACAAACTGTTTATCGTTGGTACTATAGGGACGTGTTGCGACGCCTGCGAGGAAATGTGAGAAGGAAACGGCCTGAAATGTGGCGAGACGATTCATAGCTCTTGCATCACGATAACGCACCCGCGCATTCATCTCTGTTGTTGCCTGACTATTGCACAGAAGACGAAATCACTGTGCTGCCTCATCCTCTGTATTCTCCAGACCTGGCCATTGAGGACTTTTCTTTTTTTTTTTCTTTGAAAGGACGAAGATCTGCAATGATAGGGGAGATAAAAGAAAGTTCGCAGACGGCGCTTACCGCGGTCCATCAAGAGACGGCTTCCAGAAGTGGAAACGACGGTGGGAGCGGTGTATCAATTATAAAGGAGAGTATTTGGAAGATGACCATGCGCAGTAGGTAAAAGGTAAGCGTAGAAAAATTTTGTGGACGAAGTTCCGAAACTTTTTGAACAGATCTCGTACATATTTTACAATTATAAGTAATTGCAAATGTCAGCTAACTGGTATACGAAATATTGCATGTTTTTGTTGTGGCGAAAATTAGGCCTAGAATACATAGACCGTTGTACAGCAATGCACATACCTTACATGGTGTTAATACGTCGTACGCATGTCTGTAGATTGGTGACTACCACATGGTTTGTTGTAGCCTGTCCTACCACATGGTTTGTTGTAGCCTGTCATCTGCAAACCAAAACAAATGGTCTCTATTCTGTTTCCCTTCCATTTCAGATCGAAACCCGCATTATTTAACTTGTTATTTACGATTTTGGTTCATCTACATCTACATTTATACTCCGCAAGCCACCAAACGGTGTGCGTGGCGGAGGGCACTTTACGTGCCACTGCCATTACCTCCCTTTCCTGTTCCAGTCGCGTATGGTTCGCGGGAAGAACGACTGCCGGAAAGCCTCCGTGCTCGCTCGAATCTCTCTAATTTTACATTCGTGGTCTCCTCGGGAGGTATAAGTAGGGGGAAGCAATATATTCGATACCTCATTCAGAAACGCACCCTCTCGAAACCTGGACAGCAAGCTACACCGCGATGCAGAGCGCCTCTCTTGCAGAGTCTGCCACTTGAGTTTGCTAAACACCTCCGTAACACTATTACGGTTACCAAATAACCCTGCGACGAAACGCGCCGCTCTTCTTTGGATCTTCTCTATCTCCTCTGTCAACCCGACCTGGTACGGATACCACACTGATGAGCAATACTCAAGTATAGGTCAAACGAGTGTTTTGTAAGCTACCTCCTTTGTTGATGGGCTACATTTTCTAAGGACTCTCCCAATGAATCAAAAATGGTTCAAATGGCTCTGAGCACTATGGGACTCAACATCCGTGGTCATCAGTCCCCTAGAACTTAGAACTACTTAAACGTAACTAACCTAAGGACATCACATACATCCTTGCCCGAGGCAGGATTCGAACCTGAGACCGTAGCAGTCGCGCGGTTCCGGACTGAGCGCCTAGAACCGCTAGACCACCGCGGCTGGCTCTCCCAATGAATCTCAACCTGGCACCCGCCTTACCAACAATTAATTTTGTACGATCATTCCACTTCAAATCGATCCGCACGCATACTCCCAGATATTTTACAGAAATAACTGCTACCAGTGTTTGTTCCGCTATCATATAATCATACAATAAAGGATCCTTCTTTCTACGTATTCTCAATAAATTACATTTGTCTATGTTAAGGGTCAGTTGCCACTCCCTGCACCAAGTGCCTATCCGCTGGTTGTTGTAGTCTTCTTATTCCCGCTATTAACAATGTGTTAAGGCACTTATTTGCTTTGTAACGGAAGTACTGATGGTTTGACGCGCATTTTTATTTATTATATCACAACATTTTCCCATGGCATTTAGCGTGTTATTGCAGCTGTTTGTTGTTCATTTGTTGCGTTGCGCGTTTGTCTGATGGGCGGCGCGCGAATTTCAAAGTGTTTACTGGTACTGAGCAGACAGTGTCTTGCTTAGGGCGAAATTTCTCAGCCGTGTGTTTGAAACGTAGTTGTGTAACATCCTGTATGTGGCTGAGTGTTGGAGCAGCAGAAATGTACGTTTTCTCGAACATATTCCACGGCCCTTCACTGGGTTATCGCCCTCTTACAACCGTAGCTACCCTACCAGCTAAGCACACACCTCACATTGCAGCAGCGCTGTACGCTTTCGTTTGTTTATTTTCGCGAGTGGCTGGCAGCAGAGACGCAGACGTATGCATGTTGCGTCACACACACACACACACACACACACACACACACACACACACAGAGAGAGAGAGAGAGAGAGAGCTGTGTAGAGCAGCGCAGTACCACTGTACTCGCCTCGGTCACGCTCCGGAAGGCGCGAGATAATAACCGCTCAGTCGGCCGGCATAAAATTTCACGTCTGTGCCGCGGCATGCACGATGGCTATCTCTGGAGCATTGCGCTCGGCCCGGCTCATTTTCCGCTTCCCCGAAGCGGCCGGCCCGTGCCTGCGCCGTGTCGCGGGCAGAAAGCACTGCACGGGCTGCCCTGTTCGCATTGTTCCGCCACGGCGCGCCGTCCCGTGCATAACAAACCGCGCGCCACGCAAATAAAAACAAACGTCGCCAAAAACTGTAGCAAACATGGCGGCCGCGCCCAAGATGGCGGTCCGTTCCGGCTTGTTAAACCAGCGCCCTGCTGCCGTGTGGCAGAAAACTAACTGCTCTTAACAACCGATAGCTCAATCGATTGTTTTTCCGTTCAATCGTTTTCTTTTTTTTTTTTTCAGTCGAATGAAACAACCGAATGAAATTAGTCTCTGCCACGTCAGCTTTATCAGGCCCGGATCTAAGAGTGGAGGGGTAGGGGGGGGGGGGGTCAAAACCAGGGTATCTGCCCCGTGCGGCAATTTCAGGCGGCGCCAAAAATTCATATTTTTGAAGAAAAAAAAACTGTGTTTCACAGAGCGTCTAGGATCCAGTCCGTCAACTGTTCAACCCTGTTGGTTTTTGAACATTTTTAACACATTCTAAATTGATTTCTGAGCGAATCATAAGGTGATTTTTGAATGCGTGGATAGTATACACTTCAGTCTGGAACAGCGAGACCGCTACGGTCGCAGTTTCGAATCCTGCCTCGGACATGGATGTGTGTGATATCCTTAGGTTAGTTACGTTTAAGTAGTTCTAGGTTCTAGGGGACTGATGACCTCAGATGTTGAGTCCCATAGTGCTCAGAGCCATTTGAACCAGCCATTTGATAGTGTACATTTCACTCGGGCATGGGTGTGTGTGTTGTTCTTAGCATAAGTTAGTTCAAGTTAATTTAAGTAGTGTCTAAGTCTAGGGACCGATGACCTCAGCAGTTCGGTCCCTTAGGAATTCACACACATTTCAACATTTGGTAGTGTAAATGATGTCTGTGCCAAGTGAATCCCCTTCGCATCGAGAAATAAAAAACTTTCCTGCAGATGAAAGGCAACGGGCCTTTACGAGCTGAGCCGAATAAACCCAAATGAGTGAAAACAAATCGCTGTTTGTTTATGTTGTTGAATAGCTTTTTTAGCGAAATCCATAGATTCAGACAATCGGAGAGGAAAATAACGACTAACAGGAATAACAGGTAAGAAAGATCACATATTACCTTCCCGGTGTACCCAACAAAATGAAATTTTTGACAGAAAATTTTTGCTAGATCGGTACGTGCCAGTTGTACAGTCGCCGGCTAGCAGCCGCTTAAGTTCTGTTCTCGGGATAACGCGGAAAATGCGTTGTACGAACACGTAATAACGCCTAAGCAAAGAATAAACAGAGAATAACTGAACCGGTGATTCTGGCAAGTTTAGTGAAATTAACGGGTGAAAAAGTTTTGACAATGGCAGGAATAGTTTCAAAATTAGTGAAGACAAGATTGTCTGTTAGAGCGAGGAAGGAGAGGAAACGAGGACAACACACAAATTGTGTGCAAGAATAAAACGATTCCAAATTTACATAAAAATTTCGTACTACTACTTTTCCATCTCATGCTTGAGAGACTGGACTGTATGACTGAAATATGAAACAATTTTCAAACATAAAATTTTTTGCTTGTAATAGGCCTAACAGGCATTTGTTACTGATACTCTGTGAATTATTTTATCTCTTGTTATTTATGTAAATGGGGTAGATAAAATGACCGTTTGTGCCAAAACAGTCTCGCTTATTTGGTGTGTGTTACAATTGCTGCAATATCAGAAAGGGAGACAGTGGCAAAATAGACGTAATCAAATCCAGAAACCACAGTATTCATATTAACAGCATTTTTAGTAGTAGATAACGACATTTTGAGTTTTCATGTAGCAAAAATTTGACGAACCTAGATTAGGTAACAGATTCTTTCGCAGAAAGGAAAGCACGCCGTGTAAAGCTGTAGCAAGATTAGAGAGAAAAAATGCTGGGACTTAAGGAGGCTCTGAGCACTATGGGACTTAACATCTATGGTCATCAGTCCCCTAGAACCTAGAACTACTTAAACCTAACTAACCGAAGGACAGCACACAACACCCAGCCATCACGAGGCAGAGAAAATACCTGACCCCGCCGGGAATCGAACCCGGGAACCCGGGCGTGGGAAGCGAGAACGCTACCGCACGACCACGAGATGCGGGCAGGGACTTAAGGAGTGAAGAAATGTGTACTGTTGTGCTTGTCTCTTATCCTTACTGGTTTTATGTTTTTTATATTAAATTTCATGCCATACAAAAGATAATGTAATTACCTAATAAAGATTGCAAGTTTTCTGAAGAGTTCTTATTCTTCCTGTCACAAATAATCCCACCCAGTATTAACAGTGAGGTTTTTTTCTTTTTTTCTTTTTTTCTTTTTTTTTTTTTAAGTGGGGTAGTTATGTTAAACCGGTCGACTGGGAGTAGGAGAGGCACCACAGGACCTTTTAATTTCCACTGCCCTTAATATAAGTTTGATAGCTTCCATCACAAAATATACAAGTTTGAATTCCACAGAGCGAAATACAATGCCTGCGACAGAAGAACTCTGTGTGAAGGGGTTTGACACTGCACTTCGGCACACTTAAGGCAAAATAACACGCGCGGCTGTCCCCGTCGGAAGTTCGAGACTACCCTCGGGCATGGGTATGTGTGTTGTCCTTAGCGTAAGTTGGTTTAAGTTAGATTAAGTAGTGTGTAAGTCTAGGGACCGACGACCTCAGCAGTTTGGTCCCATAGTAACTTACCGCAAATTTCCAAAAACGAAATAACATGTCTTATATTTCCTCCAACATATAGCCGTGCGGGATTAGCCGAGCGGTCTCGGGCGCTGCAGTCATGGACTGTGCGGCTGGTCCCGGCGGAGGTTCGAGTCCTCCCTCGGGCATGGGTGTGTGTGTTTGTCCTTAGGATACTTTAGGTTAGTAGTGTGTAAGCTTAGGGAGTAATGACCTAAGCAGTTAAGTCCCATAAGACATCACACACTTTTGAACATTTTTTTTCCTCCAACATATATTTTATGTATCAAACTCTTCAGAAAGGTGTGCGCTACAAACTGAACACTTTTTGAAAAATCGATTTTTTTTTAATTTTTAGCGTCCTATCTCAAACGCTCGAGAGGCTATCACGATTTTGCGCCGGTTCTGAATTATTGTAGGTCAGGGACTGAGCTATATGAATGTTTTGTATTTCCTGGGATTGAGCGGCTTCACTTAATGTGGCAGAATCAAAGAGATAGAATACCACAGAGAGGCAACATAGCAGCCAGACTGAAGCAAATTGAACAAGCCTCCGCCATGCTTTAGGAAGTCAAAACAAAGGGGCGTGGTACATGATATTGCTTAAGGAAATTTCAAAACCTAGCTTAAAATAATAAAATTCACATATTCGCGTGAAGTTAAGCTCATGGAAGTTCCTTCTGTGCTGGTGTATAACGCAAGTAAGGAAAGCCACCAACAAATAATATTTTAAGCACATAAAATGAGATATATGCATCGTTTTACTGCTTTTGTGCGTGCAGTTATACACTGCGCAAACTTTAGGGAAGACGTCAAAAAAAAAAAAAAAAAAAAAAAAAAAGAAATTCGGCAACTGCTTACTTACAAGCTCGCACACGTACTATCTCGCTTTTAAAACAACCATAGAATGACGATTGACTAAAATGAAGAAGCCACAACCGCTACCGGCTGGCGTTCGTCTGAAAGCGGAAATATGTCACGTGACGTCCCAGGTTCGCTAATTTTGAGGAAGATTTATGGTATTTCGTTGTTCCCGTGTTATAACTTGCGTTTTGCGACAGTACGCTGTTTCAGGGCAACGGCTCATTGAAGATTTATCGTGAACACGCCACTCCAGGCGTATAGGTACGATTTGTTGTAAATAAATGTCAGTTTAAGGACACATCAACTGTTAAAGTCTTTACGAGAGTCTAAGACGAACGATAATAATTTTCTAAACTGTAACCGATAACTTTTGTCATGCGGTTAGAGTAGTGCAATAAGGGAGTCGAAGTCCTGGCACAGCGCTTTATTTTTCATCTTCGCATTTGTAACACACTCTTGGACTTTCTTATACATGTTACAGAATTACATTCTGCAAAGTTCGATGTTATCTGCAAATAAGAGCGTGCTCTATCAGGAATGATTTCCTTCAATTTCGTGACTTCATTCGGATTACCGAGTGAGGTGGCGCAGTGGTTAGACACTGGACTCGCATTCGGGAGGACGCCGGTTCAATCCCGCGTCCGGCCATCCTGATTTAGGTTTTCAAAAATGGTTCAAATGGCTCTGAGCACTATGGGACTTAACATCTATGGTCATCAGTCCCCTAGAACTTAGAACTACTTAAACCTAACTAACCTAAGCACATCACACAACACCCAGTCATCACGAGGCAGAGAAAATCCCTGACCCCGCCGGGAATCGAACCCGGGAACCCGGGCGCGGGAAGCGAGAACGCTACCGCACGACCACGAGCTGCGGACTTTAGGTTTTCCGTGATTTCCCTAAATCGCTCCAGGCAAATGCCGGGATGGTTCCTTTCAAAGGGCACGGCCGACTTCCTTCCCCGTCCTTCCCTAATCCGATGAGACCGATGACCTCGCTGTCTGGTCTCCTTCCCCAAACCAACCACCCAACCATTCGGATTAAAAAACGAAAGATGACGCTGCTGCGAGTAAAACAACCAGCACTGATATTTATATGCTTATTTGTCAAAAATATTTGCCCGCTTTTTCAGAAAATTCCGCGATTTCAGACGGTGTGGTTAGTCAGGACTCTTAACTGCTGCGAGTGAAATGTTGCGATTTACGAGAGTAAATAGGAGGGAATTAAGGCCACAGCGTGAATTGCTGCGAGTAGAACAAGCAGCCATTATACTTCTAGTCTTATTCTCACACGTATTTAGCTGCCATCGAATCCATAACAATACTGCTGTAAATTTGACGGTCAAGACAAAGATCGCAACGCACGGCCAGCAATTGACGCCACGTGAACGATTTCCGAATACCAGCTGCACGAGCAGTATTTCGGCATTTTTGTCTCTCGTACACAATGACTTCAGAAAGTAAGGCGGATAATAGTAGAGTATGGGACCGCAGGAATCTCTGAAAAACGTGCCACAGCCATAGAGTAAATATCTCTGGAGTGAGCATTGCGTTCTGCGCATCTTGTCAACATTAAACCAGGATTGTCACGTGTTTTCGGGACTTCGCTGCGCGTTTGTGTTTTCCGCAGCGTCTGAAGTTTGTAATATTAAGAGTTTTTGTTGTGTTTCACCGTTTGTTGATAGTGTAATAGCGATGGTGAATTACTGTTGTTGCTACGGACGCAAAGAAAGATATGTGAAAGGAGGGATAGTAACTTTTCATGGGTACATACCATGTAGTTCTAATTATAGTTATCATATTAGTTAGAAACACTGTATATGTTAAAAATTTCGAGACGCATTATAATTCAAGCTTGATTCTGTAGACCTATTTTTCTACGATTTTATGACTATATAATAGATATTACAGCTCGTACAAAAGCTTACAAAGAATTGCTTCCTCTCGTAAATTTGCTAGTGGAACAGGAAAGGGAATGGTTAGTTGTTTCAGCAAATACTATCCTCCATGCATTTATCAGTGAATTTTCTATTATGTATATAGATTACTCAGTCTACTATTTATTTAACAAACTGGGAGCAAGTACGTAAAATGCGTTAAATAAATTCTTCAAAGTGTCACCAGTAAGAAATATTTTGGTCGCAAAAACGAGAAAATAAATACGCGCAAATAGCAGAAAAAAAGGACGAATTAGCAGGGATATAATCGCTAATGTGTGTGAAATTCGGTGGTTTTCGGACACCTGCAAAAGTACTAGCGTACTGTCAAGTCGTTTTGCAAGACAATAACTGCAAAAATGTACGTCAGGCTCTATAATACTATAATGTGCCGTAGCATACCGAAAACTACCAAAAATCGAGTCCATCTGAACTGTGACACCTATCGCAAAGAAGCAGAATGCAATATCACTTGCCTTAAAAGTTACGTAGCCCGTTTATTCCCGGTATCAAGTGGATACTGTTAAAATGTCTGCGCAACATATATACATAATCCACGACACGTACCAAAAGAAACCGTCTGTACAAGTGACCAGGCCAGCAATGTATGTTGACAACACAAAATCTGTTCTGCGCATGTGAATGTTCACTCCAGAGATATTTACTCTATGACCATAGCCTCTCTATGTATACCTCTTTGGAGAGAATCGATTGACAACAATCTCTGACGATTACGTCAGTTAAACGGATTTTTTTACTCGGTCTCCAGGTTAGAGTGATTTCATTTACATACATTTCAGCCTTTTTGGCTATAAATGAACAATAGGTCTGCCAACATTTTTAGACAGATAACGTAACCTATATCAAGGAGAAGTCTGTACATATTTACAAAAATGAAGAATTTTCAAAATGTATATATTTATTTACTTAAATACGAATTTCTGGTGTTTCTGGCATTAAATATGGATTTATGGTTGATTTGAAAATGATTGTAACTTTTACTACATTATAAATTTATGTTTAAATAGAGAAACTATTACTTTTCTCATTTAAATTTATTGAGCACTGACTGTCTGTTTTCACTGGTTTGTATGCATTAGTGATAATTCTCCTAAGGTAAATGCCGAAGTGACGTCAACAGAAAGCATATAAGGTACATATTTTTAATTGTTTGTTGACTTAATCACTTTACCTACGACTAAGCCTATGTGATCATTCTGTTTCATATTCCCACAAATTTTAACTCTGTGGTTTAAGTGTGAGTAACCGCCCTGGAGCCCTGTTGAATTTTAGCTTTTTAAGCATACACTGTCACTTGTTGGAAGTTTTTTTCCACAAATATTTGTCATAATTCACTCACTCAGTCTTTCATTGACTGTTTCAGAATATTGTCATCCTTGTATATACTGTATACCGCATTCCATTTAGTTCGAGGATAACTTTTTGTCCAGTCGCATCATTGTTTCCGTTCCCACGTAACTGAGTTCAAATGGTTCAAATGGCTCTGAGCACTATGGGACTTAACATCTATGGTCATCAGTCCGCAACTGAGTATTTCAACATTTTGATCGAGGCACGAAGATTACAAATAAGTAAATGAATATTCACAAACGTGGACGAAAAACTGAAGGGAAAGCTACGTATTGGTGATCAATAGTAATCAGGTATCAGAACAACAATAAAAATGACGACAGGCGATGACAGAATGCAATCAACAATAACAATTTAACGATGCTGAAACGATTGAATGTTTCGGCTGAGAACTGAATGCGCCTGGCTACAGGAGAATCCAGAAGTCGCTTCCAGTTAAGAGGACTGTGGTGACTGTTTCCATTCAGTTGCTGCCACAGAATGATTTGACTCGAAAGAAATGAATGAATTAGTGAATGAATAATCCAACCGATACGTCAAACTACAACAGACTGAATCGGTTGTTTTCTCATTCGGTTGCTCCCACAGACAGATTCCATTCAAAAGAATTAATGAATACTTTATTCGATAAGCAAAACTACAATCGAAAATGTTGATTGTTTTCCAACGTACATCTGAATCGATTCTTTTCATTCGGTTGTTTCTATCAGTACAGTAAATTGACGAGCCAATCCTGGTTCCGACATTCTGGCACCTTCAACAGCGAATTGTTGATGAAATACAAGTCGTGAACAGAATGTTTACTTTGATTGAAAGTGGTCACAGTTCCACAATTTAACGTCGACACGGACGTGGTATTCGGTGCATGCACGCTCATAATCATGGAGTTTTCAGTCTCATTTAGCTTCATGTAATGTACTCAATACGAGTACAGCCGGTGACTCGCGAGATATTCAAACCGTACTATGACTCACGCCACACATTTTATAACATTTGAAGGACGACATTTTCAACAGTCTGAATGATGAATTCATGCAATCTGCGCATGCCCAGTACACATGTGTCACATACCTTGGCTTGGCTTTAACATAACCTAAATGCAAAAATCCAATGGGGTAACATCTGGAGATTTTGGTGGTCATGGGATTAGGCCATCCCTTCCAATCCACTGATAGAGAAATTGTTCAGCCAGTGACGTGGTTCTAAATCTAGTAGAAACGTCACTTGGAGCTCCATCTCCTGGAATTGGAGTATAGCGTAGTTCTGAAGCATATCCAGGTACACGTCACCAGCAGCTTATTAAGTGGTATTGGCCACAGTTGAAAGGTGGGTGTCCTATTTGTTGTGATAATTATGAGTATATCATTGGCCAAAAATATGAATTAATTTGTAAATTTGATAAATTTTCTCAAGCCTTGTAATATCGCTTCAACAAATGGCTCTGAGCACTATGGGACTTAACATCTGAGGTCATCAGTCCCCTAGACTTAAACATAACTAACCTAAGGACATCACACACATCCATGCCCGAGGCAGAATTCCAACCTGCGACCGTAGCAACAGCGCTGTTCCGGACTGAAGCGCCTAGAACCGCTCGGCTCGCTTCAACACTGCCTTTATAGTTAAACACTTCGGAACAATGTTCGAGAAGGTTATCAGAGAGGTTAGCTTTATTTTATCAGAGAAGAGTAAGAGTATACTGGTATCAACAGTGTGGTAAAGTATTGGTTTGAACGGAAGCTGGCCTGCCCTGGAGTGCAGGAAGCATTATTTGGAGCAACTTCTGTAATATGATGTTTAAAGAGAGATATTAAACCGAAGGATTAAAACACTATATGAATAACAAAAGATAATATTCATAGGCAATGTGGTTTGTTATGTTAGTAACTATTTAATATGCTGATTGTTATAACAGTGCTTAAGGTCCAGATTTTTTTCAAGATTTTTGTAATAAATTTGAATTGTGGAACTTCCTGGCAGATTAAAAATTGTGTGTCGGACCGAGACTCGAACCTTTGCCTTTAGCGGGTAGGTACTGTACCGTCTGAGCTACCTAAATACGACTCACGATCCATCCTCACAGCTTCAAATCTGCCAGTACCTCGTCTTCTACCTTCCATCAATTCTGAAGCTGTGAGGAGGAGTCGTGAGTCGTGCTTGGGTAACTCAGTGGTAGAGCGCTTACCCGCGAAAGGCAAAGGTCCCGAGTTCGAGCCTCGGTCCGGCATACAGTTCTAATCTGCCAGGAAGTTTCATATCAGCGCACAATCCGGTGCAGAATGAAAATCTCATTCTGGAATTTATATTGTTCTGTCAATCACTGCATTGATAAATGCTAAAAAGACATTTTGCGAATTAGTTCATGTGTGAGAAATGTGAAAGTTTTTTTTTTTTTGTTGGTACGACTTAATGAAACTAAATTAATACTTAAAGTGTCGATTCAGTTACTTCTTTGTCGGTGAGATTAGTACCTGATTTTTCACTTGAATTCATGATTTTATTTGACTGCAAAGTCGCGTTGCACAAAGCGAGTTGTGTGCTGAGTGACATTTTCGAGTATTGATGAAATTTCCTCTCGCGTAGCACATCGCGAGTACCGTGAGAGAAACTTGATTTTGACAGTCAGATCATTATTTTATAATAAACAAATTTGCAGAACAGATGAGTGCGCACAGGCAAGTCATAAATTTAATTATCACTGTAGTTCACAGCCAGATTCAGACACAGTGATTGCCGGTGTGAATTTACGAGAGCAATATCGGTGTAAGTTCATAGGTTTAATGCGAGTGAAATATTTTATGAAACTACTACATCGTGATTTCAAACAGGTTTAACAGATAAAGTCAGATGCGTTTTATCCCGTGATCATTTGTTGTGTAATTACGATAATAGTTCTGGTGCAGCAATTGTTTCCTAACCTAACAAAGATTTGCAACATTCAGGGCCAACATTTAACAAAAAGTCATTTTGTCACAGAGTCAGATAGTGTACGTAAATTTTATTGAGAACAGATTTCTTTCTCGCAGTCGCATTGTTTGATTGACCTCTTACCCTTTATTTTACATCAAGTAGCGTGAGTTTCACATATTTCTATCTCAAAACTGCTTCAGATATTTTGTTGGGAAGGTCTGAAATTACCTGTGTGAAAGACAGTTCCTTCCCTACTCCTCATAAATTGATAGTGATCTCGGAATACGGAGCTGGCTCAAAGTCGAGTGATTTTCTCACGACGACCAGTGTTTTGCAAGGATCTTTACGGAAAAACCTCTAAAAGCTCTGTTTGCGGGACCAGGTAATGGTCAATGAGAACGCCTACGTTTCGCTCTTGATTATGACTGGCTAGAAAGCCTGAACGTTAAATAATTTCGTGGAGCGGTCTGGAGATTGCTTTCACGTTCTAAAGTAGTTATAATTTCGGACGTCTGCAATTGGTCATCCTTTTTGATCAAACAGGCTGCTTTTCCTTTTGAGAGAACCTATACGTCATTGGAAAGTTACACTCCTGGAAATTGAAATAAGAACACCGTGAATTCATTGTCCCAGGAAGGGGAAACTTTATTGACACATTCCTGGGGTCAGATACATCACATGATCACACTGACAGAACCACAGGCACATAGACACAGGCAACAGAGCATGCACAATGTCGGCACTAGTACAGTGTATATCCACCTTTCGCAGCAATGCAGGCTGCTATTCTCCCATGGAGACGATCGTAGAGATGCTGGATGTAGTCCTGTGGAACGGCTTGCCATGCCATTTCCACCTGGCGCCTCAGTTGGACCAGCGTTCGTGCTGGACGTGGAGACCGCGTGAGACGACACTTCATCCAGTCCCAAACATGCTCAATGGGGGACAGATCCGGAGATCTTGCTGGCCGGGGTAGTTGACTTACACCTTCTAGAGCACGTTGGGTGGCACGGGATACATGCGGACGTGCATTGTCCTGTTGGAACAGCAAGTTCCCTTGCTGGAATGGTAGAACGATGGATTCGATGACGGTTTGGATGTACCGTGCACTATTCAGTGTCCCCTCGACGATCACCAGTGGTGTACGGCCAGTGTAGGAGATCGCTCCCCACACCATGATGCCGGGTGTTGGCCCTGTGTGCCTCGGTTGTATGCAGTCCTGATTGTGGCGCTCACCTGCACGGCGCCAAACACGCATACGACCATCATTGGCACCAAGGCAGAAGCGACTCTCATCGCTGAAGACGACACGTCTCCATTCGTCCCTCCATTCACGCCTGTCGCGACACCACTGGAGGCGGGCTGCACAATGTTGGGGCGTGAGCGGAAGACGGCCTAACGGTGTGCGGGACCGTAGCCCACCTTCATGGAGACGGTTGCGAATGGTCCTCGCCGATACCCCAGGAGCAACAGTGTCCCTAATTTGCTGGGAAGTGGCGGTGCGGTCCCCTACGGCACTGCGTAGGATCCTACGGTCTTGGCGTGCATCCGTGCGTCGCTGCGGTCCGGTCCCAGGTCGACGGGCACGTGCACCTTCCGCCGACCACTGGCGACAACATCGATGTACTGTGGAGACCTCACGCCCCACGTGTTGAGCAATTCGGCGGTACGTCCACCCGGCCTCCCGCATACCCACTATACGCCCTCGCTCAAAGTCCGTAAACTGCACATACGGTTCACGGCCACGCTGTCGCGGCATGCTACCAGTGTTAAAGACTGCGATGGAGCTCCGTATGCCACGGCAAACTGACTGACACTGACGGCGGCGGTGCACAAATGCTGCGCAGCTAGCGCCATTCGACGGCCAACACCGCGGTTCCTGGTGTGTCCGCTGTGCCGTGCGTGTGATCATTGCTTGTACAGCCCTCTCGCAGTGTCCGGAGCAAGTATGGTGGGTCTGGCACACCGGTGTCAATGTATTCTTTTTTCCATTTCCAGGAGTGTATTTCCCGTGCTCGGCCGCGGACTGTGGGTAGACCAGCGGTTCCACACCTGGGAGTAATTATCCCCTGAAGGATAAAATTTAATTCTCTGAGGGGTAGAAACCAAACGATTCAATTCTGCTTCAGTCACAAAACTAAATTATTTTCAAATGATCATTACTATTATTACAATTTTGTATGTCTAATATTGATATACAGTATAAGTTATCAATAATTACCTTTTCTCAACTACAAACATTAATCCGGTGGAGGTTACAGGCAACACTGCTGTGGAGACACTATGCAATGGAATCTACTATTGTCACTGATCGTACACGTTGTTGACATACCTACCTTGCCTCCGAGCAAATGGACTCGCCCGTCCCACTTCACTGACGTGCGCACAAGCGTGGGAAATACAGTTACTTGTGAGCGAGCGGCTTAACGTACCGGTGCCACTATGTTTTCGATACAGGAACAACGGACTTGGATCAAGATTGAATGTGCCAGAGATCGTACAGCACGACAGTGTCATCAAGGTCTTCAAGAGGCGTGCGGGGAATCCGCATTGGCGTACAGAAAGAACAGCGGTACATCGGGTAAAAGCCTTCAACGAAGGTCGGCAAACTGCGGCAGACATGCATCGGGCAGGTCGTCCTAGCGTCTCTGAAGAAGAAGTGCATGCTGTTGCGGCGTTAGTTGACAGTGATCGACGCCATACGATTCGTGAGCTCGCCCACGAAACCGGATTAGCGCATAGGACTGTGCCTCGCATTCTGAAGGAACGCCTGGGCAGGCGAAAAACGGCATCACGATGGGCTCCGCATGACTTAATGCAAATGCAGAAATGGATGCCTTACGACGCTGCTCAGACGCACTTGGAGCAGCGGCCGCCGTGGTCGAGCGGTTGTAGGCGCTTCAGTCCGGAACCACGCAGCTGCTACGGTCGCAGGATCAAATCCTGTCTCGGGCATGATGTGTGTGATGTCCTTAAGTTAGTTAGGTTTCAGTAGTTCTAAGTCTAGGGGACTGATGACCGCAGATGTTAAGTCCCATCCATAGTGCTTAGACCCATTTGAATCATTTTGAAGCACTTGGAGCGTTATGAGGGCGAAGGAGAGGCTTTCTTACGACGTATCATAACATTGGATGAGACATGGGCCAAAACTGAAACGCTAATCCAGCGAATGGCGCCATTATGGGTTGCCGCTTAAGTCGAAAGTGCATCAGAACCCCAGTATGGTAAAAGTTAAGATGATTCTCATGTACGACTGTGATGGTGTTATCCTAACGCATCACATTCCTCCATGGCAGACCGACGATGCACAGTATTACTGTTCGTTTTTGGAGCACCACTTGCGACCAGCTTTGCGAAAGAAGCGGCGACACTTTCTGCGCAATCCACTCATCATTCTGCACGACAATGCGCGGGCGCATACAGTACAAGCTGTGGCTGCTCTGTTCGGTCGATGGGACTGGGGAATACTCTACCGTCCACCATACTCCCTGGACTTAAGTCCTTGTGACTTTGATTTGATTCCGAAAATGAAGGAACCACTTCGTGGGATTCGCTTCAGAACTGTTCCAGAGATCGACAGGCAGTAGATCGCTCCATTCGCACCATCAACAGAACAGGCTGTGCTAACGGCATACTACGCCTTCCACATCGCTGGCAACGGGTTCTGCACAACGCTGGTGACTACTTTGAAGGACAGTAACAGGTACAAAAATGTAACATTTTTGTATCGGTTGTGAATATATAGTTGCCACTATTTTTAAGTTCCAACCCTTGTATCTCAAAAAAGTATTTTCTCCAAGTTGTAGATAGTACATGTAGTCTCCAGAGATTGCTTCATTACTCGCTTCGTAACACATAAATGAATTAATAGACACCACGACACAGCAGTAACTGTATGAGGCTGTACTCATTATTATCATTTTTATTATTATTATTCTGACTGGCTAAACACAAAGCATTAACAGCCTGAAGTCGTCCAATTTATGCCAGTTCAGAAGTAAAGAGTCCAGCAATCAAATGATTCACAATCAATAAGTACAGTCCACACATCTGAAATTGTCTGATTTTAAATGGGGTTGCAGTGTGCAGATCAAGGAAGTGCCGCAACGGAGAGGAGTAGGCCTATTGCAGCGGAAGTATGATCTGTAGCAAGTGTCTACCCTAACTGTGGACAATTAGCTTTCTTACCTGAGAAGAAGTTGTGAGTAGCACTTGCAATGCAACACGAATTCCTTCGCCATTCATTCCAACAGCCCCTTCACACACACACACACACACACACACACACATACACACACACACACAAACTAAATATAATTCATCCTTCATCGTTTTAAAAATAAAAGTGTTCCAAGAAAAGGTTTTCATTCTACAGTTTAATTAGATGCTAAAGTTTGCGATAATGTGTGAGAGGGGGCAAGGGCAACATATGGCTGGGGGACGGAGATGAGGTCGGTGTACTAGCTAATTTCACTCAGAGCTAATAGTCTAACAAACATTGGGAATCACTGGGCTAGACAAGTCCTGTTTTCCTCGCCGAGTGTTATGGTTTATTTTTGTTGGTAGCAGGAGGCCTCATTGCATAGCCAACAGTAATTTACAAGGCCACTGAAAGCAAATTAAGTTGCACTTATTTCTGACTTTTGCCCCTTATTGTTGAACGGGATGCCCCTTTTGTTTGAGAGGCACCCACGTGCCTCGCTCATACTGTGGCATCAAGCAGTCAGGCCTGCAAGATGAGTGGTCTGCTAAGCGAGTAGATTCATTCTTATTTATCGAGTAACATGAGCTCTAGCGCTCACAATTAAGTTACAAATTATTCTCCTGTTTGAATATTACGCAACGGAAACGAATAACGCACATCTGACTATTAGTAATTTACACAACTCTGGCTGTTCACTACGCACTGGCAATACCACATTTTCTTTCTTACCCAACGGCTTTGATCAACATGAGGCCATCGCACTGAATATGAATGGCGCACACATTATAAATTCTGGATACCATGACAACATACTATTCGAAGGAAAAGGCCACCAATCTTTTTCTTTTCACTATCTTATTTATTCCGATAAATTCTATAACCTAAACACACCATTACATTTTCGACAACAATTACGCATGAGAAACTCCGCCCAGTGGGCATGGCTTTACATTGGTGATTCTCTGTCTTATGGCCTCGTAATTATCTAACAGTACAGTGCACTTTCAGGATAGGATGGTGGATCTTTTGCTATATCTCACACTTCGACTCTCACACCCATCACCACGAAAATTTCCTCCAGACCGAGCGGTACAAAAAGGAACATGCATAACCCACTGCCTCTGAACCTATCTTGCTACTCTCCCATACTTAAATTACATGAAATACACCACACTGGCAACATGGAATACAACACAAGGAACAGTCACAACGTTATAATCACATCACTTTCAGCTTTCCCACTTCAATTAGTATTCATCCCAGTTTCACACGACACTGCCCCACTTCGTAACTTTTCTTTCCTACCATGAACTCTGGAGGATATATGCACGTCTTCTTGTGCAATGCAAGCCGAGTGGCGTTGCTGGATAGAAGGCTGATTCACCTTGCTTCACTCTCAGAGTATTATAGTTTGAATCAAGCGTCACACGGAAACATAACACGCAAAGTAATATTAAGAACATATTCATCACACACGCGAGTCCTCAACTGATACCATGGACGATTACTTCTCTTTATCCTTTATCTCATACACAGATTGAGACTCACACAGTACTCACCACGTGGAAGTACTCATCTCAAATTTCAAGTCCTGCACACGCCATTTCTTAAATACACTCCTGGAAATGGAAAAAAGAACACATTGACACCGCTGTGTCAGACCCACCATACTTGCTCCGGACACTGCGAGAGGGCTGTACAAGCAATGATCACACGCACGGCACAGCGGACACACCAGGAACCGCGGTGTTGGCCGTCGAATGGCGCTAGCTGCGCAGCATTTGTGCACCGCCGCCGTCAGTGTCAGCCAGTTTGCCGTGGCATACGGAGCTCCATCGCAGTCTTTAACACTGGTAGCATGCCGCGACAGCGTGGACGTGAACCGTATGTGCAGTTTACGGACTTTGAGCGAGGGCGTATAGTGGGCATGCGGGAGGCCGGGTGGACGTACCGCCGAATTGCTCAACACGTGGGGCGTGAGGTCTCCACAGTACATCGATGTTGTCGCCAGTGGTCGGCGGAAGGTGCACGTGCCCGTCGACCTGGGACCGGACCGCAGCGACGCACGGATGCACGCCAAGACCGTAGGATCCTACACAGTGCCGTAGGGGACCGCACCGCCACTTCCCAGCAAATTAGGGACACTGTTGCTCCTGGGATATCGGCGAGGACCATTCGCAACCGTCTCCATGAAGCTGGGCTACGGTCCCGCACACCGTTAGGCCGTCTACCGCTCACGCTCCAACATCGTGCAGCCCGCCTCCAGTGGTGTCGCGACAGGCGTGAATGGAGGGACGAATGGAGACGTGTCGTCTTCAGCGATGAGAGTCGCTTCTGCCTTGGTGCCAATGATGGTCGTATGCGTGTTTGGCGCCGTGCAGGTGAGCGCCACAATCAGGACTGCATACGACCGAGGCACACAGGGCCAACACCCGGCATCATGGTGTGGGGAGCGATCTCCTACACTGGCCGTACACCACTGGTGATCGTCGAGGGGACACTGAATAGTGCACGGTACATCCAAACCGTCATCGAACCCATCGTTCTACCATTCCTAGACCGGCAAGGGAACTTGCTGTTCCAACAGGACAATGCACGTCCGCATGTATCCCGTGCCACCCAACGTGCTCTAGAAGGTGTAAGTCAACTACCCTGGCCAGCAAGATCTCCGGATCTATCCCCCATTGAGCATGTTTGGGACTGGATGAAGCGTCGTCTCACGCGGTCTGCACGTCCAGCACGAACGCTGGTCCAACTGAGGCGCCAGGTGGAAATGGCATGGCAAGCCGTTCCACAGGACTACATCCAGCATCTCTACGATCGTCTCCATGGGAGAATAGCAGCCTGCATTGCTGCGAAAGGTGGATATACACTGTACTAGTGCCGACATTGTGCATGCTCTGTTGCCTGTGTCTATGTGCCTGTGGTTCTGTCAGTGTGATCATGTGATGTATCTGACCCCAGGAATGTGTCAATAAAGTTTCCCCTTCCTGGGACAATGAATTCACGGTGTTCTTATTTCAATTTCCAGGAGTGTATTTCCAACTTGTAGTACACACGCCAGTAATTCAGCTTAACTTTAGGACTCGGAAGTATTTCAACTTATTTCTACACGTGGTTTCATTGTGACCGTTGGTCACTTCCGAAGATTACTACGATCCCCTTAATATTACCTGCCTGACATTTAATTCTCCCCACAAAAGTTCCTGAAATAGAGAAATTATTATTCCAAACTACTCTTAAGTATTCCACATGCATACCATTCTCTCCACTCTTTTGTCTTTACGGAGCACACCTAAGACAGGTCTTACCAGCACAAGATCCAGCGCCAGAGTGTTGAAACATGGCCATTCTTCAGGTCAGCTCGCACCTCCTTCGAGGTGGGGGCGCACCATGTTTTATTGGTCAGCCACATTTCAGGCGCTCAAAGCTCAGGTAAATTTCATCTCTTTGGTTCCACCAACGGTGACCAAAGGACCTTCTCAAAGATTATCTTATATTGCCCATTCACTATCTGCGGTTAGCAGACGACCATACATTTATTCATTTCGCAGATCTCACCAAATTCGATATAGGGATTTATTTTGTGGGAGTGCACATGTGATCAAGTAAATAAATAAATTGTCCTTCTTTCCTACACTGGTATCCGGCTTTGGTGTATTAACTGAAATTGAGTTATTATTATAAAAAATATGTTGTTCTGACAAGAATAACGAAGAATGTTGTACCTATTTTCAATGTCGGGCGGTACTGTACCCTTTCATGTTGTTGCGGAGATTAGTAGCGCAAGTTGCCTGGAGCCAGCCGGAGGTGATAGACGACCTGTCAGCGTTGTGCTTATTCCAGTCCAGCGCTAGAATCTCGGATTGCCTCTGGAAGTGGTTAGATTGCTGCAGGGCTTTAATTACTGGCATCTGGAGTAACAACTATGTTAACCCCGTCTGGTGAGTCAAGGCGAGGCAAGTGACCACCTTCTGCACTGATTTCACATGGATAGCAGTGTTCATCAAAAATGGCTCAAATGGCTCTGAGCACTATAACATCTGAGGTCATCAGTCCTCTAGACTTAGAACTACTTAAACCTAACAAACCTAAGGATATCAAACACATCCATGCCTGAGGGAGGATTCGAACCTGCGACCGTAGCAGCAGCGCGGCTCCCGACTGTAGCGCCTAGAATCGTTCGGCCACAACGGCCAGTTGCAGTATCCATCATATAAACGTTCCCGATCACATGTGTACAGCAGCCAGTTCAGTTCAGTTCAGTTCATTGTACTGCCATGAATTTTAGACTTCTTGTCTCGAAACTCTAAACATATCGTATGTGCTCAGTACCCATGATAACATGCAATGCTCAATAATATATAAGATGATTCTTATTAACATTTAAATGCCTGCGAAGGTACTTAGATGACACTCAGACAAGAAATTTATATGAGACACATTGGGCCATAAATTTTGGGAATTCCTCAAAAGTGGATGAAAACTGTTGAACATGTGACGTCACTATATGACGTATTTCGTTGCACATGCAACGATTGTGCTTGTTGACCCTACACTCGCCGATAGAGGGCAGTACTCTACATCGCTACGCTAGGCTTCTCTGTTTTCGAACAGTTTTTGTTACAGCGATTTGCTGTAAACTAAGAAATTACAAAATTATTGTCCTCGCTGTAGCCAAGCTGAAGCTGTTCTTATTTTGTATTTCTTTCCCTTTGCCCCTTCTTTTTTTGTTTACAGACCTCATTTAGTAAAGAACACAAAGGCCATTTACTGGTAGCGATGCATTTCGGAAGCTTGTACTTGTTTACATCTGACGTAATACGGTACGGTTTTGTTGTACTGTACTTTGCAATTAAGCAGTGGAGGCTGCGAGACTAGTAACTAAAATAAATACATCTTACCTCAATGTAAACACATTATTGGCCAACATAATGCAAAAAAAGAAAGAAACACTGGCCGCCGGAAGCAATATTCGAATCCTGAGAACTACACGCTTAAGTCGCACATGTTGGCTCGGAGCCACACCACCGTGAACAGTTTGTCTTCGGTTGGTTCAAATGGCTCTGAGCACTATGTGACTTAACATCGAAGGTCATCAGTCCCCTAAAACTTAGAACTACGTAAACCCAACCAACCTAAGGACATCACACACATCCATGCCCGAGGCAAGATTCGAACCTGCGACCGTAGCGGTCGCGCGGTTCCAGACTGAAGCTCCTAGAACCGCTCGGCCACTCCGGCCGGCTCTTCGGTTGGGATGGTAAAGTTGCACCACATCGATAGTCGCCACCGCTGCATGTGCGGCGAGGTACGTCATTGGTATCGTGACATGTTCACCATTTGTCATCCACTTTTGAGGTATTTATCGACATTGGCGACCCCATGTGTCTTACATTATATTACTTGTTTCGGCGTCATCTACTTTCCTTTGGTGTTCCTAAACGTTAATCAGAACGACGCTGTATATGATTATAAAATACGTTAATAGCAATTGCCCGTTGTCTAACAGTAGCGTCTTTGATTAGTAATCAAATAGTCCTCGGTCGCGGGTTCGAACCCCGCCACCGCATAAAGTTTGAATAAAAGTTATCAACAATGGCGGCAAAGACTTCCAGTATAAGAAGTCGTCCTCATCCAGCCACATACAGCCAACAGCCTTGTTAAAGAGGGCAGAGGAGCTGACAGAGGTTTAGGGCACTCTCTCGCTCCGTGGTGGGAAACTGCTCCTAAAGGCGGAGGTATCAGTAAAGATCAACGGCATGAGGATGTAGAAGGCAATGGAAACGAATGCATTAACCACACATAGCGTGTTCCACAGGATGTGTCGGCTGTAGCTGAGAAAAGGTTCTGGGCTAGCCCCCCTTCTGATCTCCGTGAAGGGACTGTCAAGTGGGAGATATCCACGAGAAAAAGCTGAATAATCAACGAAAGAATAACGTTCTACGAGTCGGGACGTGAAATGTCATAACTCTGAACGTGGTAGCGAAGCTAGAAAATCTGAAAAGCAAAATACTTAGGCTCAATCTACATATAGTGGGGATCAGTGAAGTGAAATGGAAGAAGACAAGGATTTCTGGTCAAACGACTACAGGGTAATATGAACAGCAGCAGAAAATACTATTGGAGGTAGGATTCGCTATTAGTAGGAAGGTAGCGCACAAAGTGAATTACTGTGAAAAGTTCAGTAACAGGCTACTTCTCGTCAGAATGGACAGCAAACCAACACCGACAACGATAGTTTAGATATACACGCCGACGTCGCAAGCTGAAGATATAGACATAAACAAAATATGTGAGGGTATTGAACAGGTAATTCATACGTAAAAGGGAGATGAAAATTTAATAGTCGTGAGGGATTGGAATGCGGGTGTAGGGGAAGGAGTAGGAGAAAGGGTTGCGGGAGAATATGGGCTTGGTACTAGGAATGAGAGAGGAGAAAGATTGATTGAATTCTGCAATAAATTTCAGTAGTAATAGCAAATACTCTGTTCAAGAACCACAAGAGTATGAGATATACTTGGAAAAGGCCAGGATATACGGGAAGATATCAGTTAGAATACATCATGGTCACGCAGAGATTCCGAAATCGGATACTGGATACAAGGCGTACCCAGCAGCAGGTACAGACTCTGGTAGCTATTTAGTAGTGATGAAGAGTAGGCTGAAGTTTAAGAGACTAGTCAGGAAGGATCAATACGCAAAGAAGCCGGATACGGAAGTACTACGGAATGAGCAGATACGCTTGAAAGTCTCTGAGGTTGTACGAGGGTGAGTCAAATGAAAACCTTAAGTATTTTTTTAAAATATTATTTATTGTGCAGAAGTGGTTCAAAGCTGTATCACTTTTCAACATACTCTCCCCCACGCTCAATGCAAGTCCTCCAGTGTTTACAGAGTGCATAAATTCCTTTAGAAAAAAATTCTTTTGGTAGTCCACGCAACCACTCATGCACCGCGTGGCGTACCTCTTCATCAGAACGGAACTTCTTTCCTGCCATTGCATCTTTGAGTGGTCCAAACATATGGAAATCACTTTGGTGATGAGGAATGGCGCCATTTCTTGCGCGGTCTCTTCGTTTCCGGTTGATGGAAGTGAACCCAGGTTTCGTCCCCAGTAACGATTCTTGCAAGGAAGCCATCACTTTCTCGCTCAAAGCGCCGAAGAAGTTCTTCACAAGCATCAGCACGTCGTTCTCTCATTTCTGAGTCAGCTGCCGTGGCACCTATCTTGCAGACACTTTGTGACACTGGAGCACATCATGCACAATGTGGTGTGCTGATCCATGACTAATCTGTAAACATGCTGCAATGTCATTCAGTGTCACTCGGCGGTTTTAGTTCACTATGGCTTCAACTGCTACAATGTTCTGTGGAGTCACAACTCGTTGTGGCTGACTTGGACGAGGAGCATCTTCCACTGAAGTCACACCATTTAAGAACTTCCAACTCCATTCGTAGACATTCTGCTGTGACAAACATGCATCACCGTACTGAACCTACATTCGTCGATGAATTTCAATAGGTTTCACACCTTCACTACGCAAAAACCGAATAACAGAACGCTGTTCTTCCGTGGTGAAAGTCGGAAATGGGGCGGCCATCTTTATTCTGATACTACGACGGTATGTGTGCATCTGCACTATGCTGCCACCTACAGGCTATTCTGCACGCTGTTTGCAGCACGCTTACCAACTTACAGGATAACGGTGCGAAATTTCGATTTGTTATTACGAATTTAAGGTTTTTATTTGACTCGCCCTTGTATATACTGCGATAAGAAATAGCTCAGAAGGCATTTCAGTTGAAGAGGAATGTACGCCTCTAAAAAGTGCAGTCGCAGAAGTTGGAAGGAAAACATACGTACAAAGAAGGTAGCTGCGAAGAAACCACGCTTAACAGAATAAACATTTCACTTGATACATGAAAGAAGGAAGTACAAACATGTTGGGGGAAATTCAGGAATACTGAAATACAAGTCACTTAGGAATGAAATGAACTGCGGGGACGCTAAAGCGAAATGGCTGCATTAAAAATGCGAAGAAATCGAGAAAGAAATCATTGTCGGAAGGACTGACTCTGCATGTAGAAAAGTCAAAACAACCTTCGGCTAAATTTAAAGATTAAATAGTGCAATGGGAATTACACTGTTCAATGTAGAGAAGAGGGCGGATAGGTTGAAAGAGTACACTGAAGGCGTGAGGGGGAAGACTTGTCATGACGTGCTAGAGAAAGAAACAGGAGTCGATATAGAAGAGACAGTGGACCCAGTATTAGAATCGGGATTTAAAACAGCTTTGTGAACCTAAGATCGAATAAGGCAGAAGGGATAGATACCATTCCATCAGAATTTCTAAAATCATCGGTCGAAGTGGCGACAGAACGACTATTCAGCTTGGGGACGTCAAATTAAACACCTCACAGCCGTCTAGTTTCCAAACTTATTTCATTTGGCAACCAGTTTCAGTGTTTTACTACGCCATCTTCAGGCCCCTGACCGACGTGTAGGAAGAATCTACCTCGCCTGTGATCAAATCGCCTGAAGATGGCGTAGTAAATCACTGAAACTGATTGCCAAATAACAGTCGAGTCCCGCAACCATCTCTGCGTGGAAACGGTTATGAGATCGTGTTAACTTCCGTCCATGGGCATTACGACGGGATACACCAGATGTATCATGTATTTTGTTCAGTGACGAAGCCACAGTTACCAATCACGGACAGGTAAACTGCACTATTGGTCTGTTGACAATCCCCTTTGGCTTCGTCAGCTGGACCAACAGCGTAATTGGAGAGTAAAGTGTGATGTGGGACAGTGGACCATCAACTCATAGGCTCGTTTTCGATAGGCGGAACACTGAACGCGCACAAGTATTGCACCCTCCTAACAGTCCATCTTCCACGGACGTTCCTTTGCAGACTAGGAGAAACCTTTGGTACCAACGTGATGGATGTCCAGCCCACAGTGTGCGAAGTAGTACAGCATGTCTTCACGAATTGTTTCCAAATCGTTGGATTGGACGTAGAGAACCTGTACCTCGGCTGGCCCGTCCCCCGGATTTGACGCCTGTATACTTTTTTCTTTGGGGAAAGCTGAAAGACGCTATCTAGAAGAACATACCAACTACATCCGCTGATACGTAACGACGTATTACTGCAGCCTGCTCGGACGTCTCCGCTGAAATGTTAGCACGTGTGCAACAGTCGTTCCATACTAGACTGGAATCGTGTATTCCTGTTGCCGGTGGTCATTTTGAACGCAACCTGTGGTAGTCAATTTTCTCGTTACTGGTCAGAATCGACATACATGGTGTTTCAAAAATGACCGGTATATTTGAAACGGCAATAAAAACTAATCGAGCAGCGATAGAAATACACCGTTTGTTGCAATATGCTTGGGACAACAGTACATTTTCAGGCAGACAAACTTTCGAAATTACAGTAGTTACAATTTTCAACAACAGATGGCGCTGCGGTCTGGGAAACTCTATAGTACATTTTCCACATATCCACCATGCGTAGCAATAATATGGCGTAGTCTCTGAATGAAATTACCCGAAACCTTTGACAACGTGTCTGGCGGAATGGCTTCACATGCAGATGAGATGTACTGCTTCAGCTGTTCAATTGTTTCTGGATTCTGGCGGTACACCTGGTCTTTCAAGTGTCCCCACAGAAAGAAGTCACAGGGGTTCATGTCTGGCGAATAGGGAGGCCAATCCACGCCGCCTCCTGTATGTTTCGGATAGCCCAAAGCAATCACACGATCATCGAAATATTCATTCAGGAAATTAAAGACGTCGGCCGTGCGATGTGGCCGGGCACCATCTTGCATAAACCACGAGGTGTTCGCAGTGTCGTCTAAGGCAGTTTGTACCGCCACAAATTCACGAAGAATGCCCAGATAGCGTGATGCAGTAATCGTTTCGGATCTGAAAAATGGGCCAATGATTCCTTTGGAAGAAATGGCGGCCCAGACCAGTACTTTTTGAGGATGCAGGGACGATGGGACTGCAACATGGGGCTTTTCGGTTCCCCATATGCGCCAGTTCTGTTTATTGACGAAGCCGTCCAGGTAAAAATAAGCTTCGTCAGTAAACCAAATGCTGCCCACATGCATATCGCCGTCATCAATCCTGTGCACTATATCGTTAGCGAATGTCTCTCGTGCAGCAATGGTAGCGGTGCTGAGGGGTTGCCGCGTTTGAATTTTGTACGGATAGAGGTGTAAACTCTGGCGCACGAGACGATACGTGGACCACAGCTGCAACACGGCAAACGGAAACCCGAGGCCGCTGTCGGATCACCTGCTGCACTAGCTGCGCGTTGCCCTCTGTGGTTGCCGTACGTGGTCGCCCTACCTTTCCAGCACGTTCATCCGTCACGTTCCCAGTCCGTTGAAATTTTTCAAACAGATCCTTTATTGTATCGCTTTTCGGTCCTTTGGTTACATTAAACCTCCGTTGAAAACTTCGTCTTGTTGCAACAACACTGTGTTCTAGGCGGTGGAATTCCAACACCAGAAAAATCCTCTGTTCTAAGGAATAAACCATGTTGTCTACAGCACACTTGCACGTTGTGAACAGCACACGCTTACAGCAGAAAGACGACGTACAGAATGGCGCACCCACAGACTGCATTGTCTTCTATATCTTTCACATCACTTGCAGCGCCATCTGTTGTTGAAAATTGTAACTACTGTAATTTCGAAAGTTTGTCCGCCTGAAAATGTACTGTTGTCCCAAGCATATTGCAACAAACGGTGTATTTCTATCGCTGCCCGTTTAGTTTTTCTTGCCGTTTCAAATATACCGGTCATTTTTGAAACACCCTGTACCTATTGCATGTGAGCTACCACAGGTATTGTACAAGTGTCGGTGTGGGAACTTTTCAAAATACGATATCTGTCCGAGCTTGTGGTGAGTCTCGAATGTCCATGTACGTCTCTACCTAGCCTTCCTCATCGACCTCTGCTGCACCCTGAAGCACCCCTGGGACGGAGCCCGCTGCCTCGTGTGAGCGCGTCACCGACGTGCCGTCCGCACCCGCTGCGCAGCTTTTCACGCTGATTTCCAGTCAATTTCAGCAGAATTACACGCGCCGCTGTTGATTTTCCACGACAACAAACCGCGACGCTCGCCTGAAGAAGAGACGCCGTGACAGTGTGGCGGGGAGTCACTTTCATCGCGCCCACACCTTCACCGAGGCGAACGCTCGAATTATTTGTACTACGCGCGCTAAGCTGCGTCACGTGCAGCTGAATGTGCGCACTGGTTGTAAATAGTCAACTACAGGTTTCTCACTACCAAAGTAACGTAACTTCACGCTCACTATACAGGGTGGTCCATTGATAGTGACCGGGCCAATATCACACGAAATAAGCATCAAACGAAAAATGGTTTGGCCAAAAAAAGTATTTTGAAAGAGAATATGAACAAAAAAGTTGGGTTTAGAGACAACAGGTTTAGGTAGGATTTTCTTGGAAATAAATGATAAGGTAAGATAATGGAAACTAAATAATGAGTTAAGAAATATGTGAACATATAAAATAATACAGAAAGCATGCTTGGATAGGATTTTTTTGGGGCAAACGAATGTTGAAGTAAGACGAAAGATCTATGGAATGAAGTTTTGGGTTGGACTGCAGTACCAAATGTTACACTGAAAACAAACCCTGCACTTTCCTCTTGTGTTATTCTGCTATGTGTTTGTGTACCCTTGTTTATTTGAGTTTTTCCTGTCTTTATGTGTTTAGCTGATGAGAGTTATGTTGTAGAATTTTTCTAATTCTATGTTATTTACTTTGTAAAGATGTTTAGACATTATCTGTTCTACATCTACATCTACATCTACATCCATACTCCGCAAGCCACCTGACGGTGTGTGGCGGAGGGTACCTTGAGTACCTCTATCGGTTCTCCCTTCTATTCCAGTCTCGTATTGTTCGTGGAAAGAAGGATTGTCGGTATGCCTCTGTGTGGGCTCTAATCTCTCTGATTTTATCTTCATGGTCTCTTCGCGAGATATACGTAGGAGGGAGCAATATACTGCTTGACTCTTCGGTGAAAGTATGTTCTCGAAACTTTGACAAAAACCCGTACCGAGCTACTGAGCGTCTCTCCTGCAAAGTCTTCCACTGGAGTTTATCTATCATCTCCGTAACGCTTTCGTGATTACTAAATGATCCTGTAACGAAGCGCGCTGCTCTCCGTTGGATCTTCGCTATATCTTCTATCAACCCTATCTGGTACGGATCCCACACTGCTGAGAAGTATTCAAGCAGTGGGCGAACAAGCGTACTGTAACCTACTTCCTTTGTTTTCGGATTGCATTTCCTTAGGATTCTTCCAATGAATCTCAGTCTGGCATCTGCTTTACCGACGATCGACATTATATGATCATTCCATTTTAAATCACTCCTAATGCGTACACCCAGATAATTTATGGTATTAACTGCTTTATGATCGCTGATTCCCTGTTCTGCGTTAACTTTCAGAAGGTCTAATATGTTATCGCCACGAGTCGGTTCTCTGTTTAGCTGCTCAAGGTAGTTTTCAGATAAAGCTCTTGAAAAAATTTCACTGGATTCTTTGTCCCTGCCACCCGTTATGAACATCTGAGTCTCCCAGTCTATATCCGGCAAATTAAAATCTCCACCCAGAACTATAACATGGTGGGGAAATCTACTCGAAATATTTCTACAAATGTTATCTGTATTGTTATGTTCTTTAATGATGCATTTTGTACCTTTGTTATTGTATTCTCATGTTATAAAATTGTAATTGACACCAGTTCATCAAATTAAGTAAGTTGTAAGCATTCATTTCACTGCACATATTTCTGTTGGTCATAGTACATGCACAATATGTGAAAAAAGAGGACTGTTAGTGTTTGGACGTGTGTTAATAATTCAGCAAGGGACTGATAACAGCATTGCTGGTTCTAAGGACAATTCCAAAAACTTTGTGAGTGCACAAGTGGTGGTTTATGAACTTGCTATATTGTCTGCAAGAGTTCTAAGGACAATTCCAAAAACTTTGTGCGTGCACAAGTGGTGGTTTATGGACTTGCTATATACTGTCCGCAAGACTCTTCGATGGTGATTGTGCACCTGCACAGTCGCAACAGATGGCTGCTAGCCATCTCTACAAGGACTACAGTGGCTCTACACCATTGATGACTCACCAATACCATTATTTCTACAAGGACTGCAGTGGGTCTGCACCTCTGGTGGCCCACCAGTACCATAATCTCTACCAGGACTACAGTGGGTCTGCTCTGTGATGACCTACTTACCAATATTCTTCAAAACTTTGACTGCCTCTGCTATGGGTTTGCTCTGTTGTGGCCCATTATCTGTCTGCATGTCAAGACTCAGCACTGTCTTTCCGTTGGAAGGACAACACTACTTCAAGACTGCATGGAAATCCACTACTTCCGTGTGCATTTTCTTTTACTGCTCAGACTTTGAGAGAAACAGTGCTATTTTACTGTGATGAACGATCAGGACTGTCTTTATGGACTGTGAGAAAATTTTAGCTTTTGACCAACATTGTATCAATAAGTGTGTTCATTTGATTTCTTTGTTATTGTAATTATGAAAATTTTTTTCAAATCTGTATTGGCCACTGCCCAAAACAATTTGTAAATTTTTTTTTTTGTGGAGGGCATGGGGGCTATGTAAGTAGGCTGTTTAGGTTTTTATATTGGTAACGCCACATAGCGCTCTGTATGAAAATCACTGGCTGTGCTGTGTGCAGTCTGTGGCTAGTTTGCATTGTTTTCTGCCATTGTAGTGTTAGGCAGCTGGATGTTAACAGCGCGTAGCGTTGCGCAGTTGGTAAATACATTGTTTGTTCTCTATCAAAATCTTTCATTTGCTAAGTATGCCTATCAGTAGTTAGTCCCTTCAGTAGTTAGAATCTTTTATTTAGCTGGCAGTAGTGGCTCTCGCTGTTTTGCAGTAGTTCGAGTAACGAAGATTTTTGTGAGGTAAGTGATTGATGAAAGGTATAGGTTATTGTTAGTCAGGGCCATACTTTTGTAGGGATTTTGAAAGTCAGATTGTGTTGCGCTAAAAAATATTGTGTGTCAGTTTAAGCACAGTCATGTATAATTTTTCTAAGGGGACGTTTGAAAACTACAAAGAACGAAACTCGTCTAGCTTAAAGAGGAAAACCAAATGGCGCTATGGTTGGCTCGCTAGATGGCGCTGCCATAGGTCAAACGGATATCAACTGCGTTTTTTTAATAGGAACCACCATTTTTATTACATATTCGTGTAGTACGTAAAGAAATATGAATGTTTTAGTTGGACCACTTTTTTCGCTTTGCGATAGATGGCGCTGTAATAGTCACACACGTATAAGTACGTGGTATCATGTAACATTCTGCCAATGCGGACGGTATTTGCTTCGTGGTACATTATCCATGTCAAAATGGACCGTTTACCAATTGCGGAATAGGTCGATATCGTGTTGATGTATGGCTTTGTGATCAAAATGCCCAACGGGCGTGTGCTATGTATGCTGCTCGATATCCTGGACAACATCAGCCAAGTGTCCGGACCGTTCGTCGGATAGTTACATTATTTAAGGAAACAGGAAATGTTCAGCCACATGTGAAATGTCAACCACGACCTGCAACAAATGATGATGGCCAAGTAGGGGATCTCAAAAACGTCGGTGTAGAGAATGCTACATCAACATCTATTGCACCCGTACCATATTTCTATGCACCGGGGATTGCATGGCGACGACTTTGAACGTCGTGTACAGTTCTGCCAATGGGTACAAGAGAAATTACGGGACGTTGACAGATTTTTTGCACGCGTTCTATTTAGCGACGAAGCGTCATCCACCAACAGCGGTAACGTAAACCGGCATAATATGCACTATTGGGCAACGGAAAATCCACGATGGCTGCGACAAGTGGAACATCAGCGACCTTGGCGGGTTAAAGAATGGTGCGGCATTATGGGAGGAAGGATAATTGGCCCCCATTTTATCGATGGCAATATAAATGGTGCATTGTATGCTTATTTCCTACGTAATGTTCTACCGATGTTACTACAAGATGTTTCACTGCATGACAGAATGGCGATGTACTTCCAACATGATGGATGTCCAGAACATATCTAGCGTGCGGTTGAAACGGTATTGAATAGCATATTTCATGACAGGTGGATTGGTCGTCGAAGCACCATACCATGACCCGCACATTCACCAGATCTGACGTCCCCTGATTTCTTTCTGTGGGGAAAGTTGAAGGATATTTGCTATCGTGATCCACCGACAACGCCTGACGACATGCGTCAGCGCATTGTCAATGCAATTGCGAACATTACGGATGGCGAACTACTCGCTGTTGAGAGGAATTTCGTTACATGTATTGCCAAATGCATTGAGGTTGACGGGCATCATTTTGAGCATTTATTGCATTAATGTGGTATTTACAGGTAATCACTCTGCAACATCATGTGTTCACAGAAAGGATAAGTTCACAAAGGTACATGTATCACAGTGGAACAACCGAAATAAAAAGTTCAAACGTACCCACGTTCTGTATTTTAATTTAAAAAACTGTTACCAACTGTTCGTCTAAAATTGTGAGCCATATGTTTGTGACTATTACAGCGCCATCTGTCACAAAGCGAAAAAACTGGTCCAACTAAAACATTCATATGTCTTTACGTACTACACGAATATGTAATAATAATGGGGGTTCCTATTTTTAAAAAAACGCAGTTGATATCCGTTTGATTTATGGCAGCGCCATCTAGCGAGCCAACCATAGCGCGATCTGGTCTCCCCCTTCAAGCTAGACAAGTTTCGTTCTTTGTAGTTTTTTCGTTTGACGCTTATTTCGTGAGATATTTGGCCTGGTCACGACCAATGGACCACCCTGTATACACATTTTCCAAGTTATCCCTCTGCAGTTCCTAATCTACGGAGCGGGCCGCTTTGGTCCATAATGGGGATAAGATCGTGATCGAGTTGAGATGCAGCAAAATGTTTTAGACAAAATCCGTAGGTGGGAAATAGGGCGCGCATTGCAACTAATGGCCTGACCTTGAACGTGCTTTACAAAGTGATTTGGAGGTTACAATTATATTTTGTAAAATGGGAACTCTAATATTTAAGATTTGAAAAGAGGGGAAAATTTTGAGTACAAAGTGATACATTATTCCCCTCCTGTGCCAGCCTCCTCACCTCAAAATAGCAGTGACACCCAACAACTCCAGGTATTTGTTGGACGTATTCCAGTCTCCGTCTTCTGCACCAGTTTTTACCCTCTGCAGCTCCATCTAGTACCGTGGGCGTTATTCCCTAACGTCGTAACACCTGTCATATCATCCTAACCCTTCTTCTTGTGTGTGTTTTCCACGTGTTCCTTTCTTCGGCGATTCTGCGGAGAGCCTATTCATTCCTTGCTAGTCCTCATAATTTTCTGCATTGTCCTTAGCACCGCATCTCAGACGCGTCGATTGTCCTTCTCCGGTTTTGCTACAGTCCACAATACACTTTCATCACTGTGCTCCAAACGTACATCCTAGGAAATTTCATCCTCAAATTAAGGCCAATGTTTAATACTAGCAGACTTCTTTCAGCCAGTAACGTCTCCTGTCGTTGTGCTGCTCTGCTTTTTATTTCCTCCTTGCTTTGTCCTTCATGTGACATTTAGCTTCCAAGACAGTACAGTTCCTTCACTTTGTGGTACCAGTTTTGTAAGTTTTTTTTGTCGCTAGTCACATTTCTGCTAGTTCTTATTAATTTCGTCTTTCTTCGTTTTACTCTCAATCCATATTCTGCACTCATCAGATTGCTCATTCCATTCAACAGATTCCGGAATTCTTCTTCACTTTCACTGAAGATATCAAAGTCATCATGTACGGTACTGTCTTTAGCTGTAATTTTGAGGCCGGCCGGCGAGTCCATGCGGTTCTAGGCGCTTCAGTCTGGAACCGCGTGACCGCTACGGTCGCAGGTTCGAATCCTGCCTCGGGCATGGATGTGTGTGATATTCTTAAGTTAGTTAGGTTTAATTAGTTCAAGTTCTAGGCGACTGATGACCTCAGAAGTTAAGTCGCATAGTGCTCAGAACCATTTGAACCATTTCTTTTTGTAATTATGAACATGTAACTGAAATTATATGAAATTTCATTATATATAATAAATTACAATCACCAGCTCGTAAGTGAGCTGAAGTTAATAATTGTCAACTACTGAACTGAAAGTGAAATTACGTAATAGCCACAAATGACTAAGTAGACAGTAGCGGAACAAAATGCACGTGCGCAAGTTTGCAGGGAAAAATCCACGTTCGACAATATGCATTTAAACTGAAACTTCTTGGCAGATTAAAACTGTGTGCCGGGCCGAGACTCGAACTCGGGACCTTTGCCTTTCGTGGGCAAGTTCTCTACCGACTGCTTTTTTTATATATCTGAACACAATAAAAAAAAGAGTCGTGACGGGGAGAGCGGGAGGGCAAAGTGAGCGAGCAACAGGACGACTGGCTGCGACGTCCCAACCCCTCACCGGCTACGACGTAACGAGAAAGGAATTAGGCCAAGGTAATGACAATAATGGTTTATTTATTTGTTTAATTATTTTTTGTTATTTTTTTATTTAATTTTTTTGTGTTGTGTAAATATATATCGACGAGACAAGAGTGGCTCAGCATGTGAGGCCGTTTCTAGGAGGGAGAGAAAATAGTTAAGTGCCCCGCAATATCACGGGCTGACGAACAGAGGAACTAAAATTCAGGAAAAAAATTTAAAAAAATAAAAAAAAAATTTGCTTTCAGCCCTGCGATTCCCCCTCCACATATTCGCCTGGACATGTGGGAACGTCACACCATTCTAGAATGATCGTACATGTGTCAAGAACGTAGGAAGTTGGATATTTCCCAACTACGGGGGGGATTTTAGACCACAAGCACAAATAGATGACATTGGCACTACCATATGTGGGGGAATATTCGAGCACTCTTGAGCTTCCAGTATATGGTACAAAAAATGGTTCAAATGGCTCAGAGCACTATGGGACTTAACATCTGAGGTCATCAATCCCCTAGAACTTATAACTACTTAAACCTAACTAACCTAAGGATATCACACACATCCATGCCCGAGGCAGGATTTGAACCTGCGACCGTACCAGTCGCGCGGTTCCGGACTGAAGCGCCCAGTGCCGGCCGAAGTGGCCATGCGATTAAAGGCGCTGCAGTCTGGAACCGCAGGACCGCTACGGTCGCAGGTTCGGATCCTGCCTCGGGCATGGATGTTTGTGATGTCCTTAGGTTAGTTAGGTTTAACTAGTTCTAAGTTCTAGGGGACTAATGACCTCAGCAGTTGAGTCCCATAGTGCTCAGAGCCATTTGAACCATTTGAAGCGCCCAGTATATGGCACCAAATATCAAGTATGGAGTGGAATGTGGGTAATCACGCAAAAAGTAGTCAATCTGCTGTTCTCGGAACCACGTGATAGCAAAGTGTTTAGCTGGGGGAAAATGAGAATTGTATGGAAGATGTAGGAAATTGGGTGGAACGTTGCTGGCGGGGCGGTGAAGTAGCAGGCTAGTTTACTCTGTATTAGGAACCATACGTTGCATTTCGTAGTGTTTATAAGCCGATGCTCGTCGGTGTCCTTGCATCGACAACTTGTGCAAAGTGGTGACGCACCCAGACCGATACGACTGATACGATGTAGCCGTTGGTTGTTGGGAAACTTGCCGTCGACAATGTCGTACCAAGGACGTCCAGGTGTTGTGTCTCCAATGCGTTGCGGGGGAGAGGGGGGGAGGGTGAACATCAACAACTGATAAAAGTTCTTCACCCGCGGTGGGCGCGTTGTTGTAAGACCGTTGTGCACATAACTAAGTTCGACGAAATTGGTGGAAATGTCCGATAGTACACGAGCAATGTGAGCCACATCGATTGGTGGGGCAGCTGAGTCCAGCATGAGGATTTCCAAGGTCCATTGCGTGAGGATGGTGAGTTCTCCGTCGATGTATCGAAATGGTGTGTATATACAGGGTAAGGCAGCTGAGTCGTAACACCCCTTGCATCTCCCCAACCGTAATAGATACAAAGATGCCGTTTGGACAGTGAATAGTGGGGACAGTGGATACTTGAACAGATCACATTTAATTTTTGTGCTATTTTTTATTACAGAGATATGAGGCCATCTTTGGTTTTTTTTAAAATGGAAACCTATGTTAAATTTTAGCGTAACATGATGGGCTTAAAAAGACGGTTTCAAATATGTGTATATCATAATATTTAGGCGAATAGTTTTTGAGACACAGGTATGTTCTCGTATCGTGTTCGTCCTTCGAAGCGGTGTTGTCCAGAGCGACATTTCTTGTTGTGTAGAGTACATGGTAAACGTCGCGAGTCCGTCCTTACACAGACACGCCCATTTACCCAACAATAATAGTACATACTGTGATATTTTGCGCAAAAATTAACTGATGGCGTCGGGCAAATATTAATCTGTTATTTGACAACTGTGATACCAAAATAGTAGACAACATACGAGGTGTGGCTAGAAAAAAACCGGACTAGTACTGGTGAAACAATAAAAGGAATGCAATAAGGCTGAAAGTCGCGTGGCCTGTCACGTGACTCTCGCTCCGCCTACTGCTCGAGTTGCATCTGCCTCCTGCACTCAGTCTGCCCGTGGCGTCTGTTTTAAGTAGTTGACGTTTTGTCTGTGCGTCGGAAAATGTTGAGTGTACAGAAAGAACAGCGTGTTAACATCAAATTTTGTTTCAAACTAGGAAAATCTGCAAGTGAAACGTTTGTAATGTTACAACAAGTGTACGGCGATGATTGTTTATCGCGAACACAAGTGTTTGAGTGGTTTAAACGATTTAAAGATGGCCGCGAAGACACCAGTGATGACACTCGCACTGGCGGACCATTGTCAGCAAAAACTGATGCAAACATTGAAAAAATCGGTAAACCTGTTCGACAAGATCGCCGTTTAACAATCAGAGTAGTGTCTGAGTTAACAGGAGTTGACAAGGAAAGTGTTAGGCAGATTCTTCATGAAAGTTTCAACATGAACAAAGTGTGTTCAAAAATGGTTCCAAAGTGTCTCACAATTGAACAGAAGGAACGCCGAAGAATGATTTGTTCTGACATCCTGGAAAACATTGAAAGTGATCCCACCTTCTTACAAAATGTTATTGCTTGCGATGAATCGTGGTTTTTTACTTACGATCCCGAAACTAAACGCCAATCGATGCATTGGAAAACTCTTGGTTCTCCGCGACAAAAAAAAGCACGAATGTCAAAATCGAAATTCAAGGCAATGATGATTGTTTTTTTTTTTTTTTTTGACATCAAAGGGATTGTGCACATTGATTGGGAACCAGAGGGACAAACAGTGAATCAGCATTACTACATTAGCGTCCTGGCTACCCTACGTGAGCGAGTACGGAGAAAACGGAACGATTTGTGGAGAAAAAAGTCATGGATCCTTCACCAAGACAATGCCCCAGCTCACAGTGCGTTGTCAGTGAAGACGTTTTTGGCAAAACACAACATTCCCATCTTAGATCATCCACCCTACTCACCTGATTTGGCCCCCTGTGACTTTTTTCTTTTCCCTAAAGTCAAGTCAGCTTTGAAAGGAACTAGATTTGAGACTGTTGAAGCAGTAAAAGAAAAAGCGACGGAAGTAATGTATGGACTTACCGAAAATGATCTGCAGCATTGCTATGAACAGTGGAAAATTCGTATGGAGCGGTGCAGAGACCGAGGAGGAGAGTACATTGAAGGAGATAACATGAAATTGTAAATAATTGTAAATAAATGTTTTTTCCAGCATCAGTCCGGTTTTTTTCTAGCCGCACCTCGTACAGTATTAAAATACTACAAGTTATTAATACATTTTAAGAAACAGAAATACAAATGTAAATGAGGAGCCCCTTATTGCTCACAATCATTTCGTACTTATTTGTTTTTTATTTGAAAATATTTACTATTGATCACAATACGAAGCAAGTGCACACAAAGATGCAAAATACATACTGTTCACGATAGAAAACTTTACTGAAGCATGTGCTCAAAATGCTTCCCCTCTGATGCATTGCACATTTGTAGTCGCCGTTCGAATGATTTGTGAACGGCTGCGAGAGTGTCACGTGAGATACCAGCGCACGCTTCGATGGTACGTTGCTTCATATCATGTGGCGTAGTTGGTATTCGAGCATACACCTTATGTTTGATTGCTCCCCACAGAAAAAAAAATCAAGAGGGGTCAAATCAGGAGACCGGGCTGGCCACTTCACTTCAGCACGTCGTCCTATCCAACAATCCGGGAACTTTTCATTTAAGAGCTCTGTAGCCACACGGGAAGAGTGAGCAGGACAGCCGTCATGTTGGAACCACATGCACGGACGCGTAGTTAGCTTCCAGCAAAATGGGCAAAACGTTTCGTAGGAACAGTGCATCGTTATTGCCATTTAGTATACCCGGAATGGCGTACGGCCCCATAATGACATTTCCGACGATGCCGCACCACACGTTAGCACTCCACGGTTGCTGATGCTGTACCTGTCGAAGCCAATGAGGGTTCTCTATTGACCAGTAATGCATATTATGCAAATTCACATTACCGTGGTTGGTGAAAGTCGCTTCATCAGCAAAAAGCACCCGATGAAAAAACGTTGGATCATCTTGTAGGCGCTGCAGAGCAAACCGGCAAAATTCCTGGCCCCGTTCGAAACCACACCGGAGAGTGCTTGATGTAATAAGAGGTGAAACGGGTGAAATATATGCCGGTGCAATATTCGTAGAACACTTCTCTAACGTATACCACATTCCGAGGCGATAAGTAGCGACGAAACAGTAGGGTCGTTATGTGCCAACGCTAGAACGCCCTCTTCATGTACCTCGCCAGTTGCAGTTTCCTGCCTAGTCTTCTGTATGGCGTTCCATGATTCCGATTCAAGTAGTTTTTTGCAAATACGTGCAAGAAGCTGGCGCGTAGGATGCTCACGAACATGATATCGCTTTATTGCTCTAACAGCATTTCTTCTGCTTTCACCATACACTAGAAGCATATCTAACTTTTCTTCGTTGGTGTACAGGTCTGCTCCAAGAAACGGTGACGGAAATGCGATGTCTCATTACCCTAGCAGCACATTTATAACCTTCTCTCCAGCTACCTCGTGCGTCACCTTGCGGCATTATCGAGAAGCAGGAAAACAACGCCTTCCCTGTTAAGTTCCTCAGTGGTCAACAGGAAAGGTCGCATTGGACAACGCCGCTTCGAAGGACGAATACGATACGGGAACATATCTGTGTCTCAAAAACTATTCGCCTAAATATTATGATACACACATATTTGAAACCGTCTTTTTAAACTCATCATGTTACGCTAAAATTTAACATAGGGTTCCATTTAAAAAACCAAAGATGGCCTCATATCTCTGTAATAAAAAACAGCACAAACATGAAATGTGATGTATTCAAATAGCCCTGTCCCTGCAATTCACTGCCCAAACGGGATCTTCGTATGGCCGGCCGCGGTGGTCTCGCGGTTCTAGGCGCGCAGTCCGGAACCGTGCGACTGCTACGGTCGCAGGTTCGAATCCTGCCTCGTGCATGGATGTGTGTGATGTCCTTAGGTTAGTTAGGTTTAAGTAATTCTAAGTTCTAGGGGACTGATGACCACAGCTGTTAAGTCCCATAGTGCTCAGAGCCATTTGAACCATTTTTGATCTTCGTATGTATTACGGTTGGGGAGATACAAGGGGTGTTATGACTTAGCTGCCTCGTCCTGTATAATATAGTGGCTTCGGCCCGAACATGGACAAGACCAATACCATGTTTTGTAGGTGGGAAGGTGAGGGTCCCGTATCGGGTTTTTAAGATGGTGGCAGCCGAAACGAAGTACCCAAGGACCTGTTGGACTTGACATCCCAGGACCAATGGTAGAGGGAGTACTTGGGTGGCATGGACCAATTTAGGCGCCATGCATGTGTTGACATAATTCGTACTTTGTAGTGGGTTCAGACTGCGCAGGAGGTTGTGACGAATGAGGTAATGAATGGACTGCAGCAATCGACGATATGTTTTCGCTTCAATACGGTGAGCCAGTAAAGTCGATACCCAGACAACAGAGCGTTGTTTCAGTGGGCAGCGGTCGTGGTCCCTCGTCTTGGAGTCCGCGTCCAATGTTCATGATCTTCGATTTGGTAACGTTGAAGAGACTACCAGACGATTGTCCATAATGTTGTATCCATGCTATGGCATGGTGTTTTTCTATGGATGAGTGTGTCAGACGTAGGTGGTCGTCCGCATAGGCCCAGCAGTGAAACCTGTGGTTGGACAATGTGACAGGGTAGGAGGCCTCTGATGAGAGGCTTGATGGCGATTGTGTGCAGAATACTGGACAGAGGACATCGCTGCCTGACCAAACACTGGACACCGACTGGTCCACCCATTCGTCCACTCACCTGGACCATGGACGTCGCATTTCAATGTAAGCACCGAATGGTCCCTATAAGTGGTGTGGGGAACTCCATGCATTCCGCCACTGAGAGAAAGGAGGGCATGGTGGTGGAGCTGGCCAAAGGCGCTGCTGAAATCTGCCGACACGAGTGCTGCACAGAGGTCGCAGGACAGTCAGCACAATAAGATCCCAACTTTCACCTGATGCCATCTAGAGGGTGGCCCTGCCACGTCGTGATGTTTTGGAGGAATTACTGCAAGTAACACTGCACGCTTGTGTACTGCCAAGAGCTGTGCGCAGATTTTGTAATCCGCATTGAGTAATGTGAAGGGGCAAAAAGTGGTGATGTGTGTTCTCCCTGTCAGTTTGGGCACAGGAATGAGAAGCCCATTGATAAAGTCTGGTTGTACGGGGAAGGAAAGATTGAACAACTCCTAGAACATCTCGGTCCAACGTGGAAGCTTCAATGAGCTGAAGATCCAATAAAATTCAACCAGAAGACCGAAGGGGCCTGGGGATTTGCTTGTTGAGCCTTTGGCGATCAGGTCCGCCACCTCGTCTCCTGTGATTGCTATCGCCGAGGATGCTGCCTCCGGGTTGTTAAGGATATTGGTAAGGAGGTCGAGAACCTCGTCGGAAACAGCCTCCGCCGCCGGTTCTTCATCGTAAAAACTTTGGTAATGATCATCGAAGGCTGAGACGTCTGCTGCTTGAGTGCTGACACGGTTTACAGTCTGAGTGATAAGAGTGACGACGAGGGAACGTCGGCGACAGAGATCCGATGTGATACGAAGCATTGATGGAGGCTCCTTGACGGTGAGACCACATCACCACGCGCCGTAGTTCGTTCCGTTGAAGGGACAGAAGATTGGCTTTGATATGCTAGCGTTCGCGATGGACATCCGACGACGGTAGGACATGGAGTTTACATAAGAAGGTGTAATAATAGTGCATTGTATTCTGGTGCCACTCCGCCGCAGCTCTGCCGCGTTGGTAAACTCCCGCTTCATTGCCAGCTTCGCACGACATCCATCACAGCAGCGTCGACAGTTACAAGGGAAGACACTGCTCAAAGGATGTCTGTGTAGCAGTGATGCGTTGTCGACGAACTGGATCGTGAAGGAGGTATTGAGCTTCCAGGTACCTCGACTGCGCCTAACTGGCAGGAGTAACGTGCAAATGAACATGCAATGATCGGAAAACTTCAGAAGCCAAATTTCCGCGGAGGACACAACCACCCGAAGAGTTGCAGAAACATAAATCGGATCGACTCGGCTTGCTGAATGTGGTGGGTGCAGCCAAAAAACTGTGGGCGATGTAAAATGCTGCCAACGTAAGCCGGCCGCTATGGTCGAGCGGTTCTAGGCGCTTCAGTCTGGAACCGTGCGACCGCTACGGTGGCAGTTTCAAATCCTGCTTTGGGCATGGATGTGCGTGATGTCCTGAGATTAGTTAAGTTTAAGTAGTTCTACACTACTGACCATTAAAATTGCTACACCACGAAGATGACGTGCTACAGACGCCAAATTTAACCGACAGGAAGAAGATGCTGTGATGTGCAAATGATTAGTTTTCAGAGCATTCAGACAACGTCGGCGCCGGTGGCGACACCTACAAGGTGCTGACATGAGGAAAGTTTCCAACCGATTTCTCATACACAAACAGCAGTTGACCCGCGTTGCCTGGTGAAACGTTGTTGTGATGGCTCGTGCAAGGAGGAGAAATGCGTACCATCACGTTTCCGGCTTTGATAAAGGTCGGATTGTAGCCTACCGCGATTTCGGTCGGTTTATCGTATCGCGACATTGCTGCTCGCGTTGGTCGAGATCCAATGACTGTTAGCAGAATATAGAATCGGTGGGTTCAGGAGGGTAATACGGAACGCCGTGCTGCATCCCAACGGCCTCGTATCACTAGCAGTCGAGATGACAGGCATCTTATCCTCATGGCTGTAACGGATCGTGCAGCCACGTCTCGATCCCTGAGTCAACAAATGGAAACGTTTGCAAGACAACAACCATCTGCACGAACAGTTTGACGACGTTTGCAGCAGCATGGACTATCAGCTCGGAGACCATGGCTGCAGTTACCCTTGACGCTGCATCACAGACAGGACCGCCTGCGATGGTGTACTCAACGACGAACCTGCGTCCACGAATGGAAAACGTCATTTTTTCGGATGAATCCAGGTTCTGTTTACAGCATCATGGTGGTCGCATCCGTGTTTGGCACCATCGCGGTGAACGCACATTGGAAGCGTGTATTCGTCATCGCCATACTGGCGTATCAACCGGCGTGATGCTATGGGGTGCTGTTGGTTACACGTCTCGGTCACCTCTTGTTCGCATTGACGGCACTTTGAACAGTGGACGTTACAATTCAGATGTTACGACACGTGGCTCTACCCTTCATTCGATCCCTGTGAAACCCTACATTTCAACAGGATAATGCACGACGGCATGTTGCAGGTCCTGTACGGGCCTTTCTGGATACAGAAAATGTTCGACTGCTGCCCTGGCCAGCGCATTCTCCAGATCTCTCACCAATTGAAAATGTCTGGTCAATGATGACCGAGCAACTGGCTCGTCACAATACGCCAGTCACTGCTCTTGATGAACTGTGGTATCGTGTTGAAGCTGCATGGGCAGCTGTACCTGTACACGCCATCCAAGCTCTGTTTGACTCAATTCCCAGGCGTGCCAAGGCAGTTATTACTGATTTCTCAGGATCTATGCACCCAAATTGCGTGGAATGTAATCACATGTCAGTTCTAGTATAATATATTTGTCTTCTTGGTGTAGCAATTTTAATGTCCAGTAGTGTAAGTTCTAGGGGACTGATGACCTCAGATGTTAAGTCCAATAGTGCTCACCGAGCGAGGTGGCGCAGTGGTTAGACACTGGACTCGCATTCGGGAGGACGACGGTTCAATCCCACGTCCGGCCATCCAGATTTAGGTTTTCCGTGATTTCCCTAAATCACTCCAGGCAAATGCCGGGATGGTTCCTCTGAAAGGGCACGGCCGACTTCCTTCCCCATCCTTCCCGAATCCGATGAGACCGATGACCACGCTGTCTGGTCTCCTTCCCCAAACCAACCAACCAACCAATAGTGCTCAGAGCCATTTGAAGCATTTTTGAGGTACCAACGTACCTAAGGCTGGACATGTTGAGTAGGAAGGAGACTGGTCCTTCGGATGGAGGGCACAGTTGACATCGCCTCCTGTGACGTAGGGGTCGTATCGCCCCACGAATAATGGCGCTACTTCTTCTGCATGGAACGTAGTTCGTTGACATAAGTGTGTTGAGCCTCATGGGGCGTATAAATTGATGAACCATACCCTGTCCAGACGGAAGAACGACCACATATGTGACAGGGATACGCTCCCAGATGTACAGGGCCACTCCGCACCATCTACGACCGCCGACTGAGGAAACCAGTTCGGATCCGTAAAGAGTCGGAATGGTAGCAAGACATACCTCACGTAGAAGGGCGGCGTCAACTTCTGATGCCTTGAGCATGTCGCGAAGGAGTTGCAGTTTCACTGTATTGCTGACTAAATTGGTACTGACAGTTGCAAACTTGTCTTTGTAGCGTGTCGGTGCGAAGAGCGGCTCTACCACCGTCAGATGCGTGGAGACTGGTGTCAACGGACGTCATCACCCCTTGCGCCACAGCCAGTGTGGATGGACGCACTATTGGGTATTGGTGAAGGGCCGGGGCGGCATCTCTGGTTGAGGTGCCAGTTCGGCCTCGACGTCGTCGCCTCAAGACCCTAGGTGGGGGAACTGTGCTGTAACCGTATGGTCTTCTCTGAAGGGAGGAAGCTCTTGTGACGACTGCGAGGAGACTGTGGGCTCAGCCTGCGCGACTGATAGGTAAACATCCGTAGTATTCGATTGCGCCAAGGTAACTGTCGCGCAAAGCATTCCGTCGCTGTCGTCATCTACTGACGTTATGGTGAGAGTGTCTTCTGGCTGAGCAGGATCAGTCTCAACCTGAAGGGGAAGGTCGCCGAGACCCGTGCCTGACCGACGGTGACGTTTTCGATGGCGTGGTGATCGTTGCTTACGCATGTGTTCTTCTGTATCAGATGATGACAACGAGGTTCGACGTCCCGACACGAAGGTCGCCGCACGTACGATAAATGCGACGATCGGCTGTGGTGTGGGGTCACTCCTACCGTTGTGCGTCGGGGCCGTAAGGAGGCCCCCTCGTTGTTCGTGACCGCAACGATTTAAGAAAATCGAAATACATAAATATTTTCTAGCACACAATTAAACTGTAGTAGTCACTCTCATTAAAACAACATTTACTTTGAAATGGTTCAAATGGTTCTGAGTACTGTGGGACTTAACATCTGAGGTCATCAGTCCTCTAGAACGTAGAACTACTTAAATCTAACTAACCTAAGGACATAACACACATCCATGCCCGAGGCTCGATTCGAACCTGCGACCGTAGCGGTTGCGCGGTCCCGGACTGAAGCGCCTACAACCGCTCGGCCACAGTGACCGGCAACATTTATTTTAATTTCCCTGCAATTTGGAGTTAATTTTATTTTGCACACTGTACTTAGTTGCTGATAGGTTGCAGTAGAAGCACTACAATGCACACTGAAGTTTACTTAATTATTACTGCATTTTGTTTTATGAACTTACTGATTTTAAATTAAGTGGCACGTGCAATAAAATTTTTGTCACTTGTAACAACATTATCTCTTTAATTTACGGTTCACTCGACAATAATGGTGAAAGAAAAGAAAGCTACTGATGCTAAGTGACGTAGGATAACGCACACACACAGGCCAGCTACAGTTCTATTAAAACACTATAATGTTCAAATTATTGCGTTTAAGACGATGGCAAACTGTGTACAACTAATAAACTAATTGGCTCGTTCGCGCTTTGAGTGCTGCAGTCGCAGGTTCGAGTCCTGCCTCGGGCATGGATGTGTGTGATGTGCTTAGGTTAGTTACATTTAAGTAGTCCTAGGGGACTGATGACTTCAGATGTTAAGGCCAATAGTGCTTAGAGCCATTTTTGATCCGCTGTGAGGTGACTTGCAAGTGATGGAACGTAAAGCGTTATGTGGTAATAATTAACGGTAGCAGGCTCTTCTTCAAAGAAGACCATCTTTTAATATCTTTGGCCACACAGTAACCTTCTTCCAAGACTTCATTTACAAATTTTTCTTACGTGGTTGTTACTGTGCCTACATATGTGCTCACGCGTCCATTTACAACGCCTTGTCATACTTAAAACACCATTTTGACAACACACCCTCAATTAAACCTTTAAGAGCCTCCGCATTGGGTCCATGCTTCACCAGCGATACATTGCAACTACTCCATTCCTTCCGCCAATCCCTCTGCACGTGCTCGTGCCCAAAGATATCATTGCCATGCCTGGAATATGTTCATCAGATTTTATACAATACGAATTCCCTTGACTTTGCCAGAGTTTCTACCTCAAGGTTTCACATTATTTTTCAGTAGTATTTCATAATTACATTCATGCTCATAAATTAAGGATAATGCTGATTCATGGTGAAACTACGCTCTGGTGGGCGGTTTGCTGGTTCAAATCAACTCGGGGTATGACTATGTGGTGCATTTGACCTGCGGTCGTCGCACGGTGGCGCTGGCAGCAGTCCACATACGCAGAGATGTGTTGGTGGACGTCAGAGAACGGTGCAGCGAGTAAGTGTGCAGTCGTTTCCAGACGTGCTAAGGTGACTGTGTGTTGAAAATGGCTCAAAGAACACATATTGATGACGTGAGGGGTAGAATAGTAGGGCGACTGGAGGATGATCAGACACAGCAGGTCGTAGCACCGGCCCTCCGTGTGCCACAAAGTGTGACCTCAAGATTATGGCAACGATTCCAGCAGACAGGAAGCGTGTCAGGCGCTACAGTACGGGACGTCCACAGTGTACAACACCACAAGAAGACCGATATCTCACCATCAGTGCCCGCAGACGGCCACGGAATACTGCAGGTAGCCTTGCTCGGATCCTTACCACAGCCACTGGAACAGTTGTCTCCAGATGCACAGTCTGCAGACGACTGAACAGACATGGTTTATTCGCCTGGAGACCTGCAAGGTGCATTCCATTGACCCCTGGTCACAGGAGAGCCCGTAAAGCCTGGTGTCAAGACCACAGCACATGGTCATTGGAACAGTGGTCCCACGTTATGTTCGCGGACGTCCAGGTATAGTCTGAACTGTGATTCTCGCCGGGTTTTCATCTGGCGTGAACCAGGAACCAGATGCCAACCCCTTAATGTCCTTGAAAGGGACCTGTATGGAGGTCGTGATTTGATGGTGTGGGATGGGATTATGACTGGTGCACGTAAACCCCTGCATATCTTTGACAGAGGAACTGTAACGGATCGTGTGTATCGGGACGTCATTTTGCACCAATATGTCCGCCTTTTCAGGGGTGCAGTGGGTCCCACCTTCCTCCTAATGGATGATAACGCACGGCCCCACCGAACTGCCATCGTGGCGGAGTAGCTTGAAATAGAAGATATCAGGCGAATCGAGTGGCCTGCCTGTTCTCCAGACCTAAACCCCATCGAGCACGTCTGGGATGCTCTCGTTCGACGTATCGCTGCACGACTTCAAACCCGTAGGACACTTCAGGTGCTCCGACGGGCACTGGTGCAAGAATGGGAGGCTATACCCCGCAGCTGCTCGACCACCTGATCCAGAGTATGCCAACCCGTTGTGCGGCCTGTGTACGTGTGCATGGTGATCATATCCCATACTGATGTCTGGGTACATGCGCAGGAAACAGTGGCGTTTTGTAGCACATGTATTTCGGGACGGTTTTCTCAACTTATCACGAAAACCGTGGACTTACAGAACTGTGGCGTGCGTGTTCCCTATGTGCCTATGCTATTAGCGCCAGTTTTGTGTAGTGCCACGTTGTGTGGCACCACATTCTGAAATTATCCTTAATTTATGAGCATGAGTGTATATTAAAGTTTTTTAAACTAAAGAATTAGATTATAGAAGATAAACTTGTTTCCCAGTTCCCTAATAATGACTTTTATGCTCGATAGCCTGTTTCCGCAATCAATGATACCCTTTTCAGATATGGGAAGCATTTATACAGTGTAGCTATATACAAAGCAATTGTTATATACAGTGTCAGGTACAATACAAAAGGAAAACCAGAAATACTACATACCTCATCAGACAGGCCAGTGTAACAGCGCCCTGGTTGCAATGATGTGCTCTGTTGTGAGTGGCGTAAGACAGATGTATGTGTTGAATAAATGTGCATATAGGTGTTTTAATTTTGACATACCGATGCATCAGTCTTCTAGTCTGTTACGTGCCTGCCAATTCGTGAGAAGGAGTAATCTTACTGCTATTTTAATAAACATATAACAACCTGTCTTTCGACGTATGTAGTATTTGTGGTTTTCCTTTTATGTTGTATCTGATACAGTATATTACAATTGCTTTGTATATAGTTACACTGTATAAATGCTTCCCAGATCTGAGAATGGTGACACTGGTTATAGAAACTGGTTATCGAGAATAGAGGTTGTTTATCTTCTCTAATCTACTATCACAGATCGCCCCTTGCGGCTCAAAATGAGTAAATAAAAACATTAATTAAGGAACACTGACAAAACTAGTAAAGTACATGAACATATACAAGAATTAAGTAACTGGTAATTATGAGGCAAAAGGCAAGATTAAGAGAAAGAATGGCACTGGTACATGTCATTATTTCGTGCCCTCTTTAATCGCAGATTTACTTATGCAAGCTGCATCTTACTCTGACCTTTGTATTGGTGGGTACTCGTTTTTACATGTCAAATGAGCGCTAGCTTCGGAATTCGCTGGGACACGCGGCAGCGTAGTCCGACCATTGGGGGCTTGTGAGGGCCCCGTAAAATGCAAGTCACCCAGGTGGAGCGAGGGCGGAGAGCCGGAAAGGATTCCGGGACCTTGGCGCAAGGATACGAAGGGAAAGAGCTAAGAGTAGGAGGCAGTTCTCCAGAGGCAGAGACCCCTTAGCAACAAACGGTTGGATTCGTGTCAAGCCCTAAAGCCAGGGAGAAGGATGGGGTAGCCCATCCAGGAAAATATCTTTTCAATGAGTTAGAACGATCGTAAAATTATTTCAAGCAGTGTTACGAAAGATTTGCCACTGGAGATGCCAGTGTCGCACATAATGAACCATATGAATAAAACTGAAGCACAAGCTTGGAGCAAAAGGTAGAAGTAAGAGTATTCACTTGGAAGCAAAAGGTAAAAGCAGAAGCATTAGCTTCTGATTGTAAGAATAACCTTTTGCTTTTGCTCTGTACCTTTTACTTCTAACACAGTTCCTTTGAGACCAATAAATAGTCAGCGCAATTGGAGCTCCTACCCAAGAACTAGCCAGACACCTTGCCTCTTTGTTACAACCTTACATAGGCAAAACTGAGAGTCATATTAAAAACTCTCTACACTTCATTGAGAAATTGAGGGAAATTACTGTCGGTCCTAATGACATCCTTGTCAGCTTTGATATAGTGTCATCGTTCACTATGGTTCCAGTTGATGAAGCTCTCTCTCATATAGCCGATATGTTCCCTACTGATATAGTGGCCTTGTTCCAACACTGTCTATCCTCGACCTATTTTCAGTACAATGGTGAACTTTATGAACAGATCGATGGGGTAGCCATGGGAAGCCCCCTAAGTCCCGCAATTGCGAATTTATTCATGGAATATTTTGAACATCAAGCACTGCAGTCGCCCAAAAAAAGCCCCTCGAAGTGGTATCGGTATGTTGATGATACCTTTGTAATATGGAATCATGAGGAAGAAGACTTGAATGACTTCCTGGTGCACTTAAATAGCATCAACCCAAAGATCAAATTTACTATGGAAAAAGGGAAGAACGGACAACTTAACTTTTTGGATGTATCAGTAATCAAACGGGCAGATGGGACCTTAGGCCATAAGGTCTACAGGACAGGTACACATACTGATCGCTACCTCCATAAGAACTCAAACCACCACCCTAGGCAAAAGAGGGGGTCATAAAAACACTAGTGGATAGGGCCAATAATATCTGTGAACCAGGCTACTTACAAGAAGAACTAAATCATTTACGAATGGCCTTTGCGAAAAATGGTTATACGAAAAACGAGATTAACCGAGCACTTCACCCAAGTAGAAAAATGCCTAAAAATAGGAGTCAGCAACAACCATCAGCTGGAAAAGTATTTCTTCCGTTCATCCATAACATCACTGATCGCATTGGAAAAGTACTAGCCAAGTTTCAGGTGGAGACTATTTTCAGACCTACTAAGAAAATTAGTGAATGCCTAAGATCAACAAAAGATGCTCGTCACCCCCTAGCCACCCTAGTTGTGGCAGGGTTTACATAGGAACTACAAAAAGAAGCATCAATACACGGTTGGCGGAGCACAAAAGAAACTGTCGCTTGGGACATATCGACAAATCGGCAGTAGCGGAACATGTTTTTAAGGATGGAGATCACGAAATAAAATTTGGTGAGACAAGCGTGCTAGCGAGGACGTCGCACTATTATACACGTATGTATAGAGAGGCAATTGAAATCCACAAACATCAATACAATTTTAATCGTAAAGAAGAAGGATTAAAATTGAACAATATATGGTGGTCGACGTTGTATCATTCACGTGACAATCGATTGCCTGCAATCGAGAGAACAGACGATAGCCAGAGATAGCCACACATCGACGCCACGTGACGTGTGGTGGCGCCCTCTACGATCTCCATATAAGCGGCAGCCCCAGCTCCTAGCAGCCAGTCGTCGACTCACCTCGGAAGATGTTCTCCGTAGTTGAGAACGAAACGTCAGGGAGAAGAATTTCTACAGATCGACCACGGCAACTTAGCCCGGAAGTGTTTACTGATAAAGACGCCGGCCGTGAAAGCCTACATGGAATGACAGTAGCAAAAGTCCCTAGCCGCCTGCGACCGAGCGAGGTGGCGCAGTGGTTAGCACACTAGACTCGCATTCGGAAGGATGACGGTTCAATCCCGCGTCCGGCCATCCTGATTTTGGTTTTCCGTGATTTCCCTAAATCGCTCCAGGCAAATGCCGGGATGGTTCCTTTGAAAAGGCACGGCCGACTTCCTTCCCCATCCTTCCCTAATCCTATGAGACCGATAACCTCGCTGTTTGGTCTCTTCCCCCAAAAACCATCCATCCATCCCTAGCCGCCTGCTTGATACGCATTGTCAGCGAACCATTGTTGGGCAAGAGCAGGCTTCATCACTGTTTCCTTTGCCGTGCGACTGCGTTTCGCTTCATTTATTTTCAGTGAGTACTGTCACTTATCGACTGAAGATGTCCTCGTCTTGCTCTTAAGGCATGAGATTGTATGGTGTATTCAGCCGGTTATTAAGTTCCAAAAATTAATGCGGTGTTTTTTTTTTATTTTCTTGACACTTGTGATGTTTGGACAAATAAATAAAGTTGTATGTTCGAGTGTAACTGACAGCGGCTATTTTGGCCCCTTTCCACAATTTAAACTACCTGTCCTGTCCTGCGGGTTTAGCAGGGCAGCTCACGACTCCCCTGCTTTCATTCTCCCTACGGCCCTTCACCGCAGAGAGTCTGCAGGCGTCTTCTCTGTGCCATATTGCACCGTCTGTGTCTGCGCACACAACAATTATGTACGTGGGACTACGCTACAGCCGGCCGAAGTGGCCGAGCGGTTAAAGGCGCTACAGTCTGGAACCGCACGACCGCTACGGTCGCAGGTTCGAATCCTGCCTCGGGCATGGATGTGTGTGATGTCCTTAGGTTAGTTAGGATTAAGTAGTTCTAAGTTCTAGGGGACTTATGACCACAGCAGTTGAGTCCCATAGTGCTCAGAGCCATTTTTGAACTACCCTACAAACACTACCGCGCTAGATAGGTGCCCTGACGTCATTGCTGGTGTAATTGTCCATTGATCGGAATGCCATGTTCCGTGCAGAACACGAACGTAACGGCATCTGTTGGCAGTTTGTATTATTATATCTTGAAACAGGCACAAGACGGGGAAATAGCAGTTTGTTACTTTAATTTTGGACACGAGTGTAGTTACGTCCATGGCACACACTGCTCCATTTCACTGATTTTCAAATGCAGTCATCTTATTTTTTACCAGTAAGTGAAATTGTAATATTGATCTTGAAGGACGACAGTTTTCTGTTTTTCTCTTTTCAGATGTGTGTAAAATGAGTTTTCATCACGAGAGGCCTAAGGGGTAAGTAGCTCCCGGCCTAGTTTTCTGTTGTATTGCTGAAGGCTAGCCTTGCCGGCAAAGGCAGCTGGATTGTGCAGGTCGCCGGAGTCAACGCGCGCCTGCTCTGCCCTCCACTCATCTCTCCACTGCATTGCCTCCACTTGACTCTTCTATTCTCCTCCTCTCCTGTCCAATCTTCTCCCCCTTCTCCCCACAACTCTCGGCGCACAGTTCCCCCTACCATTGTGACGTTCATCAGCTTTACAGACAAACTGTCCTCCGTGTCATCCATCATACAGCGAGCGGTACATGCCCACATTGGTCGCCACTGGCTGCAAACCATATAACAAGATCAGGGAATACTCTGCATCCCGCCGCGCGGGATTAGCCGAGCGGTCTAGGGCACTGCAGTCATGGGCTGTGCGGTCGGTCCCGGCGGAGGTTCGAGTCCTCCTCGGGCATGTGTGTGTGTGTGTGTGTGTGTTTGTCCTTAGGATAATTTAGGTTAAGTAGTGTGTAAGCTTAGGCACTGAAGACCTTAGCAGTTAAGTCTCATAAGATTTCACACACATTTGAATTTTTGAACTCTGCATCCCCTTGGTTGAAATGAACTTCATAGCCCATATTATGCAGGGGTCCCATAATTAATAACGGGTCAAAGTGCATGCTCATCGAAGCATAAACATTCCAGTAAACGTATGTACACTAATGGATCATTTGCAACAAACTTTCCTGGGGCACTAATTGATGATATTCCTTATCGAGTCTGTAGCTGGAACATAACATCATCTTGACACAATATTTCGGCGGTCCGCCTGGCTGCCATCTGCAGGTGTGTAAGCTGTCGCACTAACTCGCCGGAACTGAAATCAAACACTCAGCACGTAAAGGATGGTCTTGGTTCGCATGAGGCGAGTTGCTATCGTATTCCTTCCAGTTGTGGTATTTCATATATTGGTCAGACCATCAAGACTGTGGACGACCTGTGTACTGAGTATAAGCGGCACAGACGCTTACAACAGCCGAGAAAATCCGCCATTGGCACGGTCATCCTATGAAATACGAACGCGGAGATTCTGACATGCACTTCCAGCTATTGATATAGTGCTGTTAAGGAAGCTGTTGAAATGAAATTATCAAGTAGCCTTATAAATGGAAACAGTGGTTTTTGTTTAGATTCTTGCGGAATCTTGCTCTCTCATTGGTCAAAAAACAGAGGGACACATTTTATTCTATCTCACTCATTGATTATTAATTTCGCTATCAATAACGTCTGACGTCGGTCATCCTCGGTTTGTGGTGGCGTTAGTGTTTACAGTCTGTGTGTATGTTTGTATGTATGCGGGTGTGTGTCTTATATTTAAGGAGTTTCTCTGAAAACTGATGTTTTAAATTGGGCTGCACTGCGTTTACTTGTTGCAGTTTTGCCTTGGAAATGGCAGGGTGTGCTCCTGTCGAAACATCGGCTGTTGTCGGCCACGTGACCCAGCTGCATTCCTGTAAGTTATCTGAAAAGCGAAACGTGTCTGGTGAAAACCGCTCTTAAACTACTATAAACTTAGGACGCAAAAAAATTATAATTGAGTCGTTACATCGTATACATATTTCTGATCAGAAAAATTATAAACAAAAGAACACAGAGAGTCACTCATCACGTTCTGCCATTTCCGACGATTCAAATGGTTCAAATGGCTCTGAGCACTATGGGACTTAACTTCTTTGGTCATCAGTCCCCTAGAACTTAGAACTACTTAAACCTAACTAACCTAAGGACATCACACACATCCATACCCGAGGCAGGATTCGAACCTGCGACCGTAGCGGTCGCGTGGTTCCAGACTGTGGCGCCTAGAACCGCTCGGCCACTCCGGCCGGCTCCGATGATTCGATACATACACTTGGCAACATTAATGTTTCATTGTTTATTACCCTACCTTATCACACTACTTTTCTAACATATTTTTTCGTGGTTGTATGCACGCTGTGTCAAGTTTTAATTGGCCTATAGTAGCTAGTCTGGCGTTCAGTTCTGTGAAGTACAGTAATTGAATCCTTTACATAAAGAATACTTATTGTAAATATTGCAACACAGCGCAAAATCGGAAGATGTGTAGAACACCGGAACCATAATCAAGGATTAAGAATTGAGAGAGATGGTGCGGACGCAGGTCCAGCAGATCCCTTTGCGCTCTGGTCAGTGTTGCAGAACGCTGAGTAGGTGCAGTGCCATCAAACGAAGTGAAAACGCGCGAGCAGTATCCGGTATGCCTCGTAGATGTGGAAGAGCGCAAATCAGCGTTTAAGTGAGCTCGAACTGGGCAGAACGACTGTTCCCTGGAAAAGGCGGCTTGTTCCTACCGCGAAATTTTGTAACTCGTACAGGATATACTACTTCGACAGTGATGCGACTGTGGGACTAATGGACAGAAGCGACGAGCGAACACTGCACCTTAGCCGAGCGGTCTTAGGCGCTGCAGTCATGGATTGTGCGGCTGGTCCCGGCGGAGGTTCGAGTCCTCCCTCAGGCACGGGTGTTTGTGTTGTGACTTAGCAAGACAGCCGAGTCACAACGAGAGGAAGCCGAAAGGCACGCGTTAAGCTCACGCAGATTGGCGTGAGGTCTGGAACAGTTAAAAGGAAATGAGAACTTAGAAAATGGACGCAGTTGCTGTAATACTTAACTTTAATCCACATTTGTAGAACATCGCTCTTGATGATACATGCTCCACAATATTAATTATCAAAGGTATGGCGCCTTGCTAGGTCGTAGCCAATGACTTAGCTGAAGGCTATGCTAACTATCGTCTCGGCAAATGAGAGCGTATTTGTCAGAGTAGCATCGCTAGCAAAGTTGGCTGTACAACTGGGGCGAGTGCCAGGACGTCTCTCTAGACCTGCCGTGTGGTGGCGCTCGGTCTGCTATCACTGACAGTGGCGACACGCGGGTCCGGCGTATACTAATGGACCGCGGCCGATTTAAAGGCTACCAACTAGCAAGTGTTGTGTCTGGCGGTGACACCACAGTTTGTGTTTGTTCTTATGATAATTTAGGTTAAATAGTGTGTAAGCTTAGGGAGTGATGGCCTTAGCAGTTAAGTCCCATAAGATTTCACACACATTTTTTTTGAATACTGGACTACACGATGTGGCCACAGTGTAGGATGACCACCAGCTTGTCCACACGGCCGTAGCTGACAGAACAGCTTCCTCCACAAGTATGGCTCGACGTTGGAGCACTGGCAAAGTACGACGATATGTCTTCGTCGGAGGCTTGATGCTGTCTGCTGAGGGCTGGACTGGCGGCTGACATGCCATTGAATCGATTTTCACTGACCAGAAACCACGAGCGCCTCAGAGGGCTATGGGCACGTGAACACTAGTGCTGAGTGGAAAGATGTAGCATTTTTATGCGAGTCCCACGCCAATGAGTCCTATAGTGATGACCACGTATGTGTCAGATGCTACCATCGTGAATGCAATCAGACAGACTGTTTGTTAAGAGGCGTGTGATGGCTAAGGCTGCCATTGGAAATAACATGCGATCTTGCGTCCTACGTTTTGTGTGCAGTCTCGACAGCAAGCGCTACATTGGGAAGTTTCAGAGCCGGAGACACTGCCCGTCCGGCAAGGAATTCCATATGTCCGGACGGGATTCCATGTGCTGTATTTCAGCAGAACAATCCCCAGCCACATATGGTTAGAGTGTGCAAGCCTTCCTCGAAGAACGACAGGTGCCACTGGTTCTCTGGCCTGCACTTTCGCCAGACGTACCACCCGTCGAACATGTCTGGGATATAGTCAGTCGACAAATTATTCGTTCTGGTCCTCTAGCCAACACTATCGATGTTTTGTGAACTAGCCTACAAACCGCATGGCAATTTAATCCCCAGGATCATGCCAACACCGTCCTCTCTAGAGGTACAAGCCCGCCCTCCAATTTATACTTTAAGCTGATAAGAGACTATGACCCGAGTCTTTATGCCTTGAAATGTTATGGATTTTTATTAAATCTCACATATATGTGAATAAACACAATCTGTCCTAATTATGTTAAGTTTCCGAGTGGCTAGGACTATCGCAGGGTGCAGTCTATAGAAATAAAAATGCAAATGTTGACTTGTCCAAAATCGTGCATCTCTGGAAGTTCTACACCAGTTGCTTTGAAATTTTGACACAACGTTGTATTCTAACACGGGCCTGTTTTTAGGTAGCTAATTCTTTAATACATGCTGCATTCGAATACTCACATATTTGTATATACTTACTGGAAGTCAGTCTGGTATATATGTAACTTTTTGAGCTATTTTTGTAACTACGTTTCCGTATTATTAAATTTATATAAATTTACGTATTACATATATTTAAAAATAGGTAAATAAAAACACGCGTGTATACCAATGGGACGTTGTGTCAAAATTTCAAAGCAATCGGTCAGAAACTTTCGAAGATTTGCGATTAGGAGCATCTACATTTTCTATATTAGTACAAACGTAGACCCTCGTTTCTTCAAGATCTCATATCTCCGATAGTTCTTCACGGGTTGCTTTGTAATTTTGACGCAACGTTGCATTCGAATACTCACATGTATTATATACATGTGGTGTATATGCAATAGAAGAGGAAAAGGTGTAAGAATTTAAATGTTAGTCAATCGTCAATCTCCGCAAGTTCTTAGCCGATAGCTTTGAATTTGTGACACAACGTTAAATTCTAATACGGACATGTTTAACCGGTCTAATTCTTTAATATATATGTAGTATATAAAGGGAATACATTGTTGCCAAAAATGTAAAAATTTATTTTTCCGATTTACTTCAAAATTTTACGCGTTGATGTAATAATCATGTCGACACATACAGACTATATGTTGTATGTATGTATAATAGTGAAACTTTGTTAGCAAACAGGGAAGTTACATTTATCGTTTATTGGTTTATGCTTAATATACTTCTACGGAACCTAAATAACAATAAACAAGGATTAAGGCCAGAAGACAAAGGAAGGGGAGATGGACGGAGGGGTGGGAGAAAATGGACACACAAAACGGGAAGGAGGAGATGGATAGAGAGAGGCCGCAGGAGGAGAGAGAGATTGGGGAGAGCAGATGGACAGAGAACGGGTGGAGAGGAGGTGGTCTCCAAACTAGTGGCCCAAAACCGTAAACCGCTTTGGTTTCGGTATTTGTGGAAGAATAAGCTGCCATTCCTCAAAAATGGTTCAAATGGCTCTGAGCACTATGGGACTTGATTTCTGAGGTCATCAGTCCCCTAGAACTTAGAACTATTTAAATCTAACTAACCTAAGGACATCACACACGTCCATGCCCGAGGCAGGATTCGAAACTGCGATCATTGCGGTTGCGCGGTTCCAGACTGTGGCGCCTAGAACCGCTCGGCCACTCCGGCCGGCTGCACGAAGTGACCTCCCGATTATGTCCCATAAACGTTCTATGAGATTCATGTCGGGCGATCGGGGTGGTCGCATCATTCGCTCGAATTCTCCAGGATGTTTCACAAACCAGTCGCTAACAACCGTGGGCCGGTGACATGGCGCATTGCCATCCATAAAAATTCTATCGTTTAGAAACATGAAGTCCGTAAATGGCTGCAAATGCTCTCCAACTAGCCGAGCTTGACCGTTTCCATTCAGTATCAGTTCAGCTTTAACAAAGAACCCAGTCTACTCCACAGCGCATACCCTAATGGAGCTACAACCAGTTTGCACAGAGAATTGTTGACAACTTGGGTCCATGGCTACGTGGGTTCTTACCAACTGAAATCGGTACTCAGCTGACCAGGCCAGCCGCGCGGAATTAGCCGAGCGGTCAAGGGCGCTGCAGTCACGGACAGTGCGGTTGGTCCCGGCGGAGGTTCGAGTCCTCCCTCGGGCGTGGATGTGTGTGTTTGTCCCTAGGATAATTTAGGTTAAGTAGTATGTAAGCTTAGGGACTGATAACCTTAGCAGTTAAGTCCCATAAGATTTCACACACATTTGAACATTTGACCAGGCCATGGCTTTCCATTCGTTTAGACTCCAACAGACATGGCGACGAGAGAACGAGAGGCGCTGCAGACGATTTGGTGCTATCAGTAAAGGCATCCCGTTGCTCGACTGCTACCATAGCCCATCAAATTTCGCCGCACTTTCGTAACGGATACGTTCGTCGTACGTCCTACATTGATTTCTGCCGTTGTTTCAGTCTTGCTCGTCTGTTAGCAGTGACAACGCTACTCAACGCTGCTTCTCCCAGTCTCGGAATACTGGATTCCCTAACGATTTCCGAAATGGAATGTCCCGTGCGTCTAGCTCAACTACCATCCCACGTTCAAAGTCTGTTAATTCCAGCCACGTGGCCGTAATCACGTTGGAAATCTTGCGAGGTCCCGGGGCTAGCAGTGTATTTAACACTAAATTCTAGAATCTACACATGTAAATGATGCTCTAAGCCCCCCTATTATAACTCCGACTTTTGCTGTTGCACAAGGATTAAAAAATATACGCGAAATGACTGTAATCAACCCTGCAAGTGGAGTAGAAAAGAATTTGGCACCTGCAATAATTTAATTTGATTAATAAGTTAAATAAAGGAAGGTTTCATTAACGTAGTGAGAAATGATGGGTTTCTCTACCGATTAACAGAATGAAAGTTCTGTCCAAAATAACAATATGATTTATTAAGACTAAACACAAAATAATAAACAAAAACACATGAAACATTTATAATACATCAAACTGGCTCAAATTGGATACACAAACAAACGCTGTGAAGGTGAAGTTGTCCCTAAACTAGATTGTGAGGTTTATGATGAAGTGGTATGTGGAGCCAATTCCTTGCCACTCAAATCTTAAGAGAGACACACAGCTAACCCAACATTAATTACTGCTACTCAAGACAGAACAAGGTTAGAAAAAGACGAACAGGCGCACTCTGCTGAGCTCTGATTATCACCTAGGAAAATCCCTATCTGCCGGTGCTGCGGACATACATTACCAAACTGTCTTCTTAACTGCCAGAACACGATCTGGCGTACCGGAGGCGATGGCTGGTTGCTTCGACGTCCTCGACCGAAAGGCGAGAGCCGACTACCTAGAGCACCCGTATAGGCCGAACATACAACATTCCCGCCCCCACGACAGTGGCCGTGGTTAAACGTTCCAAACAGCAACTCGAAAACCGGCGGAAAATTCCACTCCATTGCCAGAGCACTACCATTCCACCAATGGAGATTCTTGGCGCCAATTTCTGCGCTGATTTTGCTACGTCACGGAGCTATGCCCTGAGCCAGCCAATCACAGTTACTATTTTGCAGAAAGCGCGGGAATTTTCCCGCCACAACTGTCTGGGTACACAAGTCATTCCCACACCTCGCTGGTAGCCCGCCAGAAAGCGTTTTCGCTAAGATTCTGCGAAGTAACGGAACCTCTAGCCCAGCCGCTACTTCAGACCCCTCCGGGCGTGTCTTTTGACAATGTCGGCGTCTGCAAAGCATTCACCCGACTTCCTCACACTCGTCGGCTTAACCCTTCCCAGATCAGGAGAGCCCGCCTGTCACCGGACCACCCGGGTGACGAGAGACGCTGCGTGGGAAGTCCGCGTGTGAAGGAATAGCAACTTTTCACCGCATGCAATTAGAGACGAAAATCGTAAGATAGAAATATGAGAGGGGGCTCATGCCACCTCTCAATCTTTCCACGTGAATCACCTGAGTACAAATGACATCTCCGCCAATGAACTGTCCTTTCATAGCTCGTGTACGAGATACTACCGCCATCTGTATATGTGCATATCGCTATCTCATGACTTTTGTCACCTCAGCGTATATTTTTGTCCAGCCCCTGCATATTTGCCGGTATGACTGAAAAGACATGTTGCTGTGCCATACTGCACAGTTTGCCAGTCAGAATTAGTTTAGACGCTTCCCCCTAAGTGTTCGACCTCTGGCAGACAGCGCTGGTGTTGCCATACGCCGCCCACCACGCCACGCGCCCGGACTCCCGCCTCTGGCCTGCTGCCGCCACGCCCTCAGTCGCCGCCTCCGTCGCCTCCGCAGTCCAGGGCGGCCTGATTCCTACCGTTGGAAGCCGGCGTCGCCCACGCCTGCCCCAGACACGCCGCCCACAGGCCGGACACACCGTGCTGTGTAGAGACGCGGATCTCAGTAGTTGCCACATGGCGTCCCTCAAGTCTACCGTTCCACTGTCGCCGTGATTTCGCACAGTATGACCCAAACTTGTAGGGTCGAAGCTGTAAGGGTGTTGCTAAGAGGTGACGATAAAGAAGGTGGGCATGCAGTTTGTCTCATGTACTCAAGGACGTAGCCAGGATTTTACCAAAGGGGGGCGACCGATTTGTTAAAGACTCATGTTTTTCATTTATTTTGAAAATTTCCATAAAGTGAAATGAACCATTTTATTCGAACTTGACCTCGGAGGTTTCACCAAGTACAGTGTTGTACATTGGCAAACCACTAAGAAAGAGTCATGCTCCAGTCTCCTTTCTGTGGTGTCACCGCCAGACACCACACTTGCTAGGTGGTAGCCTTTAAATCGGCCGCGGTCCGTTAGTATACGTCGGACCCGCGTGTCGCCACTGTCAGTGATTGCAGACCGAGCGCCGCCACACGGCAGGTCTAGAGAGACGTCCTAGCACTCGCCCCAGTTGTACAGCCGACTTTGCTAGCGATGGTTCACTGACAAATTACGCTCTCATTTGCCGAGACGATAGTTAGCATAGCCTTCAGCTACGTCATTTGCTACGACCTAGCAAGGCGCCATCATCATTTGCTATTTATCTTGTGATGCATGTACCGTCAGACCGATGTTCACCAGTTATGGATTAAAGTTAAGTATTCCCGCAGCTACGTACGTTCTTTGCTACTATAACTTCCTTTACCTGTTCCAGACCTCACGCCAGCCTGCGTGAGCTTTAACGCGTACCCTTCAGCTTCCTCTCATAGTGACTTGGCCGTCTTGCTAAGTCACAACACTTTCACCATCCAAGGTCACTTCACACTCTTCTTCTTTCAGTCTGGATTTGAGCTGAGGAAGTAATCAGGAATACACGAGTGCTAATTTTTTGGGATAGCTTGATTATTTCTGACGGGACTTTTTGAATGAAGACATCTCCGTTTGACAGACAAGCCAGAAAAATTTTTGGTGGCGTTAATACAAATGGTCTGGAATTATTCAATGTGTCACTTTCCCAAATTTACTCGTTATGTATGCATCAGTCGCTTCTTGCAGTGTAAGACATAATTCTCGGCATTAAAGAATGCGCTGATAGACAAATGCTTGAGCCTAAATGAGGATAATTTTGATTATTATTTATTTATCATACCACCTTTAGTGCCAGGAGTCTCCAAACAAATGCTCGTCTCGCCATCGATGCAGATCTTCTCATTTAAGCCGAGGGGATGCATCTGTAACGGAATGGTAATCTGTCAGCAAAGGGAGGAGTTCGGAAGGAACTGGTTTTGGTGTACAGTAAGGACCCAACTTCGCCATTTGCCTAAGCTGAAAATGGGTAACCACTGAAAATGATTTTCAAGGTTGCCGGCGGATGGATTCAAATCACATCGCCTTCCGAATCCAGGGATTGCTAGCTCAGCGGCTTAAACAGCAGACCTATCCGAAGTCGGTGGAGAATTTGCAAAAACTGGTTGTTGTACATGGTTTTCCTGTAATCCTGCATGTTTAATGCATGAATGCGTGCATTTTAAGATATAATTGTGCATGGAATTGCTGGCTTGAGCTATTATAGTATTATAAGAGCGTAAGGAAAGGGGGATTGATGGTTGAAGGGCGCTATCGGCTAGGACCCGCTGAAAAAAGCTTTTAGAAGCGAGCGAACTATAGAATGCGCCTTCATCACAGACCCCATCCACTCTCCACAAGTCCCCCTCCCCTCCCCCAATCGTTCCGTGTCGGAACTGGTTTTCATAACTGGTTATCAGATTGGGAGATATTTTGCCATTTTGGCCGCTAATAACAGAACGTTGAGCAAATATTTTGAAGAAATGCAACCATCGACATTTTGAGCGATAATTCTGTGAATCAACGCAATTTTTGGGCGACACAGCCAAATCCAAGCGTATTTTTATGCACTGATTTCAATTCATTGTTATTCGTCATCATATTTACCGCTTTGCTGCCTTGTGAAATACCGAAATACTGTAACCGCAGAGTTCTACCACTTTCAAAATAACGACTACAGTGGGAACATTATTCTGCTACAGATAGGTAACTAGGCTATTATGGTAGTGCGTACATATTTTTAATTTACCACAGTTCTACCGGGCGAATAAAGATTGCTTTTCCTCTTCTTTCTTGTTGCAAACTTATCCACAGTAAGAAAGTATCCCATCAGCACACAGCACAAAAACAACGGTTGCACTTACACTAGATTCAGCTGCAAGTAAGAACTGAACTGACTAAAAAAATAACAATTAAGCTCAAGCTTGGGTCAAATAGGGACGGGCGATAGCCGATGGTCCTATCGAGGTATAGATACTTTAAATCTGTCGTTGGCCTTGCTGACTATTTATAGTATCACTTTTTCGTTGTTCGATTGAAAATCAAAATAGCTTTCAATTTCATTACACGGCAGCTAGAACGTGTGCAATTTCTTTCAGATAATAGGTCGTGTCCGGACCCCCCCCCCCCGCCACCCCCTCCCACTGGCTACGTCCTTGCTCTAATGCTCAATATGTATATCGACGAAAGAACGAAAGAAATAAAGTTGGAAGAAGTCTTTTCTTTACTGTGATTGCAATTTCGATATTTCGTTGTTGTCAGGCATACTGAAAGCGATCATCAAGTAAAATACACTGAAGTTAAAAATAAAGCAACGGGACTTCAAAACCGGAAACAGAAGTGTGCTGACAGGGGGACTGAACAAAAATATGGAAACACCGAAAAGCACAGCACATTGCCATGAGAATACGGTGTAGAGAAACTGTTGGCATTCCAAACGGCTTTCAGTCGTTTCGGAATGCATGAATAGAGCTACTGAATGGTTTTCAAAGCTATGTTATATCACTCTTCCCGCAAAACAGTGGCTCCTTCATGTAACGGTAGTGGAGGTAGACAGCAATCACACGAACTTCTCTCCAGAGCAGACTGCATAGGCTGAATGATACTGATATATGGTAATCGTCGTTGCCAGGGGCCTTACTGTCTTGGAACGCAGCATCACTACTGGGGAACAAACGTGTATCATGGGATGGACTTGTTCATTCAAAATGGTAACATAATCTCTGGCAGCAGTGTAATTTGCAGAGTAACCGTGAGATCCTTGGAATACCTCGGATAGCTGCCCAAATCATCGTCGAACCCAAGCCACGTTTCACTCTTTGGGACGTAAACTAGACAAGAAATGCGAAACAAGACTCATCCGCTCAGATGATTTCTTATATTGCTCGATAGTCCATGTTTAATGGCTTCTGCACCACGTTTTCCTGTTAACGTGATTTTGCGTAACTGCTGAGTGGTTTTGGAATTCCAGCTCGCCCTGCATTTTCCAGCTTATGGAGCTAACTTCGCTTTGTTTTGGTGCTGACAGGATCCGCGATCTCAACACTTAGCTCTGCAGTCGTAAGACGTCGTGGTCTCCTGATCTTCATTGCTTACATATTCCGTCCTCACAGTCATATTCCGCACATCAAGACGCTTCATGCGAACCCAATCTCGATAAGATAAAGTCAATATTGTATGAATTCATGTAAACGATATGCAAATAACTAATAAATCGTAAGTGCGCACCGTGGTTGAAATACTCGAGGTTGGCGTACACACATACATTCCAGACACGACGGTCACAGGAGCTTTTAGCTCGAGAGAGGCAACCGCACGCCAGGAGGCCAGTCCCAACCCATCTACGTCGGCCGGTGACCGTCCGTAGAGCAGACAGCATTTGTCTGAGTGAAAGGATGACCCCGTGTTCGGCTTAAAAGCAAATTACGCTACATTGTGCGGGAGCGCCCAGCCTACACATTCTTTACATATAGCACGCAGTTTCAGAGATTTTCACAGGGAGACAGCAAACGCCAAACGCCGATGCTACAGATTTCCGGATTGGTCGCCTTAAACGAAACTTCATTCTCCCATTTTAGAAGAGCAATAATGATTGGCAGACGATATTTCTGACACCTTGAGCTGAAGGAGTAATGGAAGAGACTGAAAGATATACCCCTTCACGTCTGGCGTGGAGAGGGGCCGTTCCATTGTCGCTCTTGGAGCGAGAACACGTAACGAGAGCGTGTGCGCTCGTACGTGTACTCAAAGAGCGAGGAACAAGTCTCTCCTCAGTACTTCGCTGGGAGAACACCTCTGTCGAAAGCGAATCGAGGTGCGACTCTATACTGAGTCCTTGCGATTAAGCGTTGTTCACTGTGGTGGCTGCCACACTTATTGTGTGGTGTGAACGGACAGAGTTATAGTTAAACGCCCGTGAGCGAATTTTGAGTGGCATCGCAGTGGACTGGTTATCTGACCGGTGTACCACGCCAATAGTTGGACTAGGGGCGAATAGGAGTCCTTGACTTCATCAAGGCATAGGGAGAATTTGATTGGCGAAGGTCAATCCAGATAGAACGAGAGTTATATTATTTGTCAGCAGCGAGTGGCACAGACAGCAGTCATCACAGCTTACGGTATTGTGCGCTACAGCTCTTGCAAACCCCATATTTCCTCCACAACAGTACACTTCACTGCATTTCACATGCGACAGCCTCGACCGTACCTAGCAACATTCTAACGGATAATTATTCAAGTAGAGTAGGTGCGGCTCTCAGCCATTCTGCCAAGTCAATAACAAACTTAAATTTTGTATAGAAATTTCATTAGCAAATCCTATCATTGAGAGGCAACTTCACATTCCGAAAAGAACTGGGAAATAACGTGTTCAGTTCATAACTAAAAATGCCATTGTGATTTCTCAGAATTTTTGCAAAATAAATAATAATTTTCGATCGTTTCATGTTTTCCTTACACTAAGTAGCACTACTCCAGTACCCAAGTATCCCACTAGTTACGTAAGAAATTTTGTGAATTTTTTGTGTCATTTCCTTACAGTGGAGAAGATATTTATTGCTGAAAGTTTTTCAGGCATTTCTCTTTAGAACGTTAGGAGCATCTGTCAGATTTCTGTAGTAGTGAGGAGGTGGAAATTGCATCTTGCAGGAGCCACAGGGTGAAGTTTTTCAGGCATTTCTCTTTAGAACGTTAGGAGCGTCTGTCAGACTTCTGTAGTAGTGTGGGGGTGGAAATTGCATCTTGCAGGAGCCACAGAGTAAAGTTTTTCAGGCATTTCTCTTTAGGACGTTAGGAATGTCTGTCTGACTTCTGTAGTGGTGTGGGGGTGGAAATTGCATCTTGCAGGAGCCACAGGGTAAAGGGTACATCTCAGATCAATCCGTTGCGCAGAATGACATCTCAGATCAATCCCATGCTAACACAGTGACTTTTGCAGCTGTCGTTCTCTTATTTTCCGTCACAACTCTCTTCACTGACTGTCTTCCGCTTTCCCTGTATGCAGTATAAATATTCGACACGGTGCCTCTTGTAACATCAAACACTTCGGTTCTCTATGTTCGGGAAGCATCCATCATACGAGCACCAGAAATTTTCCAACATTCCAGTTCACGTATTTGCGACATAATGCATTCACAACTGCGCAGGACACTGGTCTGATCACGACTGACTCTTGTAGTGTGTCAAGGGCATTTCACAGGTGCCGTTCATGGTCAAATACAACAGCGCAACCTGCGAGCTTGGTCAGCATCTGCATTTGCATTGAAGCATGCATGTCTCGCGAGTTTACATATTTTTGGCGAACCCTCGTACATTGGGAGTTTAAGTCCACTCTACAACTTCAGGTTCTGGCATGCTGGAATATAGTTCCCAGTAGCCTGAATCCAAATACATGTGGTAGTATAATTAGATCCACTTTAACGCACGCCAAGTGAGCACGATGCATGTGGCAAGCACAAGCAACAGCAATTAGCTTACATAAAAATAAACGCTACATCCGCAGTAATCGAAACAAATCTCTCGTGCAGCGAACGTAGTCACTGGATTACAAAAGTGATAAACTGATAAGGATGTAAACATACAGAAAATGTGAGCTCTAGAGTAAAAAGATACGAGCATATGACGTCGATATCATATTGTTTGTGAAATACCTGCCCACAACGGATGAATGTGGTCGATATATATACACTACTTAAAAGAAATAAAACAAATAAAATCATGTATGCATATTGAAGAAAGGCAGTGCGTGCATACACAAGTATATGAACATCTAATCGTAACTGACACGCCATATGGTAAAAATTAAGTGACTTGTCTAGTCACAGTGAGACAAAGCAAGTTGGAATTACTGCTTTTGTTATGATTACCGCTCGTAATTAAAGTTATGTTTTCTTATCTAATCTTAATCCTATCTTGATATAGTTGTGTACGTAATTTATATGTCGCATGTCCATAAATATTGCAAAATGTTACCTAGGCTGAAGTTCACTTGTATTCATTGTTAAGGTTATTATTTTATTGTCCATGTGTTGATTCGTCTACTCTTCATGAAAGTTTTGATAATCAAAAAATTGGGTAACTGAACTTCCTAATGCAACACAAGTGAGTAAATTACCAATGAGTTAATAGGTATATTTGATCATACTGACAACATACATAAGAAAGACCAGCATTCCAAAGTTTCAGTAACATATTTCAGTTTCTGTGAAACCAATTAATTTATTTGAAACATCCCCTTTTGAACATTTATACATGACTGTGCTTAAACTGACACACAATATTTTGTTAGCGCAACGCAATCTGACTTTCAAAATTCCCTACAAAAGAATGGCCCTGACTAACATTAAACTATACCTTTCACAAATCACTTACCTCACAAAAATCTTCGCTGCTCAAGCTACTGCAATACACCGAGCGCCACTACTGCCAGCTAAATAAAAGATTCAAACTATGGAAGGCACTAACTACTGATAGGGATAGTTAGCAAATGAAAGATATTAATAGAGAACAAACAATGTATTTACCTTGATATCATCATATATAAATATAGCAGTTCATGACAAATTTCAAAACTCCGCCATCTCTCTCCCCACATCCACCACTGCTGGCGGCTCACCTCCAACTGCCCAACGCTACGCGCTGTTCACAGCCAGCTGCCTAACACTACAATGGCGAGTATTACAACAATGCAAAGCAGCCACAGACTGCACACAGCACAGCCAGTGATTTTCATATTGAGCGCTACAAAACGTTGCCAATAAGAAAACATAAACAGCCTACTTACATATTGAATAACTAACATTAAAGTTCACAAGTAGCTACATTTTCCATTTTAAATTTTTCCTTTGTTCAAATGGTTAACATGGCTCTAAGCACAATGGGTCTTCTGAGGTCATCAGTCCCTTGGACTTAGAATTACTTAAACCTAACTAACCTAAGGACATCACACACATCCATGCCCGAGGCAGGATTCGAACCTGCGATTGTAGCAGCAGCGTGGTTCCAGACTGAAGCGTGTAGAACTGCTTGGCCACAGCGGCCGGCTTTTTCCATTGTGCTTGTTAGATTTCGACCTTCGCGATTACATTTTTGTTGACTTGAATTTTTATGCACATGTTGGCATACATCTCTAACTAATTAAGCCATTAGTTAACATTTTTTGCATACTTTATCGCAATCTTCAAGACGGCTCTTATAGCTGTAAGTAGGGTATTCCCAACAAGGATGTATACAATGGTTTCATAAGCCTTCTAATTTCCTAAACCACCACATGCACCGCCGGAAGAAAATTAGTACACCGTTTTAGAGGTTTCCAGTCCACTTTTCATTTATCGTTCAACCGTGCATATGGAGTACATGAAATGATTACATTTACAGATTAACGGCGCAAGCGCTTCTGAAGTTCTAGGTATCGACCGATGCTGAGACACCCGTACAGGCCGGCCGCGGTGGTCTAGCGGTTCTAGACGCTCAGTCCGGAACCGCGGGACTGCTACGGTCGCAGGTTCGAATCCTGCCTCGGGCATGGATGTGTGTGATGTCCTTAGGTTAGTTAGGTTTAAGTAGTTCTAAGTTCTAGGGGACTGATGACCAGAGATGTTAAGTCCCATAGTGCTCAGAGCCATTTGAACCCGTACAAGTGCATGGTGTAGCCTCCACCGGCGGCAATGCGGGAGCGGGATCTGGCATCCAGTCGATACTGCACTGCGACACATTATGCCGTGTCTGCTCGACCTGTTCACGTAGCTCTCTGTAAGAGTTGTCGGTTGACGAGTCGCACGAGCGACTTCTCGTCTTGTCGTATCCCACAACTGCTCGATTCGAGAAAGGTGCCAGGGAAGTTACTGCACGTCTTGCAGATCACTTTGAGTTTCACGAGCAGTGCGTGGCGACCACTATTCTGCTGAAATAACACATTACCTTCCTGTTGCAGTAATGGCAAAATAACGGGTCTAACAACATTCTGCACGTACTGAGCGCTGGTTAGTGTCGCCTCCAGAAACACCAAAGATGAACGAGAGTTGTAGCTTATCGTAAGCCAGACCACAAGATCTGGGATGAGGCCAGTGTGTTTTATACTAACGCACTAGAGGAGACAGCGCTCAGCAGGTCTACGCACGGCCGCCTGTATTAGAGGCCGGAGGACTGAAATGTGGCAACGTTACGTTAAGGCCTACCGCATGGCTGTGGCTATAAGGCAGCGAACGGAAGCAGTTGTTTACGTACTTTCGCGGTGTCTGTTTTATCCGACATTACAGTGTAATTATGCTATACTGGACTCTGCAAAAATTATAGCAGGTAGTCGTGACTACAGTAGAAGATATAACACAATGTAAGTATACAATTCTGTGAAGTTTGTAGTGTTTTTACATGTATATGTGCAAGTGTGCTACGTGAACGACTTTCGTCTACACAATTGCAACAAAAGTTCTACTATATTCTAGATACAATTCGAAAATAAAGTTTTGAATTCATAAGGTTAGTATCAGAATCTTCTCCTAAGTGATTTGTGTTAATATTACGAATATTTCTACACATTTGATTCTATTGTATACTTGTGTTTCGTGATGTCCAAGCAGTAGAAAAAACCAGTCCACTTAAATTCTCATTTGCTATTTTTACATAATAGTATTTTGATTTAAGATGTTAGCAATTAATGCATCATTCTATTTGCAGATGCCAGAAAAATGTTGTGTTCCTGGTTGCAACAGCAACTACAAATCCAGCAATGAAGAGGGTTACATCTCAGTGTTCAGATTCCCTACTGAAGAGGAAAACAGAAAACGATGGACAAGAAATATCCCAAGAAAGGACTCGACTCCATCAAATATAAGTGTTGTTTGCATTAAACATTTTGAAGAAAGTGACGTATCAAGAGTGGAGATTTACAAGGATTCTGATGGGAACTGTCACGAGTTTCCTCGTCAAAGACCAGCTTTTACCAGAAGCTGTGCCAAAAATATTCCCTGGGTTACCATCGTATTTAAGTAAGGTGCACCCTCCAAGAAGGTGTTTGTCATGTTTGTCATTTATAAGGAAGGAATATGATAATACATTCCAAATAACAGACTGAAATAATTGCAAGTCTGCAAATAATGTTAGTAGGCAACTCACAAAATTGTTTGCTGAACTTGTATATCCAAATCCCGGGTAAGAAACGTCATAATATGAAGAACATGTGAGTTATTGAAAAGTTCATCTTTGCTAGGAAACGAGAATAAAATGCGTAATTCCGACATAAAGTCGGCGTAATACTGCGAGAAATTAGCTTTTCTAGGTTACTGTCTTATTTATAGGGACCAAATCTACAAAAAAAAGTGATTGCGTATTTATATCTGACATGTCTTCTCCATTCGACGAAATCTAAACTTTAGTCTCGGCCTAGCTGCTCACGCTAGCCGGCCTACTGACGTCACAGGCTACGTCGTTGTCAGCTTGACGACTCCGGCCTCTTATACAGGCGGCCGTGGTCTACGTCGTACGGGCAAACGACCATCAGTTATGTGACTGAATTTGTGATTTCCTGTCAGAGAGGTCACAGCTCGTAGTAACCGACGGGAAGTCATCGTGTAAAACAGAAGTGATTTCTGGCGATCCCCAAGGTAGTGTTATAGGGCCATTGCCGTTCCTTATCTATATAAACAAATTGCAGCCGTCTTAGGTTGCTTGCAGATGACGCTGTCGTTTATCGACTAATAAAATCATCAGGAGATCGAAACAAATTGCAAAACGATTTAGAAAAGATATCTGAATGGTGCGAAAAGTGGCAGTTGAGGTCATCCACATGAGTGCTAAAAGGAACCCGTTAAACTTCGGTTATACGATGAATCAGTCTAATCTAAAAGCCTTAAATTCAACGAAATACCTAGGTATTACAGTTACGAACTACTTAAATTGGAAGGAACACATAGAAAATGTTGTGGGGAAGGCTAACCAAAGGCTGCGTTTTATTGGCAGGACACTCAGAAAATGTAACATACCTACTAAGGAGACTGCTTACACTACGCTTGTCCGTCCACTTTTCGAATACTGCTGCGCGGTGTGGGATCCTTACCAGATAGGACTGACGGAGTACATCGAAAAAGTCCAAAGAAAGGCAGCACGTTTTGTATTATCGTGAAATATGGGAGAGTGTGTCACAGAAATGATACAGGATTTGGGCTGGACATCGTTAAAAGAAAGGCGTTTTTCGTTTTGACAGAATGTTATCAAGAAATTCCAATCACCAACTTTCTCCTTCGATTGCGAAAATATTTTATTAACACCGACCTACGTAGGGAGGAACGATCACCACGATAAAATAAGGGAAATCAGAGCTCGTACGGAAAGACATAGGTGTTCATTCTTTCCGGGCACTATACGAGATTGGAATAATAGAGAATTGTGAAGGTGGTGCGATGAACCCTCTGCCAGGCACTTAAATGTGATTTGGAAAGTATCCATGTAGATGTAGATGTAGATGTGTGCAGGCAGAATCTGTTATCATCGAAACAGAACACGGCGCGCTGTTCTGTCCTCCAACTGAACCTCTGACGGCAGCAGTCGAACCTCCCACGTCGATGCTGTGGCGTGAGTGGAACACGGGCTACAGATGTGCCTACCTGTAGTCCTTCTGCTAATGACCGGTTGGCAACAGTTAGTGTGTACACGTCTGGGCTCACAAGCCCTCTTACCTATGCTGTGGTAGCTGTACGAGCTACCACTGCTGCCCTTATAATACGACGACCTAGGCGGGCCTCTGTGCTGCCTGGACGTCCAGAACGTCGTCTACGTGTCTGAGAACGTTCATGTGACCACTGACCGTTGAACAACTTGACCAAGCACCTCCAGCTTCGAGAGAATTCTCCTAAATGGACATTCCGCCACTCGGAAGCCCACAGTTTGATCCTTTCCAAATTCGCTCAGTTAGCTCTTGTAGGAAGCACGGGTGTTTGGCATAGTTGCTTGCTTGCTTCACACGTTTCTAACACACTGAACCTTCTGGCTGTGAGCATTCCCTGTTAAAGGGTAGACACAGATGGTGTTCTGCTAGCTATGCCACTGCGATATCTGTTGGCGGACGACGTTGAAACCATGATCGATATATTTACTGCTCTCCAGGCGGTATATGCCTTCATCGGATCATAATCGACGTCGTCTTTCCAGGTGTACTAATTTTTTATCAGAGTGTATTTCATAACCAGATTTGCTGTTAACACTTGCAGCCCATTCTGAGTAGTAAAGTGCAACGTGCAGGTTGCAGAAATGATTATGTGTTCCTCAAAATAACTATCCCTTCATATGTAAGTCTTTAAATAGTCGGACGCCACCCAATCTCCTCAACTGCATCAAACAAAAATTCTCCCAAGCTGTTGGAACTACTGTATAATGCAAAAAATTGCGTAGAAAAACAATTTTAAGAGGAAATTCAAACAGGTTTTCCTCCGTGATATGTGGTGACAAAAATGAAATAAAAAGGGCATTAATACAGGGTGTTACAAAAAGGTACGGCCAAACTTTCAGGAAACATTCCTCACACACAAATAAAGAAAAGATTAATTTCCATGTTAGAGCTCATTTTAGTTTCGTCAGTATGTACTGTACTTCCTCGATTCACCGCCATTTGGCCAAATTGAAGGAAGGTAATGTTGACTTCGGTGCTTGTGTTGACATGCGACTCATTGCTCTACAGTACTAGCATCAAGCACATCAGTACGTAGCATCAACAGGTTAGTGTTCATCATGAACGTGGTTTTGCAGTCAGTGCAATGCTTACAAATGCGGAGTTGCAGATGCCCATTTGATGTATGGATTAGCACGGGGCAATAGCCGTGGCGCGGTACGTTTGTATCGAGACAGATTTCCAGAACGAAGGTGTCCCGACAGGAAGACGTTCGAAGCAATTGATTGGCGTCTTAGGGAGCACGGAACATTCCAGCCTATGACTCGCGACTGGGGAAGACCTAGAACGACGAGGACACCTGCAATGGACGAGGCAATTCTTCGTGCAGTTGACGATAACCCTAATGTCAGCGTCAGAGAAGTTGCTGCTGTACAAGGTAACGCTGACCACGTCACTGTATGGAGAGTGCTACGGGAGAACCAGTTGTTTCCGTACCATGTACAGCGTGGGCAGGCACTATCAGCAGCTGATTGGCCTCCACCGGTACACTTCTGCGAATGGTTCATCCAACAATGTGTCAATCCTCATTTCAGTGCAAATGTTCTGTTGCTGTGTGTTTCCGTTCCATGATTAATGTGATTTGAAGAGAAGTAATAAAATGAGCTCTAACATGGAAAGTAAGCGTTTCCGGACACATGTCCACATAACATATTTTCTTTCTTTGTGTGTGAGGAATGTTTCCTGAAAGTTTGGCCGTACCTTTTTGTAACACCCTGTATATATGCACATACAACAATAAACGAATCTAAGTCAGAGCAAAAATACAGAAATGCCGAATCATTTATAAATTAGTGCAGTAGTCTAGTGTTCTATTCTACAATTTACAGTAAATGAACGTCTATTGTGCAGGAGCGAAGGATGTAAACACAGGCATAGTTACAAAGTTATACTTCTGTGTATGATACCTGACATACACTCCTGGAAATGGAAAAAAGAACACATTGACACCGGTGTGTCAGACACACCATACTTGCTCCGGACACTGCGAGAGGGCTGTACAAGCAATGATCACACGCACGGCACAGCGGACACACCAGGAACCGCGGTGTTGGCCGTCGAATGGCGCTAGCTGCGCAGCATTTGTGCACCGCCGCCGTCAGTGTCAGCCAGTTTGCCGTGGCATACGGAGCTCCATCGCAGTCTTTAACACTGGTAGCATGCCGCGACAGCGTGGACGTGAACCGTATGTGCAGTTGACGGACTTTGAGCGAGGGCGTATAGTGGGCATGCGGGAGGCCGGGTGGACGTACCGCCGAATTGCTCAACACGTGGGGCGTGAGGTCTCCACAGTACATCGATGTTGTCGCCAGTGGTCGGCGGAAGGTGCACGTGCCCGTCGACCTCGGACCGGACTGCAGCGACGCACGGATGCACGCCAAGACCGTAGGATGCTACGCAGTGCCGTAGGGGACCGCACCGCCACTTCCCAGCAAATTAGGGACACTGTTGCTCCTGGGGTATCGGCGAGGACCATTCGCAACCGTCTCCATGCAGCTGGGCTACGGTCCCGCACACCGTTAGGCCGTCTTCCGCTCACGCCCCAACATCGTGCAGCCCGCCTCCAGTGGTGTCGCGACAGGCGTGAATGGAGGGACGAATGGAGACGTGTCGTCTTCAGCGATGAGAGTCGCTTCTGCCTTGGTGCCAATGATGGTCGTATGCGTGTTTGGCGCCGTGCAGGTGAGCGCCACAATCAGGACTACATATGACCGAGGCACACAGGGCCAACACCCGGCATCATGGTGTGGGGAGCGATCTCCTACACTGGCCGTACACCACTGGTGATCGTCGAGGGGACACTGAATAGTGCACGGTACATCCAAACCTTCATCGAACCCATCATTCTACCATTCCTAGACCGGCAAGGGAGCTTGCTGTTCCAACAGGACAATGCACGTCCGCATGTATCCCGTGCCACCCAACGTGCTCTAGAAGGTGTAAGTCAACTACCCTGGCCAGCAATATCTCCGGATCTGTCCCCCATTGAGCATGTTTGGGACTGGATGGAGCGTCGTCTCACGCGGTCTGCACGTCCAGCACGAACGCTGGTCCAACTGAGGCGCCAGGTGGAAATGGCATGGCAAGCCGTTCCACAGGACTACATCCAGCATCTCTACGATCGTCTCCATAGGAGAATAGCAGCCTGCATTGCTGCGAAAGGTGGATATACACTGTACTAGTTCCGACATTGTGCATGCTCTGTTGCCTGTGTCTATGTGCCTGTGGTTCTGTCAGTGTGATCATGTGATGTATCTGACCCCAGGAATGTGTCAATAAAGTTTCCCCTTCCTGGGACAATGAATTCACGGTGTTCTTATTTCAATTTCCAGGAGTGTATTTTATGTAGCCTAGTTGAGTTTTGTGCAATCCGGAAACTTGTCCAAGTTCGAAAATTAATTTATTCCGATGCGATTCCATTTTGAGCAAGTTTCACCCCGTAAGGAACCGATTTAGAGCTACCAAGGGTGTTGCATCTTTATTCATCCACCAGATCACATGCTTATGTCAGTATTTATTACGTTACAGGTTCTATCTCTCAGTTTTTCTTGCGGCGAAGACGCAACACTTCGATGTGGCCCCAATCCGCCATTGGCGTGATTTTATTACAAATTTACAGTGTTCTGTTTTGCCTATAGTACAACCACAGCCTGCAGTCAATCGCAGAAGAAGTCAGATTTTTTTTTAATGAATCATACAGCATGGAACAAATTGCGATATGCAGTTTGCATTTTCTAAAATTCCACCCGCCCACACCCATTTACGCGTAGCTCCCAACAGTAATCTGGTTCACTTACAAAATTCATTCTGGTAAAGTTTTTTTTTTACTTTCCATATTTTTGTGAATGGAGGTGGAAGCCAACTCACAGCATGTGTGACTGCTACGGTCGCAGGTTCGAATCCTGCCTCGGGCATGGATGAGTGTGATGTCCTTAGGTTAGTTAGGTTTAAGTAGTTCTAAGTTATAGGGGACTGATGACCTCAAATGTTAAGTCCCATAATGCTTAGAGCCATTTGAACCATTGGTAGCATCAGTGACCAATCTAACAACTGCGCCAGACACTTGTTGTCTTAAACATGCGTTGCTGACCGCAGCGCCATATTCTGCTTCATTGCATTTCTCTGTATTTGAATACCAATGCCTTTACTAGTTTCTTTGCTGCTTAAGTGTATGTACATGAAGAAGCTTGAAAAGGACACACTTAAGTGGACAGCTGCGTCAAACCAGTCTTCGGGAACACCATCAAAACAACAATATTTGAATCAGTGTCTTGTCTACAATTTTTTTCCCGCAACGACTCCCTCTAATACATTGGAAGTCATTCCCTATTCTTCTAATTACTATTTTTCGTAGATACCTTTCTTCAGAGTCTCTGCGGAGAAGCTCATTTCATGGTCAGCATTCTTCTGTAAAACACGTTTACTTTGTTTCGACTCTTCTCTTTGCCACTTGTCCCACAGTCCGCGATTCACAGTGTTACACTGGAGATGTGCATCGTTAGAAACTTCTTTATCCAGTTAATGTTTATGTTATTGGTAGATTTCTTTCGCTTGGGAATACCCTCTCATACTGTGCTAGTGTGCTGTTTATGTCTTCGTATCTCCGTACTTGTTGTGTTCTTTTGCTTTCAAGATAGCAAAATTCCTACATTACGATTGCTAGGTGGTTCGAAATGTTGGTTTTTGCAGCTCATATGTTTTATGCTACTCCTCATTTGTCTCATCTTTCCTTGGTTCAGATTCAGTTCACATTCTTTGTTTCGTAGGCGATACACTCAACAGGTCTTGCAATTCTTCTCCACTTTCACAAAGGATAAAAATGTCTACAATGAATGCAATAATAATCGATATTCTGTCACCTTGAATTTTACTTCCACCCCTGAATCTATCTTTTATTTCAGAATTTTGATAAGGACATGGTCCATGGCATCCGTGTAATTACTGAAAATAGTTATTGTGCATATGACTATTACAAACATTTATTACAATTGCAGTTACCACATTATGTCATTGTCAAGCATTCTGAAAGGAAACGGACACCAAATAAAACACACTGGAGTTAAAAGTAAAGTAACGGAACCGCACAGCTGAAAACGTAAGGTTATTTACGGGGATGTTGAAGCCCACTCTACAACTTTAGTTTCTGACATGCTGGAACCTAGTCCCCAGCAGTCCGAAACTAAATACGTATGGTGATACAAGTATGAATATCTGCTCTTCCACAGTCCATGCCATGTGGCATACACAATAACAGGAATAGGCTTGAATAAAAATAAACGGTTCATTCTTACCATGTGACTTCTCAGTTGCGATTAGGTATAAATGTACTTACGTATGAAGGTTGGAAGGAATGCATTCTGGTAATGCTGATCTTTCAAAAAACGGGACTTAACATCTGAGGTCATCAGTCCCCTAGACTTAGAACTACTTAAACATAAGTAACCTAAGGAGATCACACACATCCATACGCGAGGCAGGACTCGAACATGCGACCGTAGCAGCAGCGCGGTTCCGAACTGAAGCGCCTAGAACCGCTCGGCCACATAGGCCGGCTGCTCATCTTTCGTTAAGTAAGTAACATGCTGTGAGCTGGCTTCCACCTCCACTCACAAAAATATGAAAAATAAAAAAAAAAAAAAACTTCACCAGAATGAATTCTGTAAGTGAACCAGATTACTGTTGGGAGCTGCCCGTCAATGCGTGTGGGCGGGTGGAATTTTAGAAAATGCAAACTGCGTATCGCAATCTGATAACCTCTCGGTCACAGCGGCCGGCACTGATGCTACAATGGCAGGTTATCAAGATTTAAGTGAGTTTGAGACACGGCATCTCCGAGGTAGCGATGAAGTGGGGGTTTTCCTGTTCGACCATTTCACGAGTGTACCGTGAAGATCAGGAATCCGGTAAAATTTCAAATCTCCGACATCGCTACGACCGGGAAAATATGCTGCAAGAACGAGACCAACGATGAGTGAAGAGAATCGTTCAACGTGACAGAAGTGCAACGCTTCCACAAATTGCTGTAGATTTAATTGCTGGGCCATCAAGTGTCAGCGCGCGAACCATTCAACGAAACATCTTATATATGGGTTTTCGGAGCCGGAGGCCCACTTGTGAACCCTTGACGATAGCACGACGCAAAGCTTTACGCCTCGCCAGGGTCCGTCAGCACCGACATTGGACTGCTGATGACTGGAAACATGTTGCCTGGTCGGACGAGTCTCGTTTCAGATTGTATCGAGCAGACGGACGTATACGGGTATGGAGACAACTTCATGAACCCGTGGACCCTGCATGTCAGCAGGGGACTGTTCAAGCTGGTGGAGGCTCTGTAGTGGTGTGGGGCGTGTGCAGTTGGAGTGATGTGGGATCCCTGATACATGTGCATACGACTCTGACAAGTGACACATACGTAAGCATCCGGTCTCATCACGTGCATCCATTCATGTCCATTGGGCATTCCGACGGACTTTAGGAATTCCAGCAGGACAATGCGACAACCCACACTTTCAGAATTGCTCCAAAGTGGCTCCAGGAACATTCTTTTGAGTTTAAACACTTACACTGGCCGCCAAACTCCCAAGACATGAACATTATTGAACAAATCTGGGGTGCCTTGCAAGGTGCTGTTCAGAAGAGATCTCCACCCCGCCGTACTCTTACGGATTTGTGGACAGCCCTGTAGGATTCATGGTTTTATTTTCCTCCAGCATTACTCCAGACAAGGAACTTCTGTGTCTTGCGGGGCCACTGCGATACGTGAGGCAGGTGTACTAGTTTCTTTGGCCCTTCAGTGTAAGTGTACTTGGTATTTAGTCTCCCTGTCTTAGTCCCCCCTGGTCCTTACACATATTGTACACATGTCTTTCCCTACAGTTTACACCAATTATTTTGAGAATTTCGAACGTCTTGCTGCCTTTTACATTGTCGAACCCTTCTTCCAGCTCGACGATTTTATGAAAGTGTCTTGATTGTTCTTAAGTCTTGCTTCCATTATGAAGCACAATGTCAGAGCTGACGCTCTGGTGCCTTTGGCTTTCCTGAAACCGAAGTAATTCTCACCTATGAGAGGCTCAATTTTTATTTCCTTTTTGCTGTATACTATTCTATTCCACAGACTTGGATGCATTTACTGTTAAGCAGATTGTGTGATAGTTCTCACCCTTATCTGCCATTGCTCTCTTCGGGATTATGTGCTAATATTTTTCCGAAAGTCTGACGGTATGTCTTTAGATTCCACACACCAGCTTGAATGGTCGTTGGAGTGGTATTTACCCCAGTGACTTTAGGAATTCTGAAACAACGTTATCGGTGCCTTCTGCCCCACCTGGTCGCAAATCTTCGAAAGCTCTGTCAAATTCTGACTGCAATAGGGCTCACATTTAAGTTGTTATCACCTCAGGATGGAGCACATATTTTAGCAGGCAACGACCTGCCTGTTTTACAGAGACGTTGCACGCCCACGCAGGTGTGCCGGTGTTATAACAGCGGCAGGGAACACGGTGTCGGTGCCGGTTTCAGGTGTCGGGAAGCCTTTTGAAGTCTCAGCAGGCAGACCAGGCCAGAGCGGAGTCGCGGCTTCCTGTGCTACGCGCCGGGTGGTCGCCAACACCTGTAGGCCTGCCTGTAACTGTTGTGCTCTGCTAGGTCTAGCCTGCTTCCTCAGACACCGCACCGTGGCTTCATGAAGCCAAATCAATTGTAGCGAGCCACAGATGGGCATGTTCTCCTTCGCTCACGGGGAGTAATACAGAAAGTATCGGAAGATGATAGTCCTAACGAATGAGAGCGTAGTTTCCGGTTAGTGCGTGTTATACAGTTTGGAACAGTTTTAATTCGCCTCCCCTCTGAATGCGAATGCAATATTTCGACTTCTGAAATAGAGTGAACAGGTACAAAAATGGGCAGTTTTATGCAACAATCTATTGTTAGCACTCTTCCGTCGGGACCGATGACCGTAGCAGTCTGGTCCCTTTAATCCCGCAAAACCAACCAACTCTTCCGTCAGCACTTCAGTTTATTTCATCAGTGAAGTTAGACATTTTTATTTGCGGTCTGCAAAATGACTTTCTTGACAGAAGGAAGAACTGAAATTGTGGAAGCATATGTGAAAACAGGTCCGATTAAAGAAAAACGAGAAATTTTCGGGGTCAGGTATCCTGATAGACGACTATCAGCAAAGAGAGCAATACGGAGTCTGTATAAAAATTGGCGTACCTACGCATCTGTGTAAAAGTGTAAAACGACAAAGAATTCCTTCAGTTCGCACACCAGAAGTTATTGCACACATTCGTCAAAGAATTTTTCAGAGCCCAAAGAAGTCTACAAGTAAATTGGGCTAACAGGCGCATCTAAGTAGAAGGAGTTTGTAAACCCTGACACAGTACTCGTTAAAGCCTGTGCTATGGTAAGTGAGCGGGATTCACCTTATGAGAAAGGATTTTCGCATAGATATCGACCGCGTGTACCTGAATGGTGGTAAATCAGACTTATATCCACTCTGTAATAACAATGATACGTCAAGTAAGTTCGAAATGCAATCACACGTCAGGATGCATCAAAAACAGACCAGAAGATGCTACCAATGTGACAATAATACGGTCGCCAGCCTAATTAGGCATTAACTGAGTTTCTTCCCTGTACAAGTTTGTATATATTCCTCCAAAATAACAAGTTGTAACACTGCATAATATAGTAGAATTTTAGAACCAGGAAATCTATTGAACTGATCGTTTCACGTTCTGTACTGATATGGAAAATCATGAATACATAACACTACACTATAATGTTTACTGCAAAACTTTATACTGTCTATTAATCTGATTAAAATCGGGCATAGGTTATCCCAGAAATTGTACTTTCATGCCACACACAAAATGTCAATTTTGATAAAGATAAAACACTGATAAATTTTGACTTCTATATTGACTTTAACTTTTGCTGGTCAAACCAATTCAGGACACTTCAGAGTTCAAATGAATGAAGGGAGGACCCTGAAACTGTTGTGATCGCTGTATTTAAAAAAAATGATTATAGAATTTATTATTCATTCAAGATTTCCAGTATATAAGTTACTACTCTTTTCATCTTTATTTACTGCTCATTTAAATGCCTTTAAATCCATCTCGAAATAATAAACTTCATTACTATATCAATACTAAAGTTATCTTTCGACTTCGTTAGACCTTCGCTATTCATTTACTGCTTCATTAACAAAACATTTCTTTAAACAGCATTCTAATAAAGCTAATTCTGCAAATAATATGTTGCGATTGCAGTATAAAAGCTTATATTGTTCCAAGATGACCGGTTTCAGTAGTCTTACGCTGCCATCATGTAACCTTATGGAAAATGTATAAAAGTGCCATGTTGCATTACATGGCAGCATAAGTCTTTTGAAACTGGTCGTCTTGGAACGATGAAAGTTCCTATACTACGATCGCGGCTTACAAAGTGTGTTCTTCATCTTCATTCTAAATAATGAATCACAACTGACGTAATTATATCTTTCTCTACGAATCGTTAGACTGTGTTTTCAGCTATATAATACGTTATACGTTTAAAAAATGGGAAATATGTCTTAGAAATTTATTTACTTGTGTAATTGTCCCTAAAATTGCGTGTTAGCACTGCCTTCATCAGAAAATAGATGAAAAAGTTTTGCCGGCAGATATGCGACTCTTACTATTTTAAATCAGATAGTAATATACCAGAGACGCTAAACGCTATTCCAGTAATATTACAAAAGCAACAATATCAGCTACTCTGTAGTGACTGAATTAATGCACCAAGTATTCCGGAATTTTCGAGTTTGTTTTCTTCTGCATCAGAAACAGAATACTAGAGAATCAGAATTTCACACATAAATTAACTACAAAACTCATGATGAAACTGTGTGAGATTTTGTTAAGTGTAGTTACAACATTAAAAAAGCGACTTAAATCTTCGTTTTCTTCATGAGTCGCTAGAAAGCTCTCTAAATATTGATGATTTATAGGAGATATGTAACAGGTAAAAATTTGTTGTTGACACGATGGGGTTCATCATAGTTTCTTGCTAACTCTTAGAATGTAAGAATTGCTCTCTGTCTCTTTTTCGTGATGAAACGTTTAAAAAATCTGCATTGGTTTGAGGTTTGACCTTCATTGAGATTGTCACCTGCTTTCTACTCCTCTTTCAGTGGATGTACATTGTCCTCCTTCCTAAATATAAATATACACACACAGTTGCAGAGATACAAGACAGAATAAAAGCAGTGATAACCCACAATATGTGAGTCAAAACAATGGTAAGCCCCAAACATGTTCATTATAGGTTATTTTTTTGTTAAAGGTAAAAGGAACCGGTGACTGTAACAAGCTTACAGGTGTTAATTGATATTCAGTATAAGACTGCTAACGTTGAAGAATTCCTCAAAATTTTAATAAATCCTATATCTAAACCTTTTACGGTTGCACCGATGATAATATAATCCTAAGCTACACCTGCGGTATTTTAAACATCTGACGAACTTCCTGGCACATAATCTGGATTTGCCTCACTGCACTGTTTTCAAAAAGTGGGTCACTGTTGTGATTTACGTCCTTATTAGACATTCAGTCGATTACAAGATTTCGACGTCGCTGTCCGGGTGTTTTGTTACAACTCCCTGAAGAAGGCCATTTCGGAGAATTTTACATATTGACAATGCTGTCACATAGCATGAACAATTTTTATTGACAGTGACAAGAGCCGCGAAAGCTTACGCTCGAATAGGCGACCATTTGTTGCCACTATATGGTACACCTGAACCCACGACTGACAGCGTGATGATACTAATTCTCAGTAAAATGAGGTTAGCACATTCTCCCCCCGACACCTTCAGTTTCAACAAATCTGAATTTACCCTTTTGCTACATAAGTACTGTACGACAATTAACAATGTAGTCTTTTTATAGTTAGTTTCACATCCATTACAAATTTCCTGAAGGAGCTCATTTTCCTGGGTAAGGCCGTTTTTTGCTTGAAATTAACACTCCATTCTTAACCAATTTCGCTCCATGTTCCGTCAACGTAGAAAACTTACATCTGTACTAATTGTGTCCCTACCTACCACAGATGAGCTGAATTCTTGTTAACGACGCATTCGCATATTGTTTGATCTTAGGGTTTGTCGGCGAATCAACTGTTTGTTCTGTCTGGAGCTTGTTATAATTTAGAATATAATCATTTCGACTTTCGCGTAATTTTACAAATATTACGTTTTTATTTTTAGCATATTAACTGTAGTTTAGTGCTGATGGAGAGTGGTGTGCTGAAGAATGGAAGAGATAGGACATTTCAGGGTATGGAGTTTGGGTAGAGTTTGGGTCCAGGGATGAGGTATCTTAATTACTATATACGTGTGTAGCTTAATTACTATTTACACGGGACAGGAAAAATAATGTGAACGCCTGTACTTGGGAATGGTTTATTAATCAGGTTCAAATGGTTCAAATGACTCTAAGCACTATGGGACTTAACATCTGAGGTCATCAGTCCCCTAGACTTAGAACTACTTAAACCTAACTAACCTAAGGACATCACACACATCCATGCCCGAGGCAGGATTCGAACCTGCGACCGTAGCAGCAGCGCGGTTCCGGACTGAAGCGCCTAGAACCCTTGGCCACAGCTATTAAGCAGGAGTTTGCCCCCAATATGCCCATAATACAGCTGCGATTCTCGTTGGAATACTGGCATACAATGATTGTATAGTCTCCAGTGCAATGTTTTGCCACTGCTCCGGAATCTGCACTCCAATACTGCCCACAAGTGTTTGATGAAGTTCGTCTGGTGGCTGTGCTGGCCATGGGAAGACGCTGCATATCAGTTGCGTGCTCCTCATAACAACTTTATACTGCCCTGGCTGTGTGAATGGATGCATTATCGTCCTGAAATAAGGCATCATTGTTCGGGAATGACATTTAAATCATGGGGTGCACCTGATCACCTGAAATGTGCACATAATCGTTGGCTGTAGCACAGCTTTTGAGATTAATGATGGGACCGGCAGAATACCATGATATGGCTGCCCACAGTGTCACACTTGCACCGCCATGCTTAACCGTTGGAATCAAGCAGTCAGGCTTCTTTTGGCATTCTTCAGACATAAACGCGGGCAGATTTTGGAAATAACGAAACCGTTAACTCGTCGGGCCATATGACATGTTTACACTGATCAGCCATCCAGGACTTATGCTCCTGATACCATGTTTTACCCTTCTTTGCGTTGGTTATCGCCAATAATGGTTTCGGTATAGCAGCTCGTCCACGAATATCCGCTTTATGGAGTTCTCGGAGAACAGGGTCGACAGATACGGGGTCTCGAATACGGCTATTGAGTTGTGCAGTCACTGTAGCTGCTTTAGTTTGATTTTGTTTAGACACAATTCGCGTTAACGTATGACGATCTCTGTCATATAGCTTTGATTTGCGATCACTATTACGTTTACACGATGATATCTTTCCACGTTTTGTGCAGTGTGTTATGACTGTTGAAACAGTTGCACTTGAAACATTCAATAAGTTGGCTGTCTTTCGTACTGATGCTCCAGCTAGTCAGACCCCCTCTTTGGAACTCTGTTAGGTCTTTTATTGCACGTCGACCTCTGAAGGCAAATACGAAGTGTGCACTACTCCTAAACAACCTGCACCGATGCCTGGTCTGTACTGAACATACACATTCCAGCGCGACATATGCCTTACCTGTACAATTCTCAAGGGTGTCAATTCAACTAAGTACCTGGGTGTTAAAATTACGAACAACTTCAGTTGGAAGGACCACATAGATAATATTGTGGGGAAGGCGAGCCAAAGGTTGCGTTTCATTGGCAGGACACTTATAAGATGCAACAAGTCCACTAAAGAGACAGCTTACACTACACTCGTTCGTCCTCTGTTAGAATATTGCTGCGCGGTGTGGGATCCTTACCAGGTGGGATTGACGGAGGACATCGAAATGGTGCAAAGAAGGGCAGCTCGTTTTGTATTATCACGTTATAGGGGAGAGAGTGTGGCAGATATGATATGCGAGTTGGGATGGAAGTCATTAAAGCAAAGACGTTTTACGTCGCGGCGAGATCTATTTACGAAATTTCAGTCACCAACTTTCTCTTCCGAATGCGAAAATATTTTGTTGAGTCCAACCTACATAGGTAGGAATGATCATCAAAATAAAATAAGAGAAATCAGAGCTCGAACAGAAAGGTTTAGGTGTTCGTTTTTCCCGAGCGCTGTTCGGGAGTGGAATGGTAGAGAGATAGTATGATTGTGGTTCGATGAACCCTCTGCCAAGCACTTAAATGTAATTTGCAGAGTAATCATGTAGATGTAGATGTAGATGCGTTGCTGACGATCAAACGCCATCATCCCATTACTACCACTGTTCACATTATTTTGCCTATCCCCTGTACATGGTCAGAGCTAGTTTAGTAAAACCTTGGAGTGGTCCTTGAGTGCTCCTTGAGAGTGTCATGTACATGTGATCATGTGGCGTGGTGCTTGTGGTAATGTGTGTTTGTGTCTTTGTGTGTGTGTGTGTGTGTGTGTGTGCATGTTTGTATGGGTGTGTTTTAATCTTCTTTCATCTAGGTGTGTGTGTGCGTGTGTGTGGGTTGGGGAGGCGGTGATAGTGTTTGCTGTGAGTGGTTCCAAGATGTCGGCCAGGTGCGGGTACAGTATGAGGCTTTTGGTGTGTTCTGTGTTTGGTGGTAATTAGCTCCTTTTATTTAACATTTGTTTACCATACCTTGCTCTCAGATTGATTAACCTAGTCTGGAGGGGTTCTACCCTGGTTGTTTGGTAGACCTCAATGTTGCGTGTGATGTTTGATAGTTTTGCAGTGCTGTGGAGGAGTTTTCTTTCCGTGCTGTGTAGCCTGTTTGCTACTGGTGCCTGTACGCCTCTCAGGGGGCTGCTGCGGTTTCCAGGACCAGTCGTATGAAAGTGTTATACGTATGCAGTGCAATTTGTCTACTGCAGCCATGGATGCGACTTTGCACCTGTCGGATGACATTTTGTTGAAGTCTACTCTTGTTTAGGAGATAGGTGGGTTTTCCATTTGAGGTGTTTGTCAATATAGGCACCCGAGGTGTGTGGTGGTGTCCTTTAGTTTTAAGGGGATTTCCCAAAGTGTTAGGCTACATTCCACCTCATTTACATTCTTATCCCCCACCCCTTCTTCCACTGCAGGCAGCACGCCAGGATAAGTGGAGTGGCGCAAGGAGAGCGCCGCCCGAAGCTTGGCACGCACCCTGATCACATATTGTTCCCCACACACTGTTGTGAGGCTGGTGATGTGCTCTAAACACAATATGTACTTATGAGCCAAAATATTATACCGCTTGCTTAATAGCGTCTTGGTTCACATTTGAAACACAATAAAAAAGTAGTTCTGCGTGGCATCCATTCGACAAGTCCTTGCTAACTTTCTGGAGTTATATGCCACCGTATGTCTACGCACAGATGAAATAATTCCCGTAAATTACGGGCCTGTGCTTTGTGGACGTTGAGCTGACACTCGATGATGTCCCGAAAGCTTTTCATCGGGTTCAGATTAGGCGAACTGGTGGGGGGGAGCAACACACCAATATTGACAGCTGCCAAGAGTACAAGAGATTGACCTCATTCACAGATAATTCATCACACTAACAGCTTGTACCCCCTGTCAGCTTAAAACTGTATGTACATCATCTACTGGCACAAATGTATATCTATCTGCATATTTTATAACATTAACCAGTGTATTACCCCAACCTTTAGGCAGCTAATATGTGCAACATGTAATCTTAAGACTCCTTGCCATGTAAATGTTTGCTCTCATATAATCACTCCTTCCTCTCTCTCTCTCTTTCTCTCTCTCTCTTTCTTCAAAGAGTGTCATCTATGTATGATTTTACTGCTGTAGCCAATATGATCATTGTAATTGAAGCCTATAACATTTTACCTAATTGTTATTAGCAAGTATGAAGTTTAAGCCATTTTAACTTTTCACCTGATTGCATAAACGAGTACGAATGTTTAGCTGTTTTAACCTTTCAAAATTAGATTTATATACCACCTGAAGTACACACACATATATTTGACACCTCAAAACTAACACCTCCAAATGGTTTAAACGATTATTCTGTAATAATGTTGTAACAATGTATATTCTTTGCACTTTGCGATTATGTCTTCTCTTCTGCTGTACGAACCTTGCACGCAGCTGATTCCAGACGCCATATTTGTTTACAAATGTGGCAGTATACATGTAAAGTGTTACGACAGAAAAAGGAACCTGTGACCACTGGAGGTACTCTAGTTTACTTATTAAAGTTTACCATTAAATATCAGTTTAATTCTTTGTCAAAAGTTATCCAAAACCATATTCTGAAATAGTGTCTTGTTTCTCCACTAGGCAGTGCCACAAGTTCCTCCAAAGACGTAACAGAACATACACACATATGTAATACTAACTAATGTAAATCCACCCGATGATGGAGGTTTAAACCTTCGAAACGCGTCGTGGAAAAAATAAAACGGTGACTGGTAACAGTAAACTTGTTGTTTCATTTAACACCAATGTGTGTTCAGTATCGTGCTTCTCAAACCACTATAGTACGATTGCGGCCTTGTAACAGGGAGAGTTATCCTGCTGGATACTGCTATCGCCGTCAGGGAAGATGTGAACCATGAAGGGATGCATGTGGTCCGCAGTAATGTCCAGGTAGCCTGCAGCTATCATGGTGCCTTCGATGACTGTTACAGGTCCCATGGAAACCCAGGTGAATGTCGCCCATATCATGATACTGCCGGCACCAGCCTGTATCTGAGGCGCAATGCTTGCATCTGCAGCTGTTCGCCTGGACGATGGTGTATCTGGCCACGACCACCGACCCGGTGTAACGAGAAATGTGATTCATCTGACCAGCCGACACGCTTCTCTTGATCTAAAGTCCGACCTCGATCATCCAGTCCGCACTGCAATCGTAAATGACGATTCGTTGTGTCAATATGAGAACACGTAGTAGTCTTCTGATGCGCAGTGTTCTGTTCAACAATTTATGATGAACTGTGTGCTCCTGAACACTTGTGATTCCGCAACCGTTGTACTATGGCGTGACACCGGTCTCGAATTGCCGCCTGTCATGGTTTACAAATAGGGCAATGCGGAAAGCCTCTGACCACCGCATTTTGTGATGATGAGGGAATGTACAACACCTTGTTGGCTATGCTTGCTTTCACCGACATTGCTCATCAGAGCTCCGTTCGACTAAGTTATCATCACTGAAGAATCAGTTAGATTCCAGGCCGAAGATGTGTCTGGAGGCACTCCGGAAAGTTGTGAAATACCAATCTGAATGTCGCCCGCCATATGGCCTGACAACCAGGACTGATTATTTTGGGTACCATTTCTTTTCATAGCAGGAACCCTTTTGTTGTCATCTGCTCATCCTTACAGCACGGCGGTAAGACGACGATAGTGGCCGCCCCGTTTTGTTACTCTTCATGGCGAGCCTTCCTGCGCTTACAGTTCAGCAAGATAAGGTCCACCTGCACATGGTGAGAGTTTCTGCTGGGTGCGATCGTGCTTGCTAAACCCGACGTCGGCCAACAAGGTTGATGGATCTCTCCCCAAATGACGACGTTCGAGCGTTATGGACAGGGTTCTCCAGCCATCTCGCAATTTTGACTGTCTAAGGTGTCAACTGGAGAGAAGCTGCTCAGGAGGATATCCAACGACTCCGTCAATGCCAAACCGAATAACTGCTTGCGTAAGGCCAGAGGTGGACCAACGTGTTGTTCACTTGCTCAGCATGTGAAGGTCTTTCTCTTGAATAGAGCATCAAGTTCTTCTGAAAGTGTAATCACTTGCTTGTGTCTACACGTCCCGGGTGATCATAAAGCCAGTATAATTTTGAAAACTTAATAAACCACGGAATAATGTAGATAGAGAGGTAAAATTAACACACATGCTTGGAATGACATGGGGTTTTATTAGAACAAAAAAAAATTCCTAGACGCGTGGAAGATCTCTTGCGCGCGTCGTTTGGCGATGATTGTGTGCTCAGCATCCACTTTCGTCACGCTTGGCCTCCCAGGTCCCCAGACCTCAGTCCGTGCGATTATTGGCTTTGGGGTTACCTGAAGTCGCAAGTGTATCGTGATCGACCGACATCTCTAGGGATGCTGAAAGACAACATGCGACGCCAATGCCTCACCATAACTCCGGACATGCTTTACAGTGCTGTTCACAACATTATTCCTCGACTACAGCTATTGTTGAGGAATGATGGTGGACATATTGAGCATTTCCTGTAAAGAACATCATCTTTGCTTTGTCTTACTTTGTTATGCAAATTATTGCTATTCTGATCAGATGAAGCGCCATCTGTCGGACATTTTTTGAACTTTTGAATTTTTTTTTTTTTTTTTTTTGGTAAAAACCCCATGTCATTCCAAGCATGTGTCTCAATTTGTACCTCTCTATTACATTATTCCGTGATTTATTCAGTTTTCAAATTTATACTGACTTTTTGATCACTCGGTACATCACTTCTACCGATTTCCGTCCCATTCGGAAAATTTCTTCGGGGCACGTCCTTTTTTTTTTGTCTTAGTACGTGCTTTCCCTTCTGTATGAAACGCAGTGCGACAAATGACACCCTCGCTGGGCAGTGGTCGTAATATTGTGGCTCATAAATGTAATTTTTGTTCCACCCCCCTTAATAATGCTCAAAGGGACGAAATTAGCTAATCGAAAATGAAATGAAATAAAGTAGGTAAGTGACTTCTTTCACGATATTTTGGTACGAGTGGGCCATATTTCAGGAGGAGATAACACGAATACTTTCGAGGAAATAGATTGCTTATATTCATTTTCTACATTTTCTGTGGATGAGGAGATACAGATGTGCGAACCTTAGCATGAATGACACATCGAAAAATGCGTCAAGACCGCACAAATAATTCAGGTCAGAGTATCACAGATGACTGCGGCAGTTACGGCAGTAGTTGTTCTTGGCGGAGAAGATGGGGTTAACATGGAAACGTCGAGGTCAGACTCTAATCTGCATCAGGATGATGTCCGATGAAACTTCGTCCATAGGGAATTGACTGGGGTTAGGAGTGGAGAGCGAGAGCTCGGCGGCCCCTGGAAACCGGCAGCTGGCGCGGAGGAGGGCGAGGCGTCGGCGGCCGGCGGATCTCAGCTGGGTCACTCGCCAGGGTCAAGTGGCGGCAATGACGCCAATTGGGCGCAGCTTGCAGCCAAACAGCCAGACGCACAGCCGGGCCGAGGCTGCGTCTCCACGCGTCGCCAGCCGCTCCTCGCCCGGTTGCAGGTGCCCGAGACAGGCAGGCTACACGCGTCACCGCAGTGCGTGTGCCCACTGCCTCTGCCGATGATGAAGAGAGTGCAAAAGTGGGTAGGATAGGGTACGGTCTTTCACAGAGCAGCGAATTTGCAGTACTTGTTATGTACTGAGGTGACAAAAGTCACGGGGCAGTGTAAGATGTCGTGGTCTCCTGGCCTTCATTGCTGACATATTCCGCCCTCACAATCTTATTCCGCACATCAAGACGCTTCATTCGAACCCAAACTCGATAATATAAAGTCAATGTTGTATGAATTCATGTAAACGATATGCAAGTAACTAGTTAATCGTAAGCGCGCACCTAGATTGAAATACTGGAGGCTGGCGTACACACACACATTCAAGACACGACGCTCGCATGGGCTTTTTGTTCGGGAGAGCAAACCGCACACCGGGGGGCCGGTCCCTCCAGAGGACGAGTCAACCGCCCGTCGAGCAGACAACGTTTGCCTGAGTGAAAGGAAGAACGACCTCGTGTTCGGCTTAAAAGCAAATTCCGCTACATTGTTTGGGAGCGCCCAGCCTACGCATTCTTTACAAACATAGCAGGCAGTTTCAGAGGTTTTCACAGGGAGACAGCAAACGCCAAACGCCGATGCTACAGGTTTCTGGGTGGGTCGCCTTAAACGAAACGTCATTCTCTCGTTTTAGAAGAGCAATACTGATGGGCAGACGATATTCCTGACGCCTTGAGCTGAAGGAGCAATGGAAGAGACCGAAAGATACACCGCTTCACGTCTGGCGTGGAGAGGGGCCGTTCCGTTGTCGCTCTTGGAGCGAGGACACGTAACGAGAGCGTGTGCGCTCGTACGTGTACTCAAAGGGCAAGGAATAAGTCTCTCCTCAGTACTTCACGTGAACGTGAAATGATAGATGAAGCTAGATACATGGGACATTCCACTTCGAAAAACGTTAGGGAGCACACTACTACGAGATCTACAGTGTCAAAAGTGTGCCACGAATACCAGATTTCAGGCATTACCTCTCACTACGGCAGCGGCCGACGGCCTTCACTTAACGACCGAGAGCAGCGGCGTTTGCGTAGAGTTGTCAGTGCTAACAGACAAGCAACACTGCGTCAAATAACAGCAGAAATCAATGTGGGACGTACGACGAATGTATCATTTAGGACAGTGCGCCGAAATGTGGTATTAGTGGACTATGGCAGCTGCTGCCAACATAAGTAACTTAGAAGTAGATATCCTCGAAGTAGTGAAGCAACTTAAATCACTTAGTAACCACAAGTCTTCTGGTCCACACTGTATACCACTTACGTGCGTTTCAGACTATGCTAATGCAGTAGCTGCTTACTTAACAATCATGTGCAACCGTTCGCTGGACGAACGATCAGCACCCAAAGACTAGAAAGTTGCACAGATCACACTAATATTCAAGAAAAGCAGTAGGAGTAATCCACTAAATTACAGGCCCATATCATTAACCACGATACGCAGCAGGATTCTGGAAGATGTATTGCGTTCGATCATTGTGAATTGTCTAGAACAGAACGATCTATTGACACATCGTTCTTGTGAAACACAACTAGGTCTTAACTCTCACGAAGTTGTGGTAAACTCCTATGGGACCAAACTGCTGAGGTCATCGGTCCCTAGGCTTGCACACTACTTAATCTAACTTAAACTATCTTACGCTAAAGACAACACGCACAGCCATGCCCGAGGGAGCACTCGAACCTCCTACGGGGGGGGGGGGGGGGGGGGGGGACGCGCGAACCGTGGCAAGGGGTCCCTTGACCGCGCAGCTACCCAGGGCGGCTACTCTCACGAAGTGTTGAGTGCTATCGACAAAGGACTTGAAATTAATTCCGTATTTCTAGATTTCCAGAAGGCTTTTGACACCGTACCTCACAAGCGGCTTGTAGTCAGATTGCGTGCTTATGGAATATGGTCTCAGTTATGCGACTGGATTCGTGATTTCCCGTCAAAGTAGTTATCGACGGAAAATCATCGAGTAAAATAGAAGTGATTTCTGGCGTTCCCCAAGGTAGTGTTAAGGGCTTCTGCTGTTCCTTACTTTCCGGGTGATCAGAAAGTTAGTATAAATTTGAAAACTGAATAAATCACGGAATAATGTAGATAGAGAGGTACAAATTGACACACATGATTGGAATGACGTGCGTTTTATTAGAACCAAAAATATTCAAAAGTTCAAAAAATGTCTGACAGATGGCGCTTCATCTGATCAGAATAGCAATAATTAACATAACGAAGTAAGACAAAGCAAAGATGATGTTCTTTACAAGAAATGCTCAATATGTCCACCATCATTCCTCAACAATAGCTGTAGTCGAGGAATAATGTTGTGAACAGCACTGTGAAGCATGTCCGGAGTTATCGTGAGGCATTGGCGTCGGATGTTGTCTTTCAGCATCCCTAGAGAATCGGTCGATCACGATACACTCACGACGTCAGGTAACCCGAAAGCCAATAATCGCACGGACTGAGGTCTGGGGACCTGGGAGGCCAAGCATGACGAAAGTGGCGGCTGAGCACACGATCATCACCAATCGACGCGCGCAAGAGATCTTTCACGCGTCTAGCAATACGGGGTGGTTCTAATATAACCCCATGTCATTCCAAGCATGTGTGTCAATTTTTACCTCTCTATCTACATTATTCCGTGGTTTATTAAGTTTTCAAAGTTATACTGACTTTTTGATCACCCGGTATATAAACGATTTAGGAGACAATCTGAGCACCCGTCTTATGTTGTTTGCAGATGATGCTGTCATTTATCCTTTAGTAAAGTCATCAAAAGATCTAACCCAATTGCAAAAGACTTGGGAAAGGTATCTGTATGGTGCGAAAATTGGCAATTGACCCTAAATAATAAAAAATATGTCATTCACATGAGTACTAAAAGGAATCCGTTAAACTTGTGTTACACGATCAATTCAACACAGTACCTAGGAATTACAATTACAAACACATTAAATTGGAAAAAACACAGAAATTGTTGTGGGAAAGGAGTTTTACTGGCAGAACACTTAGAAGGCGCAACAAATCTACTAAAGACACTGCCTACACTGTGCTTGTCCGTCCTCTTTTGGACTACTGCTGCACGGTGTGGGATCCTTACCACATAGGATTGAAGGAGTACATCGAGAAAGTTCAAAGAAGGGCTACGTTTTGTATTATCGAGAAACAGGGGAGAGAGCGTCACTGACATAGTAAAGGATTTGGAATGGAAATCACTGAAACAAGGGAGTTTCTCCTTCCGACGGGATCTTCTCACGAAATTTCAATCGCCAACTTTCTCCTCGGAATGCGAAAATGTTTTGTTGATGCCGATCTAAGGAGAATCGATCAAATAAGGGAAATGGCACGGAAAGAAACAGGTGTTCGTTTTTGAAGCGCGCTGTTCGAGAGTGGAATAATAGAAAATTTTTGCGAGGTTGGTTCGCTGAACCCTTTGGTAGGCACTTAAGTGTGATTTGCAGAGTATACATGTAAACGTAGATGCAGAAGACCGACGCGAGTGTCTTTCCTAACATCACGACATCGCTTGCAGCGCCTTTCCTGGGTTCGTGACTATATCGGTTGGACCCTAGACAACCGTGACCAGGTCAGATGAGTCCCGATTTCACTTGGTAAGAGCTGATGGTAGGGTTCGAGTGTGGCTCAGACCCCTTGAAACCCTGTACCCAAGTTGGCAACAAGGCACTGTGCAAGCTGGTGGTTGCTCCTTAATGTTGAGGCCTGTGTTTAAATGGAATGGATTGGGTGCTCTGGTCCAACTGAACCGATCATTGACTGAAAATAGATATGTTCGGTCACTGGGAGACCATTTGCAGCCATTCATGGAGTTCACGTACCGAAACAACAATGGAATTTTTATGGGTGACAATGCACTATGTCACTGGGCCACAGCTGTTCGCGACTGGTTTGAAAACATTCGAAAATTCGAGCGAATGATTTGGCCACCAAAAGCACCTGACATGAATCCCGTCAAATATTTATGGGGCATAATGGAGAGGTTAGTTTGTGCACAAAATCCTGAGCGGCAGCACTTTCGCAGTTATGGAAGGCTTGTGAGGTAACAGGCGAGCTAGGGCGCCCTGAAAATATTCCAAGTTCGAAGTTGGTGTGGCCCCACAGGCCGCTCGCTTAGCCAGGGCTGGTCAGCAACCGCATGATGCCGAACGTTAGCCGGAGAAAGAGTGGTAGCTGCAGCACGTGGTCCAGGCCGACCGCGTGGCTGGGAATTCCATGTTGACACTGTGACAAGGACTGTGCTTTGTGTCGAGGAAGGAGATTTGTATGCCGGGAGTGCCAAAGATGGCGGACTTTGTGAAACCATAATGGCACACATTCACAGTTCATGTAGAAACATGTCTCTGACTTGCTCAATTTGTGAAGATCTTTCTGCTGAATAAATCAACCAGTTCATTTCCATGCTAGTCTCGTACCAATACACACTCAAAATCTGAAGCAATCAGATGTGGTTTACCACAAACTTATATTTAGGGTGCTCTACTGTTAACTTTAGTTTTGTCCTCGTTAAAATAGGCTATTAAAATACGTAATACAATGTATGAATAACACACCGCATTAAATATTTCTCCATACCAAAGTCTCACAAAAAATTTTACCGATGTAGGCAGATATTAAACATAAAAACAAGAACAAAACACATTCAGCAGATACGTGAAAACCAAGTAGTGCTCTGGACAAGTCAAATACAGCACTGTCGGTATCATGTATTACTTTAGACTTGCGGCTGTGTTCTGATGACAGCCACACAGCACACATAACGTAAATAAAAGAAGAAATAACGCAAAAAAATCGCACTCATGGTGCCACAATTGTGGTGAATATATTTGGGTATTTAACAAAACAGCCGGCCGGGGTGGCCGAGCGGTTCTAGGCACTACAGTCTGGAACCGTGCGGCCGCTGCGGTCGCAGGTTCGAATCCTGCCTCGGGCATGGATGTGTGTGCTGCTCTTAGGTTAGTTAGGTTTAAGTAGTTCTAAGTTCTAGGGGACTGATGACCTCAGAAGTGAAGTCCCATAGTGCTCAGAGCCTTTTGAACCATTTTTTAACCAAACAAAAACTGTATTCGTGCCAAAGACGGACCCTCTTTAATTCATTATTATACTCAGAACTTTCTTCCCAAAATTAAGTCCAATTGTTGATACCATCGGAATTCTTTTGGTTATGATTCCCCTCTTTCCTGTGTTCCGCTACTTTTTATGTCTTTCGCTTTTGTGCTGCTGGCTAGACTCCAGGGTTTACAGCGGTTCTGGGACGGAGTCCAAAAGGCGGATCCTGAGGAGGATGCGGCGTTGCCCAGAACGAGGCAGCTGTCGCGTTGGGCGGCGGAAGAGGAAGTTGTGGGCCGCGTGTGGGCGACGCCGGCGCACAGTCAGAGCCGGCGCTCTGGGCACGGAGTCAGCGGCGGCAATCGGCGACCGGCGGCCGGATTGCGGGACCGTGGGCGGCGCAGTGGGCGGCGGTCGTGCTGGCACACGCACACACACAACGCTGCAGCGCGGCAGTACTGCAGTCTGGCCTGATCTCCAGGCTTTGTCTCCTGCGACGCATCCCTGCCCGCGTCATTCTGACCACAAACGACTGCATCTGCACGACTACTCTACAATTCGGAATTAAGTACCTGACAGAGGATTCATCGAACTACATTTAGACTGCACTGAAGAGCCAAAGAAACGAAGAAAAACGGGCCTTCGGCTCCGAAAGCCCATATCAATGATGTTTCGTTAAATGGTTCGCACGCTGCCACTTGTTGATGGCCCAGTACTCAAATCTGCAGCAGTTTGCGGAAGGGTTGCATTTCTGCCAAGCTGAACGATTCTCTTTAATCGTCGTTGGTCCCGTTATTGCAGGATCTTTTCTGGCTGCAGCGATGTCGGAGACTTGATCTTTCACTGGATTGCTGATATTCGAGGTACACTAGTGAATTGGCCGTCCGGGAAAATCCCCACTTCATCGCTACCTTGGAGATGCTGTGTCCCATCGCTCGTGCACCACGTTCAAACTGACTTATATCTTGATAACCTGCCATTGTAGCGGCAGTAACCAATCTAACATCTGCGCCAGACACTTGTTGTCTTATATGGTATAGGCGTTGCCGACCATAGTGCCGTTTTCTGTCTGTGTTGCATATCTTTGTATTTGAATACGCATGCCTATACCAATTTCTTTGGTGCTTCAGTGTGTTTCTATGCCCTCCACTCTCTAGCAGCACTGGGCAAAAATGAATACTGAAACCTCTCCGGACGAGCTCTTATTTTTATTTTAAGATCATTTCTTCCTATGAGGTGTGTGGGAAAATTAACGAGACTGACAGTGCTGCGACCGAGCTGCATCGCTCTGTTGTTCTTCTTGTGTAGACCGATGTTTTCAAAAATGGTTCAAATGGCTCTGAGCACTATCGGACTTAACTTCTGAGGTCATCAGTCCCCTAGAACTTAGAACTACTTAAACCTAACTAATCTAAGGACATCACACACATCCATGGCCGAGGCAGGATTCGAACCTGCGACCGTAGCGGTCGCGCGGTTCCAGACTGTAGCGCCTAGAACCGCTCGGCGACCCCGAACGGCAGACTGATGTTTTCATCCGCTCCAGCTGCTCAGTCGGAGTTGCATCTCCGTACATCGCATTATTTCTGAGAGCGCCAAAAGCGATGTTATGTTTTTGTTATACATTACCAAAATGAAACAGCGGAATTTAGAGCAACGTTATGCCATCAAGTTTTGTGTTGAAATTGGGGAATCGCGAGTGCGACCTTTGATAAGTTGAAACAAGTATGTGGGGAACATCTACTATGAAGAGCATAAGTTTTTCGCTGTCGCTGACGTTGAAGATTAACCTCGTTCAAGAAGATCTTCAGCTTCAAATACCGAGGAAAAAACTGAACGTGTGCATGCTCTTCTGAGATCAGATTGACATTTAACATAAGGATGATGGGTTACCTATTACACACTTCCTCTGCGGATCAAATTTTGACCAATTTTTTGCACATGCGAAAGGTTTTTTGCCAAAATGGTGTCGAAAAATCTCACTACTTAGCAGAAGCAAGATGCCAGTTTTTGCACCTTACAGATATCGTGTCTAAGTCACTTTGAAGTTCGTTTCCATCTTCTAATGCCTTTATTGCACGGTATATGACAGTATCAGCCGCAAACAATATAATAGGGCTATTTAGATCGTCTCATAAATCGATTATGTAGACTGGGAACAGCTGAGGGCCTATAAAATTTCCTTGAGGTACGTCAGATATCACTTCTGTTTTACTCGATGACTTTCTGTCAGTTACTATGAACTGTACCTTTCTGACGGGAAATCACGAATCCACTCGCACAACTGCGACGATATACCATAGCCACGCAATTTGAAGCGATGTCTCTTGAGAGGAATAATGTCAAAAGCCATTTCTTCAGTAATCGGCCTATTTTCGAATGTGTCATCGAAAATAGGGCGATTACTGAAGAAAAATAAAATCAAGGTTATCTTCCGTCCACCAGCAAAGAACCGGGCCCTGGTTGGATCCGTTAAAGACGATTTACAACTGAAGAAGGCAGGCGTCTACAAAATTCCCTGTGAATGTGGCGCTGCATATATTGGCCAGACGACAAGAACTGTCCATGAACGATGTATAGAACATGAAAGATACACCCGTCTGCGGCAACCGTCAAAATCGGCAGTAGCAGAGCACTGTATTTCTTTGGGACATTCAATGGAATACAAAGTAACCAAAATTTTATCCCCGGTTTCCGGTTTTTGGGATTCCGTAATCAAGGAATCAGTGGAAATACGTCTTGCCAATAATCTTATAAATCGTGACAACGGCTTTCAGCTGGATAAAAATTGGAATCCTGTTATTAAAATTATACAATCACAGCGGAATCGACAGTGTCATTCGATACTCAATGACTAGATGAACCTTTATTTCCACCACCGAGGGCAGCACGTACAACTCGGCTATGCTGCGCATGTCAACACCTGACGCATGCGCTGTAGGATGCCAGTACATTTCACATGCGCGAGATTCGGCATAAATACCGCGACTGCACCTGGGCTCTTCAGTAGTTGTGTACTCACCTGATGATGGCCGGACGTCTCTGGGCCGAAATATCGTGGCAGAATGTCGACGGGATCCGGCTGCATACCCGGAAATTATTAGAAGAAGAAATACGCCGGGAAAATTTCAGAAGTCACAAAGAACTAGTTGTATTTCATAATAATGAAATGTCTGAATCCGTGTTGACTATGTGTTAACAGACCGTTTACTTCGGAGTAATTGACAATGTTCGAACACGCTATACGAGGGTTATTCGGAAAGTATGGAACAAACGGTCGCGAAATGGAAACCACAGTGGAAATCCAATGAAGTTTTGCATAGGTTTGTTGGGCAGTGTCTCTAGTATGCCTGTCGATCGCGTTACGTCGTTCTTTTTAGTTCTGAGCACACACGGAGCACATAAAGATATCTAGAACAATAGCGTCTCCCGCCAAGTACGAGTGCCTGGTGAGAAATTTCGCCTGAAGCTATGCAGCCAACATTACATAACTGTCGTGCGTTTTCTTCTTCAAGACAATTCTCAGCCGCATTCTGCAGGGGCAATGAAGATGCTCCTGCATTGTTTTCAGTTGGAAAGGTTTGATTACCCACAATATGGCTCGTAATTGTCTCCCTCTGAGTTTCATCTCTGCTGGCTATGAAGACAACATTTTGGCACAGACAACGAACTGTAGGCCAGCGTAGAGAACTGGCGGAAAGCACTGGCGGCTGCCTTCTATATCGAGGGTATTGGAAAGTTGGTACAACGCTACGACAAACGTCTAAGTCGGATCGGCGACTATGGAGATAAGTAGCTGGAAGTTGAAGCTAGCTGTTGCAAATAAAACAGTTTTGATTTTCACTGTGGTTTCCTCACTTTCCGAATAGCCCTCGTATGTTCCACAGCCCTACTGCAAATCGGGTGAATCACATTTTTTTCTGCACTATGTCGATGGTCGTCTTCACAAACGCCGTCATCCAGGGGAACGGCGGTTCGAAACGTGCGGCGCCCCACGGACGGATGCTGGTGCGAGCAGTATTATTCTATGGAAGACGTTGTCCTGCGCTTGCGCGGGATCTGCGGTAGTAATCGAAGACACGCTGACAGCTGCGAACCACCTGCTTGATGTCTTCCCCGACGGTGATGACATCTTTCAGAGCATAACTGCCAGAACCGTGCTACAATGGTTTGAGGAGCATTATAGTGAATTCACGTTGATGTCACGGGGACCTAATTCGCTTGATGTAAATCCTATGGAAACCATCTGGGTCGCTATCGGTCCCCATCACCGCGTACGCAAATCAGCGGCCCGTTATTTACGCGAACTACATGACCTGTAGGAAAGGTAAAGGCGCGAGAGAGGGAATTCTGACGTTGCAGTTAATAGTGGAAGCGAGACTAAAGAAAAATCAAAACACTTTCATAGGATTTGTCGACCTGAGAAAAGCTTTCGAAAATGTAAAATGGTGCAAGATGTTCGAAATTCTGAAAAAAGTAGGGGTAAGCTATAGGAAGAGACGGGTCATATACAATATGTACAACAGCCAAGAGGGAATAATAAGAGTGGACGACCAAGAACGAAGTGCTCGTATTAAAATGGGTGTAAGATAAGGATGTAGTCTTTCGCCCCCACTGTTCATTCTGTACACTGAGGAAGCAATGATGGAAATAAAAGAAAGGTTCGGGAGCGGAATTAAAATTCAAGGAGAAAGGATATCAATGATACGGTGCACTGATGACATTGTTATACTGACTGAAAGTGAAGAAGAATTACATGATCTGCTGAACGGAATGAACAGTCTAATGAGTACAGGCTATGGATTAAGAATAAATCGATGAAAGACGAAGGTAATGAGAAGTAGTAGAAATGAGAACAGCGAGAAACTTAACATCAGGATTGATGGTCACGAAGTCAATGAAGTTACCTAGGCAGTAAAATAACCAATGACGGACGGTGTAAGGAGGACAATAAAAGCAGACTAGCAATGGCAAAAAGGGCATTCCTGGGCAAGAGAAGTGCACTAACATAAAATATCGGCCTTAATCTGAGGAAGAAATTTCTGAGGATGTACGGCTGGAGTACAGCATTGTATGGTAATGAAACATGGACTGTGGGAAAACCGGAACAGAAGAGAATCGAAGCATTTGAGATGTGGTGCTACAGACGAATGTTGAAAATTAGGAGGACTGATAAGGAAAGGAATGAGGAGGTACTATGCACAATCGGAGAGGAAAGGAACATATGGAGAACACTGATAAGGAGAAGAGACAGGATGATAGGACATCTCTTAAGACATGAGGGAATGGCTTCCATGGTACTAGAGGGAGCTGTAGAGGGTGAAGCGTGTAGAAGAAGACAGAGATTGGAATACATCGGGCAAATAATTGAGGACGTAGGTTGCAAGTGCTACTCTGAGATGATGAGATTAGCACAGGAGAGGAATTCGTGGCGGGTCGCATCAAACCAGTCAGAAGACTGAGGACAAATAAGTGACCTGTGCGTAGACATTTAAAGCCACATACCTCCACAAACCAATCAACAAACTGTAGGATCCCTGATATGTAGAATCAGAAATGTATTTCGTTCCGAAGACGGTTGGTTGGGTGATTTTGGGAAGGGGACCAAACAGCGAAGTCATCCGTCCGATCGGATGACGGAAGGAAACCGGCCGTGCCTGAAGAGATTTGGGCAAACCACGAAAAAAACTAAGTCATGATGGCCGGATGTGGATTTGAACCCTCGTCCTCCAGAATGCGAACCCAGTGTGCCAAACACTCCTCCACCTTGCTCAGTCCCAAAGACGGGGAAACAAGCTATTAAGCAGATGAACGTAATGTTTTGTCTTATCAGTGCTCATTACACGTTATACGGCCGCCCTGATAGCTGAATGGTCAGCGTAACGGACTGCTGTCCTAAGGAGCCCGAGTTCGATTCCCGGCTGGATCGTGGATTTTCTCCGTTCAGGGACTGGGTGTTGTGTTGTCTTCATCATCATTTCATCCCCAATTGGCGCGCAGGTCGCCCAGTGTGGCGTCGAATGTAATAAGACCTGCACCAAGGAGGCCGAACCTGACCCCTACGGGGCCTCCCGGCCAATGAAGCCAAACGCTCATTTCCATTTCCTTTACACGTTATACGACTGGTAGTGCAAGCTTTCAAAGAATTATTTTGAACAGGATTTCAGGCGTTTTGCGGGGACCAACGAACTAGTGTAAAGCTTGTGGGGGCGGGGGGAGGACTATGTTCCGAGTAGTGAATAAATACAATTTAGAAAAATTAAACTCTTCATTTTCCTGAGTCCTATGTGTCAACGATCCAACGATTGGTGCAGTGATGAAACAGTGAATTCGTATTCGGGAGGATGATGGTTCAAATCCCCGTCAGCCCGTCCACATTTAGGTTTTCCGCGAGTTCTCTAAATGGCGAAGGCGAATGCTGGGAGGGTTCCTTTGAAAAGGACACTGTTTTTTCGTATCAGGTTGCACAGTTCAAAATGTTCAAATATGTGTGAAATCTTATGGGACTTAACTGCTAAGGTCATCAGTCCCTAAGCTTATATATTAAACTAAATTATTCTAAGGACATGCCCGAGGGAGGACTCGTACCTCCGCCGGGATCAGCCGCACAGTCCATGACTGCAGCGCCTCAGACCGCTCGGCTAATCGAGCGCGGCAGGTTGCACAGTTACAAATTTCATTTTTTACATCTACATTTATACTCCGCAAGCCACCCAACGGTGTGTGGCGGAGGGCACTTTACGTGCCACTGTCATTACCTCAGTTTCCTGTTCCAGTCGCGTATCTAGCGGTTCTAGGCGCGCAGTCCGGAACAGCGCGACCGCTATGGTCGCAGGTTCGAATCCTGCCTCGGGCATGGATGTGTGTGATGTCCTTAGGTTAGTTAGGTTTAAGTAGTTCTAAGTTCTAGGGGACTGATGACCACAGTAGTTAAGTCCCATAGTGCTCAGAGCCATTTGAACCAGTCGCGTATGGTTCGCGGGAAGAACGACTGCCGGAAAGCCTCCGTGCGCGCTCGAATCTCTCTAATTTTACATTCGTGATCTCCTCGGGAGGTATAAGTAGGGGGAAGCAATGTATTCGATACCTCATCCAGAAACGCACCCTCTCGAAACCTGGACAGCAAGCTACACCTCGATGCAGAGCGCCTCTCTTGCAGGGTCTGCCACTTCAGTTTGGTAAACATCTCCGTAACGCTATCACGCTTACCAAATAACCCTATGACGAAACGCGTTCAACCCGACCTGGTACGGATCCCACACTGATGAGCAATACTCAAGTATAGCTCGAACGAGTGTTTTGTAAGCCACCTCCTTTGTTCATGGACTACATTTTGTAAGGACTCTCCCAATGAATCTCAACCTGGCACCCGCCTTACCAACAATTAATCTTATATAATCATTCCACTTCAAATCGTTCCGTACGCGTACTCCCAAATATTTTACAGAAGTAACTGCTACCAGTGTACGCGGCCCTTCTGTTATAAAATCACTGTCATTTATACCACTGTCAACTGATTTCGGCGGTACACACTCGAAAATGGCAAACAACGAAAATCAGCTCGTAACAGTGAGTTTGTAACAGCTAGGGTGCAAAATGGAATATTCTTCCGCTGGCAGTTTCTTCTCCCATTCTTTGCCAATTCGAGCTTGCTTCCAGTCTTTAATGATCTCGTCGTCGACAGTTCGATAAACTGTAATCTGATATCCTTCCCGTATAAATAATTCTTACACGTTTCCTGCTGCAGCATTATCGCCGCTCTCGGGTGACATCTGCCAGGTGTCGCGCGCGGCCCGTCTTGGCGCTACATCCACGGAGTGACCGGTGGCGGCGGGGCATTCCGTACCGACCTTGACTACGGACTGCTCGCAGTTCGCCCCTGCCTGCTGGACTGGAGGTCGCTGCCCGGCGTCACATGTGTCCGGCCACCTGGTCGCGAAACGCCGCCCAGACCCGCCTCTCCGCCAGTTATAAGCAAACAGCCACACAGGCCGCCGCCTTCCGTACAGAGCGGGTCCTCGCACGCGAACAGACAGTGCTGTTGTAGCCCCAGCTTGCGTGGCCACGTAACCACATACACACACGGCATGACAGCAAAAGTGTAGTGCACAGCAGACGTGGCCACACATCAAAGTAACTTCTTATAAGTACGGGTATGTACAGGGTGTTCCAAAAATGACCGGTATATTTGAAACGGCAATAAAAACTAAACGAGCAGCGATAGAAATACACCGTTTGTTGCAATATGCTTGGGACAACAGTACATTTTCAGGCAGACAAACTGTAGAAATTACAGTAGTTACAATTTTCAACAACAGATGGCGCTGCGGTCTGGGAAACACTATAGTACGATATTTTCCACATATCCACCATGCGTAGCAATAATATGGCGTAGTCTCTGAATGAAATTACCCGAAACCTTTGACAACGTGTCTGGCGGAATGGCTTCACATGCAGATGAGATGTACTGCTTCAGCTGTTCAATTGTTTCTGGATTCTGGCGGTACACCTGGTCTTTCAAGTGTCCCCACAGAAAGAAGTCACAGGGGTTCATGTCTGGCGAATAGGGAGGCCAATCCACGCCGCCTCCTGTATGTTTCGGATAGCCCAAAGCAATCACACGCTCATCGAAATATTCATTCAGGAAATTAAAGACGTCGGCCGTGCGATGTGGCCGGGCACCATCTTGCATAAACCACGAGGTGTTCGCAGTGTCGTCTAAGGCAGTTTGTACCGCCACAAATTCACGAAGAATGTCCAGATAGCGTGATGCAGTAATCGTTTCGGATCTGAAAAATGGGCCAATGATTCCTTTGGAAGAAATGGCGGCCCAGACCAGTACTTTTTGAGGATGCAGGGACGATGGGGCTGCAACATGGGGTTTTTCGGTTCCCCATATGCGCCAGTTCTGTTTATTGACGAAGCCGTCCAGGTAAAAATAAGCTTCGTCAGTAAACCAAATGCTGCCCACATGCAATCGCCGTCATCAATCCTGTGCACTATATCGTTAGCGAATGCCTCTTATGCAGCAATGGTAGCGGCGCTGAGGGGTTGCTGCGTTTGAATTTTGTATGGATAGAGGTGTAAACTCTGGCGCATGAGACGATACGTGGACGTTGGCGTCATTTGGACCGCAGCTGCAACACGGCGAACGGAAACCCGAGGCCGCTGTAGGATCACCTGCTGCACTAGCTGCGCGTTGCCCTCTGTGGTTGCCGTACACGGTCGCCCTACCTTTCCAGCACGTTCATCCGTCACGTTCCCAGTCCGTTGAAATTTCTCAAACAGATCCTTTATTGTATCGCTTTTCGGTCCTTTGGTTACATTAAACCTCCGTTGAAAACTTCGTCTTGTAGCAACAACACTGTGTTCTAGGCGGTGGAATTCCAACACCAGAAAAATCCTCTGTTCTAAGGAATAAACCATGTTGTCTACAGCACACTTGCACGTTGTGAACAGCACACGCTTACAGCAGAAAGACGACGTACAGAATGGCGCACGCACAGACTGCGTTGTCTTCTATATCTTTCACATCACTTGCAGCGCCATCTGTTGTTGCAAATTGTAACTACTGTAATTTCGAAAGATTGTCCGCCTGAAAATGTACTGTTGTCCCAAGCATATTGCAACAAACGGTGTATTTCTATCGCTGCTCGTTTAGTTTTTATTGCCGTTTCAAATATACCGGTCATTTTTGAAACACCCTGTAAAAGATGGCAGATGCAGTTTTCTGACGCAGATAGAACGGCCACCGAAGTACATCAGTACTGTTCGTGATTAGTGTTGGTACAACGTCCGGTAGAGTATGTAAGGGGTAGTGGAAATTATCAGCTGTTAAAGGACACACCAGTACTCAAATGAGACGGCGTTATCTGCACCTGACATCACTGAAGAGCCAAAGAAACTGGTACACCTCCCTAATATCGTGTTGGTCCCCCCAGGGGCTCAGCATTCATTTGCTGAGTACGGGCTTGGCGACCCCGGGGTCCTGAGCTGGGGACTGGTCAGCGCCGCCAGTCTCCTGTCACCGTAAACCCCGGACATGCTTCAGCGACCACCGCATGGCGCAGCGGTGGAATGTTGTATGCTGCGGGGAATGGTAATCTTGGCTTGACCGCCTGGATTGCGAGGAAGGTAAACCTCTATAAAAACCCCTCAATCTTATGGTGTGCTGCGCGCCTATAAGATGCATGGCTGTTGGGGTGGAACAGTCGCAAGCGGGCAACCTCTGGGGCACCTGCCGCACCCCAGTTGTATAAGGCTTACTCAGGCACGCGGGGCTCTGTCTGAGCGGACCTTTAGTTCCCTAGCTGCTCGTGGGACCACAATGGACCCTTCGACCTCTACGTTTCCCCCTACCAGTGGATTGGGTGGGCCACTGGTAGGAAAACACACCCAATCGAAAAAGCGACTTCGTGCTGCGAGTCCTCCAGCGCCTGGTGTTACTAGAGATTTATCAGACTGTCGTAACAGAGCACATGCTGATATCCAGAATGTGTTTTTGATTGTCAAACGGAAGGAAGGTAGCTTTGAGAGAGTTTCTCCCTTTTACATCCACAAGGGTCTTGAGGGAATTGCAGGAACACTGAAATCTGTGAAGCGTCTGCGCAATGGGACTCTGTTAGTTGAAACTTCTAGTTCCCGTCAAGTCACTTCTCTTAGGAAAGCAACCTGTCTCGGAGAGTACGCTATCGAGATCGAGCTCCACTCCACTTTGAACTATAGTAAGGGTGTTGTGACATGTAGGGACTTGGTGGATATCCCCAAGGACGAGTTGAAATCTGAGTGGGCTGACGAAGGTATTGTCGACGTGCAGCATATTATGAAACGAGTCGATGGGGACCTAGTCAAATCCGACTCGTTTATTCTCACGTTCAATCGCCCGAGACTCCCAGAGCATGTTAAAGCGGGTTTCTTACGTTTGCCAGTACGGCCATATTTCCCCAACCCAATGCGCTGTTTTAAATGTCAGCGCTTTGGGCATACTACGTTGGGGTGCAATGGGATAGCCACTTGTGGTAAATGTGGTCAGCCTGCCCATGAAGGAGCCGATTGTTCATCGCCTGTGAAGTGCGTGAATTGCTCTGGGAGTCACCCTGTCTGGAGCCGGGTCTGCCCCATCTATCTCGAGGAACGGAAGATACAGGAGATCAAAACATCTAAGCGCATCCCCTATGGTGAGGCCAAGAAGCTCTTTAAGGCCATGCAGCCTCCTGTGTTTACAACATCTTTCGCTTCCACTCTGCAGAAACCGGTACAGTTGGCCACTGTTGCTACACAAACGGAGGTTGCTAGTGTCAGCACTAATACCTGCATTTGCAAGTGCACTTGTGCTGCTGCGGTTGTTTTGCAACCTGCAGCTCTCCCCACAACATCGGACAAGGCCGTGGTTGCTGACATTGGGGTACTTCCTGCACCTCCCCATATGGCACCTTCTGCCCAGGCGAGTAAAGCTCCAACTGTTGACAAGGTTCTGCATTCTAAGCCCCCCAAGACGAAGACGCCAAAGGTGAAGGTTTTGCCACCTGAGGAGACTAGTCACGGTCAGTCCGATGATGATGCCATCGTACTATCTGACATCTCCCTTGGGTCGCCATCGGAGCTGATGGACATTGATCTTCTCGCCCCAGGAATAAATCTCCGGCCAGTACGGGCTCTCCTCCAAAGCACAGGGGCAGGGTGAAAATTCAGCCACCCTGATCACTGGCTCCCATATTACAGTGGAACCTGAATGGGTTCAGGACGCATGTGGCCGAATTACAACTCCTTGTACGAGAGCGCCCCTTGTGCTTATGTCTCCAAGAGACACATTTCCGGGCCACTGATGCTCCTTCCTTACGGGGCTATACCGTCTATCGAAAAGATGATCTGATGGGGGAAAGGGCAAAGGGTGGTGTTGCGGTTTTTGTCCATGACATGCACCACTCATCTGAGCTCCCTCTCGTTACGGACTTGCAAGCAGTTGCAGTTGACCTTCTTGTGGGGCAGAGGCTCACAATCTGTTCCGTTTACTTACCGCCTCAGGACGCCATAGACTCTGAGGCTCTCACAGACCTTATTACCCAACTCCCCCGCCCATTTCTCCTTCTGGGGGACTTCAATGCTCATAATGTCTTATGGGGCTCTACGACTACTTGCCCCAGGGGTCGCATTCTGGAAAGCCTCATGGTATCCGAAGAACTGTGCATCCTCAACTCTGGTGCTCCCACTCATTTCTGTACTGCTTCTGGGTCGTCGTCAGCTATTGACCTTTCCTTTTGCTCTCCAGCACTCGCGGATTCTGCTCTGTGGGAGGTTGCCGCTGACCTCCATTCTAGTGACCACTTCCCCCTTTGGATTCGCCTCCTGGATGAGGCTGTAGCATTACCAGTGCCACCCAGGTGGAACCTCTGCAGAGCTGACTGGACACTTTTCAGCGATTTAACTGTTTTGGAACACCGTGCCAGCGTCCACGAATGGGTCGACCATGTTACAGCCGTGATCTCCCATGCTGCTGAATTGTCGATCCCACGGTCCTCAAGTCATCCCAAGAGGCGCCTTGTCCCTTGGTGGACCACTGAGTGCCGCTCAGCCATCCGAGCCCGCCGTGCAGCTCTGCGCCGCTTCAAGTGCCGTCCCTCAGCTGACAATCTTGCGGCCTTTCGGGTGGCAAGGGCCAAGGCGCGGCGAGTGATTAAAGAGAGCAAACGACGGTCATGGCAATCGTTCTTGAACTCCATCTCCCGCTCCACTAGTTCTACAAAAGTGTGGGAAGCCATCAGGAGGATCTCCGGGAAACGCAGCCAACTACCTGTCACGGCATTGCTGCATCAGGGCAGTCTACTCACGGCGCCGAGAGACATTGCCCAGACACTGGCCACGTATTTTGCCGAATCTACTGCCACTATGAACTGTGATCCAGATTTCTGCCGCTACCGCACTGCTATCGAGAGGGATCACTTGGACTTCCGGTCTCCAAATTCTGAACCCTACAACTGCCCCTTCACAATGTGGGAACTGGATTCGGCGCTGTCTGTGGCTCATGATACTGCGCCAGGTGCTGATCAAATCCTGTACAGCATGCTGCAGCACTTGTTGCTGCCATCCAAGGAAGTACTCCTGAATTGTTTTAATATGATATGGTCATCCGGCACGTTCCCTGACTCGTGGAGGGAGGCGATTTTGGTTCCCCTCCTCAAACCGGGAAAGGACCGAACGCATCCCAGTAGTTATCGGAGTATTGCCTTGACGAGCTGTGTCGGGAAGACATTGGAACGCATGGTCAACCGTCGCCTGGTTTGGCTGCTCGAGACCAGGCAGCTCCTTAGCCACTCTCAGTGTGGCTTTCGGAGATGTCGTTCAACTATAGACAACTTGACCCTGCTTGAGGCGGTCATCCAGCAGGCCTTCTTACGTAACCAGCATTGTCTAGGTGTATTCTTTGACATTAATAAGGCGTATGACACTACTTGGCGCCGCCTTATCCTCAATCAACTCCATCAGTGGGGCTTTCGTGGCCATCTCCCCATCTTCATTCGGTCCTTTCTCTCCCGCCGCGTCTTTCGATATCGGGTTGGTAATGTGCTATCTGATTTGTACGTGCAGGAGAATGGTGTTCCTCAGGGAAGCGTTTTAAGTGTCACCCTCTTTGCCATCGCCATTAACAGTATCACGTCCACAATCCGGAGTCCTGCCCAGTGCTCCTTGTTTGTGGACGATTTTGCTGTTTTCTGTTCTTCCTCCAGTCTTGTCACTGCTAGTCGGCAGCTGCAGCTTACGATAAAGCGATTAGAGGCATGGACTGCGAAGACGGGTTTTACCTTTTCTGCAGACAAATGTGTGTGTGTTCATTTTAATCGTTCTCGACGTGCTTTTACCTCCCCTGAATTGCGTCTGAGGGGCACCATTCTTCCTTTTAGAGACACTGTGAGGTTCCTGGGCCTCACTTTTGATTCCAAGTTGTCGTGGTTGCCGCACCTTAAAGACCTCAAGGTGCGGGCCCTGAAGGCGCTGAATAATTTGAAGTGTTTGAGCCATCGGTCCTGGGGAGCAGATCGGGCGCGTCTGCTGCAGTTTTATAGGGCTTTCGTCCGGTCGCGTCTTGACTATGGATGCACTGTGTATGGGTCAGCGAGGCCTTCGTATCTGAAGATTCTTGACGCAGTACACCATGAGGGTATCAGGCTGGCCACTGGTGCCTTCCGTACCAGTCCCATCCCCAGCCTGTGTGCTGAGGCAGGGGAACCGCCGCTCGCCATCCGGCGGAAACTCCTCATGGTGCGACGGGTGTGTCAATTCCTTGCCTGTCCTACCTCCCCTGCGTACGCTACTGTTGCCCGACCCCCTATGGAATGTCTCTTTTCCAGTCGTCCAAGGGCAACGAGACCATTTGGGATTCGTGCCAAGCATTTGCTTGAGTCCCTTGGTGTGGAGCGTGTGGCACCCCAACTCCAGGGTTTTACCCGCCTGCCTCCCTGGTTGCTCCAGAGGCCCAGCGTCCTTTTAGACTTGTCAGAGTACCGGAGGAGCTGCACTCCTGCGTTTGTTTTTACCTCCTTATTTTACGATATTTTAAACCAGCATCCTGACCATGTACCAGTATTTACGGATGGCTCTAAACAGGGGGACTCTGTAGGTTGTGCTGTGGTTTTCCCTGATCGAGTCATCAAATTACGGCTTCCTGCAGCGTTTACCATCTTTGATGCCGAATTGTTTGCGATCTTGCGGGCATTGGAGCAGATGAGATGTGTTCCCAGTCTTAAGTTTCTCATCTGTTCTGACTCTCTGAGTGCCCTTCAGACCATGCAACACTTGTACCCAGCGGATACGGTCGTCCAGAACATCCATGATGCCCTACTCCACCTGCAACGGCAGGGGAAGGAGGTTTCTTTCTGCTGGGTGCCGGGGCACGTGGGTATTAGGGGAAACGAACTGGCGGATGTGGCTGCCAAAGATGCATGTTCCCTCCCTCACGTTGTTGAATGTGCCGTCCCCCTCCATGCTGTTACCTCCCTTTTGCGTTCTCGTGTTATGCGTCAATGGGAAGAGGAGTGGCTGGCAGTCGGTGAAAATAAGCTGCGTCTGGTCAAGGCCACCACGCGGCCATGGCGTACGTCCTACCAGTCATGCAGGCGGGATGAGGTTCTCCTCACCCGCCTCCGCATCGGGCACAGTCCCTTAACGCACGGTTTTTTACTCCGGCGGGAGGACCCCCCAATCTGTAGTGTTTGTGGCGACCTGATAACTGTGCGCCACATTTTACTTGACTGTCCTTTATTCTCTGACCAGAGGGCGGTGGTTTCCTTGCCACCGGATTTGCCCTCTATTTTGCAAGACGACGCAACGACTGTGGTTAAGGTCTTACGGTTTTGTGTCCTGTCCAATTTGTTGCCTCGGATTTTAGGGAGAGGATTTTAATGTGCTGCTGGGTGACTGGTTCACCCAGGTTTTAGGTAAGAGGTCCGCCAGTCACGATTACCTACTTGTTTTCCTTCAATTTCTGTTCTCTTTTCCTTGTGTTTCCTTTCCTTTTTAGTGCGTTTCTTCTCCTCTTGTTTTGCCTCTGTATGTGAGGATTGTAACTGCGTCAGGTCTGTGTCTTTTAGCCGTTCTCCTTGTTCGCTGTCCGTCTTCGTCTCTTCTCCGCATGTGTTCCTGTTTCTATGCGTTTGGGCGCTGATGACCACGCTGTTTAGCGCCCGAAAACCTCAACCCACACACACACACACACCTAATATCGTGTTGGGCCCCATTGAGCAAGCAGAACTGCCGTAACACGACGCGGCATGGGCTCGACTAATGTCTGAAGCAATGCTGGAGGGAACTGACACCAGGAATCGTGCAAAATGGTTCAAATGGCTCTGAGCACTATGGGACTTAACTTCTGAGCCCATCAGTCCCCTAGAACTTAGAACTACTTAAACCTAACTAACCTAAGGACATCACACACATCCATGCCCGAGGCAGGATTCGAACCTGCGACCGTAGCGGTCGCGCGGTTCCAGACTGAAGCGCCTAGAACCGCTCGGCCACTCCGGCAGGCCAGGAATCGTGCAGGGCTGTCCATAAATCAGTAAGAATACGAGAGGGTGGAGGTCTCTTCTGAACAGCACAGTGCAAGGCATCCCAGATATGCTCAATAATGCTCAAATCTGGGGAGTTTGGTGGCCAGCGGAAATGTTTAGACGTAGAAGAGTGTTCCTGGAGTTACTCTGTAGCAATTCTGGACGTATGGGGTGTCGTATTGTCCTGCTGGAATTGCTCAAGTTCGTCGGAATGGACAATGGACATGAATGGATGCAGGTGATCAGACAGGATGGTTGCGTGCCTGTCACCTGTCAGAGTCGTAACTAGACGTATCAGGTGTCCAATGTCACTCCAACTGCACACGCCCCACTCCATTACAGAGCCTGCACCAACTTGAACACTCCCCTGCTGACATGCAGGGTCCATGGTTTCATGAGGTTGTCTCCATACCCGTACACGACCATGCACTCGAAACAATTTGAAACGAGACTTGTCAGATTAGGCAACATGTTTCCACTCATCAACCGTCCAGTTTCGGCGTTGACGGGCTGAGGCGAGACGTAAAACTTTGTGTCGTGCAGTCATCAAGGGCACACGAGTGGGACGTCGGCTCCGAAAACCCATATCGATGGTGGTTCCCTCAGTGGTTCGCACGCTGACACTTGATGGCTCAGCATTGAAATCTCCAGCAGTATACGGAAGGGTTTCATGTTGAATGATTCTCTTCAGTCGTCGTTAGTCCCGTTCTTCTAGGACTTTTTCCCGACCACAGTGATGTCGTAAATTTGATGTTTTACCGTATTACGTATATTCACGGTACAGTCGTGTAATGGTCGTATGGGAAAACCTCCACCTGATTGGTGTCTCGGAGAAGCTGTGTCCTATCGCTCGTGCACTTACTATAACACCACGTTAAAACTCACTTAAATCTTGACAACCTGCCATTGCAACAACAGTAACCGATCTAGCAACTGCGCCAGATACTTGGAGTCTTACACTGGCGTTGCCGACCGCAGCGTCGTATTCTGCCTGTTTACGTACCTCTGTATTTGAATACGCATGCCTGTACCAATTTCTTTGGTGCTTCGGTGCAGAATGAAAATTTCAGTCTGCAGCGGAGTGTGCGCTGATATGAAACTTCCTGGCAGATTAAAACTGTATGCCGGGTCGAGACTCGAACTCGGGACCTTCGCCGTTCGCGGGGAAGTGCTCTACGAAATACTGTCGGAAGTAAATCTGTGAGGACCGTTAGTAGAGTAGCTCAGTCGGTAGAGCACTTGCCCCCGAATAGCAAGGGTTGCGAGTTCGAGTCTCGGTCCAACAAACAGTTTAATCTGCCAGGAAGTTTCTTCACCTAACTTAGTTTGAAAACGGTCTCATTGTACGTTTCCATTTCGCCATCTTGCCAAATCGTGAAAGCTCTATATCTGTGGAGCAGCAGCCACGCTATAAAATTACCATCTGAAGTGTATGCTGCCGTCGACATCGCAACATTAGCAGCTGTGTTCGATGTGGTGATGTGACTGGGAACCATGGGCTGCTGATGAATGGAATCACATTTTGCTCAGCTATGAATGTCGGTTACGCACTGACACAGATGACTATCGTCAGCACGTATGGTGGCGATCTATGTAGAGGTCCGATTCTTCCAGTGTTTTGGAAAGATACAGAGGCGTTACGCTTGGCATCATGGTGTGGGGAGCTGTCAGATATGACTTCGGGTCGTGCCTGGTAGTGACTGAGGGAACTCCGATGGTACTATGGTACGTCGCGGACATTCTGAGTTCTGAGTGAGACCAGTCTGGACGTGAAATCTGTCGCAGTGCCAGTACAATTAGTTACAACAGTTGGGAAGTGGCTTGACTCTGTAGTGGAACAACGGCTTTATCACACGGGCTCCAACCAAATCGCTGCATGCATCCAGGCCAGAGGGGGTGCAACATCATGAAACCCGTCAGCCCGTAGCCAGCTCCCTGCGTCATTATCCTTTTTAGTCAGCGCACTTAATCCACCGATAGCATCTAATTTAACAATAAATTCCACTGCACGAGGGTTGGAACTTAAGCAGCGGCAAATATTTATTCACAACCGATACAAAAGAGTTACGCGTTTGCACCTGTTACTGTCCTCCAAAGCTGTCACCAGCGTTGTGCAGAACCCGTTGCCAGCGATGTGGAAGGCGTAGTATACCGTTAGCAGAGCCTGTTCTGGTGATGGTGAGAATGGAGCGGTCTACTGCCTGTCGAATCTCTGGAACAGTTCTGAAGCGAATGCAACGAAGTGGTTCCTTCATCTTCGGAATCAAATCAAAATCACAAGGACTTAAGTCCGGGGAGTATGGTGGATGGTAAAGTACTTTCCAGTCCCATCGACCGAACAGAGCAGCCACAGCTAGCGCTGTATGCGCCCGCGCATTGTCGTGCAAAATGATGAGTGGGTTGCGCACAAAAGTGTCGCCGCTTCTTTCGCAAAGCTGGTCGCAGGTGATGTTCCAAAAACGAACAGTAATACTGTGCGTTGACTGTCTGCCGTGGAGGAACGTAATGCGTTAGGATAACACCATCACAGTCGTACACGAGAATCACCATAACTTTAGACCGCTCCATTCGCACCATCAAGAGAACAGGCTCTGCTAACGGTATGCTACGCCTTCCACATCGCTGGCAGTGGGTTCTACACAATGCTGGTGACTACTTTGAAGGACAGTAACAGGTGCAAACATGTAACTCTTTTGTATAGGTTGTGAATAAATAGTTTCCACTATTTCAGTTCCAAACCTCGTATTTCCTTTAACTTCTCTTAATTCTAAAGTGCATGCTGAATTCATTGAGGTAGTTAGCAGGAAGTGAAAACATGGCCCTTAGGTTTCCACTCGCCTTATCCTACCTTTAGCCGACGACGCGGCTAACTTGACGCGTGCTGGTGGCTAACACTGGCCTCCTGAATAGAGTTGTTGATTGAACATCGATAAATCCAAATTTTTCAAAAAAAATAACGACATATGTCGGCTATATTTTTTCAACGATCTGTCGGTAACGAAATGGCAGTATCGAAGGACAATATTTTTATTGAACATTATATTTTATTCGCAATTTTTCGATAAATATTTGAAGTTGTTCTTTTGAAATTGTAGTAGAACATAATTTTGCTTTCACTGTGTGAAGAAGTCTTACTACTTTTTGAGCTTCCATTACGTCCAGTCTTTCTCTTTGCCTATGTGAAGCAAGTATAGATGGCACAAAAAATGTCCGATTGCAATGGGGTGTGACTGGAATAACAAAATATCCGATGTGAAGAAATAGTACGCTAGTTGCGTTCAAAAACAAATTTTAACGCAACTAGTGCGCTATTTCTTCACATCGGAGTTCTTCAAAATCAGTTATTGAAACTGATGAACAAAAATCTGAACGACAAGGTTGGTCTTTGCGGTGGGAAGAGACGTGTGATGGGATGTTGTTGTTGTTGTGGTCTTCAGTCCTGAGACTGGTTTGATGCAGCTTTCCATGCTGCTCTATCCTGTGCAGGCCTTTCATCTAACAGTACCTACTGCAACCTACATCCTTCTGAATCTACTTAGTGTATTCATCTCTTGGTCTCCCTCTACGATTTTTACCCTCCACGCTGCCCTCCAACACTAAATTGGTGATCCCTCGATGTCTCAGAACATGTCCTACCAGACGATCCCTTCTTCTAGTCAAGTTGTCCCACAAGCTCCTCTTCTCCCCAGTTCTATTCAATACCTCCTCATTAGTTATGTGATCTACCCATCTAATCTTCAGCATTCTTCTGTAGCACCACATTTCGAAAGCTTCTATTCTCTTCTTGTCTAAGCTATTTATCGTCCACGTTTCACTTCCATACATGGCTACACTCCATACAAATACTTTCAGAAACGACTTCCTGACACTTAAATCAATGCTCGATGTTAACAAATTTCTCTTCTTAAGAAAAGCTTTCCTTGCCATTGCCAGTCTACATTTTATATCCTCTCTACTTCGAACATCATCAGTTATTTTGCTCCCCAAATCGCAAAACTCCTTTACTACTTTAAGTATCACATTTCATAATCTAATTCCCTCAGCATCACCCGACTTAATTCGACTACATTCCATTATCCTCGTTTTGTTTTTGTTGATGTTCATCTTATACCCTCCTTTCAAGACACTGTCCATTCCGTTCAACTGCTCTTCCAAGTCCTTTGCTGTCTCTGACAGAATTACAATGTCGTCGGCGAACCTCAAAGTTTTTATTCCTTCTAAATGTATTTTAATACCTACTCCGAACTTTTCTTTTGTTTCCTTTATTGCTTGCTCAATCTACAGATTGAATAACATCTGGGATAGGCTACAACCCTGTCTCACTCCCTTCCCAATCACTGCTTCCCTTTCATACCCCTCGACTCTTATAACTGCCATCTGCTTTCTGTGCAAATTGTAAATAGCCTTTCGCTCTCTGTATTTTACCCCTGCCACCTTCAGAATTTGAATGAGAGTATTCCAATCAACATTGTCAAAAGCTTTCTCTATGTCTACAAATGCTAGAAACGTAGGTTTGCCTTTCCTTAATCTTTCTGCTAAGATAAGTCGTAAGGTCAGTATTGCCTCACGTGTTCCAACATTTCTACGGTATCCAAACTGATCTTCCCCGAGGTCGGCTTCAAAGCAAATGGCTCCGAGCACTAAGGGACTTAACTTCTGAGGTCATCAGTACCCTAGAACTCAGAACTACTTAAACCTAACTAACCTAAGGACATCACACACATCCACGCCCGAGGCAGGATTCGAACCTGCGACCGTGGCGGTCGCGCGGTTCCAGACTGTAGCGCCTAGAACCGCTCGGCCACATCGGCCGGCTAAGGTCGGCTTCTGTCAGTTTTTCCATTCGTCTGTAAATAATTCGCCTTAGTATTTTGCAGCTGTGACTTATTAAACTGATAGTTCGGTAATTTTCATATCTGTCAACACCTGCTTTCTTTGGGACTGGAATTATTATATTCTTCTTGAATTCTGAGGGTATTTCGCCTGTCTCATACATCTTGCTCACCAGATGGTAGAGTTTTGTCAGGACTGGCTCTCCCAAGCTTGTCCGTAGTTCTGATGGAATGTTGTCTACTCCGGGGGTCTTGTTTCGACACAGGTCTTTCAGTGCTCTATCAAACTCTTCACGCAATATCATATCTCCCACTTCATCTTCATCTACATCCTCTTCCATTTCCATAATATTGTCCTCAAGTAAATCGCCCTTGTATAGGCCCTCTATATACTCCTTCCATCTTTCTGCTCTCCCTTCTTTGCTTAGAACTGGGTTTCCATCAAAGCTCTTGTTACTCATGCAAGTGGTTCTCCTTTCTCCAAAGGTCTCTTTAATTTTCCTGTAGGCAGTATCTATCTTACCCCTAGTGAGATAAGCCTCTACATCCTTACATTTGTCCTCTAGCCATCCCTGCTTAGCCATTTTGCACTTCCTGTCGATCTCATTTTTGAGACGTTTGTATTCCTTTTTGCCTGCTTCATTTACTCCATTTTTATATTTTCTCCTTTCATCAATTAAATTCAATATTTCTTCTGTTACCCAAGGGTTTCTACTAGCCCTTGTCTTTTTACCTATTTGATCCTCTGCTGCCTTCACTATTTCATCCCTCAAAGCTACCCATTCTTCTTCTACTGTATTTCTTTCCCCCATTCCTGTCAATTGTTCCCTTATGCTCTCCCTGAAACTCTGTACAATCTCTGGTTCTTTCAGTTTATCCAGGTCCCATCTCCTTAAATTCCCACCTTTTTGAAGTTTCTTCAGTTTTAATCTACAGTTCATAACCAATAGATTATGGTCAGAGTCCACATCTGCCCCTGGAAATGTCTTACAATTTAAAACCTGGTTCCTAAATCTCTGTCTTACCATTATATAATCTATCTGATACCTTTTAGTATCTCCAGGGTTCTTCCATGTCTACAACCTTCTTTTATGATTCTTAAACCAAGTATTAGCTATGGTTAAGTTATGCTCTGCGCAAAATTCTACCAGGCGGCTTCCTCTTTCATTTCTTAGCCCCAATCCATATTCACCTACTGTGTTCCTTTCTCTCCCTTTTCCTATTGATAAATTCCAATCACCCATGACTATTAAATTTTCGTCTCCCTTCACTACCTGAATAATTTCTTTTATACATTTCATCAATTTCTTCGTCATCTGCAGAGCTAGTTGGCATATAAACTTGTGCTACTGTAGTAGGTGTGGGCTTCGTATCTATCTTGGCCAAAATAATGCGTTTACTATGCTGTTTGTAGTAGGTTACCCGTACACCTATTTTTTTTATTCATTATTAAACCTACTCCTGCATTACCCCTATTTGATTTTGTATTTATAACCCTGTACTCACCTGACCATAAGTCCTGTTCCTCCTGCCACCGAACTTCACTAATTCCCACTATATCTAACTTTAACCTATCCATTTCCGTTTTTAAATTTTTTAACCTAACTGCCCGATTAAGGGATCTGACATTCCACGCTCCGATCCGTAGAACGCCAGTTTTCTTTCTCCTGATAACAACGTCCTCTTGAGTAGTCCCCGCCCGGAGATCCAAATGGGGGACTATTTTACCTCTGGAATATTTTGCCCAAGTGGACGCCATCATCATTTAATCATACAGTAAAGCTGCATGTCCTCGGGAAAAATTACGGCTGTAATTTCCCCTTGCTTTCAGCCGTTCGCAGTACCAGAACAGCAAGGCCATTTTGGTTAATGTCACAAGGCCAGATTACTCAATCATCCAGATTGTTGCCCCTGCAACTACTGAAAATGCTGCTGCCCCTCTTCAGGAACCACACGTTTGTCTGGCCTCTCAACAGTGGTTGCACCTACGGTACGGCTATCTGTATCGTTGAGGCACGCAAGCCTCTCCACCAACGGCAAGGTTCATGGTTCATGGGGGGTGATGGGATGTGCTGACGAAATCGGCGCTCGGCGCTACCAACTGAAAACTGCAACGCAATTTTGACAGTACAACTGGTAGGTCGCTGGCGTTTGCAAAAATGAAAAAAAAACAAGGTAGTTGACATGAAGTGTTCCAGACAAATCCGATATGTGACGAAACCAAATGATGGATCCGTCGGACACCTTTGATTGTGCCACTTTTATCTGCAGTTACCATTGTTAACAAACTGGTTATCGCCAAGCGGGAACGTGCACCCTTTGTTTTTTTCAATTCTTGCTCTGAACGGAATTAGCAGGCTGCTAGTTTGTTGATGTACAGAATATCTAATAATACATCAATACATAAATATACAGCTCTAAAACTGGCAGTATATTTACAATGTGCAGTCGACTTTTTTTTTAAGCTGGTGCATCGATACCTTTACTGACGAAATATCGATAATTTTCTTCGATATATCGAGAATTGATAATCATATTCCTGTTAAGTATCGATAGATCCAATTCCCAATATTTTTAAAAATATCAACAGCCCTCCTCCTGAGTCCTGTGAGGTATCCCCTTAGAAAAATTACTGACACACAATATTTTTTGGCGCAACGCAATCTGACTTTCAAAAATCCCTACAAAAGAATGGCCCCGACTAACATTAACCTATACGTTTCACAAATCACTTACCTCACAAAAATCTTGGTTACTCGAACTACTGCAATAGAGCCAGCGCCACTAGCAAATGAAAGATTTTAATAGAGAACAAACAATGTATTTACCTTAATAGTCATCAAAAGTCATAATATATATAGCAGTTCATGGCATCCAGTCTTACTGAAAGGGTACAGTACCGCCCAACACTGAAAATAGGTACGAAATTCTTGTCAGAACACATTTTTTGTGTAAAAGTAACTCAATTTCAATTAATACAGCGAAGCCGGATACCAGTGTGGGAAAGAATGACAATTTATTTATTTAATTGATCACATGTGCACTCCCTCAAAATAAATCCCTACATCCAGTTTGGTGAGATCTGTGAAAGGAATGAATGTATGGTCGTCTGCTAACCACAGATAGTGAATCGGAATATATGATCATCTTTGAGTCGATCCTTTGGCTACCTTTGGTGAGACCAAAGAGATGGAAGTTACCAGAGCTTTGAGCGTCTGAAATGTGGCTGACCAATAAGGTAGCAAGGTGCTTCTCCCACTTCGAGAGAGGTGCGAGAGAATCAGAATACGGCCATGTTTCAGCACTCTGCCGCTGAACCTTCTGCTGTAAAGACCTGTTTTTTTGTTGTGCTCCGGAATGAAAGAGTGGAGGCTTGGTATGGATGTGGAATATTTAAGAGTAGTTAGAATTAATAATTTCTCTTTCACAGGACCTTTTGGGGGGAAAATTACAAAGTGAGGCAGGTAATTTTAAGGGGATTGTAGTAAACCAACGGTCACAAAGAGCCCACGTGTAGATATAAGTTGAGATACTTCCGTGAGCTTAAGCTGAAATATTTAAGAATTAATAGCGTGTGTACAATAAGCTGAAATATTTAAGAAATAGTGTGTGTATCATAAGTTGAAGTATTTAAGAAATATCATTCCGTGTGACGCTGAATTTAAACTCTGAGAGAGAATCAAGGTGAGTCGGCCGTTTTTCCAGCAACGCCACATGGCTTGCATTGCACAGGAAGACGTGCGTTTATCTCCAGAGTTCACATTAGGAAAGTAGAAATTACAAAGTGGGGCAGTGTCGTGTGAAACTGGGATAAATATTGATTGAAGTGGGAAAGCGGAAAGTGATGAAGTTGTAACCGTTCTTTGTGTAATATTTCATATTGTTGTGTTGTGTATGTCTTGTAATTTGGGTATGTGTGTTTTGCATGGGAGTAGCAAGGTAGTTTCGAAAGATTTGTGGGTATGCCTGTTCCTTCTGTATCGCTCGATCTGGAGGAAAGTTTCGTGAGGATTATTGTGAGAGGCGAAGTGTGAGGTATAATAAAAGATCCACCATCCGATCCAGGGAGTGCACTGTTGCGGTAAATAGATTACGAGACCATAGTATTGAGATTCACTAACGTAAAGCCATGCCCACTGGGCGGAATTTCTCATGTGATTTTGTTGTAGGTTGTAGAATTTGTGTGTTTAGGAATAAATCAAATAGTGAAAAGAAAGAGATTGGTGGCCTTTTTCATTAAATTGTATGTTATCGTAATGTCCCGAATTTATATAAAAGCCGTTAAATCTAAGACAAAAGGTAAATGTGGTATTGCCAGTGCGTAGTGTACAGTCAGAGTTCTATAAATCACTGATAGTCAGATGCGTGTTTCCGTTGCGTATTATTCATACAGGAGGATAATTTGTAACTAAATAGTAAGATACGAGAATTCATGTTGCTCGATAAATTAAGGAAGATTCCACTCGCTTGGCAAACCACACATCTTGCAGGCCTGACTGCATGATGCCACAGTATGAGAAAGGCAAGTGGGTGCCTCTCATAATTTCGACCCTGCCAGGATTCCGTTTTTTGCCACGATAATTTTGTTACCTGGATATTTAATTTGTTGCCAGGATTCCGTTTTTTTTGCCACGATAATTTTGTTACCAGGATATTTAATTTGCTGCCAGGATTCCGTTTTTTTTGCCACGATAATTTTGTTACCAGGATATTTAATTTGTTGCCAGGATTCCGTTTTTTTTGCCACGATAATTTTGTTACCAGGATATTTAATTTGTTGCCAGGATTCCGTTTTTTTTGCCACGATAATTTTGTTACCAGGATATTTAATTTGTTGCCAGGATTCCGTTTTTTTTTGCCACGATAATTTTGTTACCAGGATATTTAATTTGTTGCCAGGATTCCGTTTTTTTTTGCCACGATAATTTTGTTACCAGGATATTTAATTTGTTGCCAGGATTCCTTTGCCAGGATCGTTTTTGTTAGGATATTTTGTTGTTAGGGTTTGCTGTTAAGATTTTTTTTATGGAATGTATTGTGATAGCGCTAAGAAGTAAAATTTTTTCTGTTTGGAAATTCTTTCTGGATTGGTGAGGATCTTTTATTTTATTTTATGTAATTAATTGCTATATCGCACAAGGCTGGAAGATCGTTTCATAATTTTTTTTTTTTGCGTAATGTCCGTAGTAACTAGGTCGCAGTCAAAAGGTGTAGCCACCATGGAGAATAGCGATTCTGGGGTGGACGTAGCAGTGCAGCAGGAAGTAACTGTTGACCATGGGTTAATAAGCGAGAAAGACAAACACTCCGAAGGGGCTGTATTGTTCAGTGGACCGCTGCAAGGGGATCCTTTATGCGGCGGGCTTTGTCCACAAACGCGGGCTTTTCCCGACGACGCGGGCGAGCCGAGACTAGGCCAGGTGTGCGGTGAAAGTGCAGCTACCCTTAGCGAAGCTACGGTTTCTCAGGCGAACGAGGTGAGCGCGTCGAAAGTAGGAAATAACGATGTGATACTGCAGTTTTTACAAGCGATGAGTAGGGAGACTAACGAAAGATTAGAAGCAATCAATAGAGATAATAAGGAGAGAGATAGGGAGGCTAAGGAGAGAGATAGGGAGACTAAGGAGAGATTGGAAGCAAATAAGGAAAGATTGGAGGCAATTGATAAGGGAAATAAAGAGGCAATGAGGAAGCTACACACAGTTATCGATGAGCGTCTGTCCGCAGTTAATAATCGGTTAGATGAGGGGGAGAAGAATCTGGATGCGGTGCAGCAAGAATGTGATGCTGTGAAAGAAAAGGCCAATAATTTGGAGGTACGAATAAGTGCAATAGAAAGCGATATTACAGAACATAGGGGCGTGTGGCCGGATGAGCGAATCAAAGAGATAGTGGAGGACTTACTTGCAGATAAACAAGGGGCATTAGACAGCGTGGAAGCTCAAGTCACACGGCAGGAAATGGCGCTAAATAAACACAGGGATGAAGTTGCGGAGGTAGTGGTCAGAATGAATACGATTAGCGCAGATGTAGAAAAGATCAGTATAAGAGGCGAAACAGGCTCTGACAGTACGCAGCGAGAGGTTTATGCCGACCAGGAGGAGATACAATCACTATTACAGTTTAAAGAGGCACAATTAGAAACAAATAGGAAACATAGGGAAGAACTAGCACAGTTGCAATTAGCGTGCAGAAGCGAAGGTGAAACACCACCAGGTAGACTGCGGAGGGAGAGTGAGATAAATTCAAAAATCGAAAATAGGCAGAAAGAGGATGACGAACTCAGAGAATTAGAAGAACGGTTGTGTCGGATAAAACAGGTAGCAAACCCAACTGGGTATAGCCCAAGGTCGGAAAACATAAATGCGGAAGAAGAATGTAGGAGACACTTCGTGTCGGTACAAACGTACACTTGTTTTCCGGATCCTGATAATTACCAACATCCATGCCTGTGGCTGTCTCAATTTCAAGATTCATTACCTTCATCGTGGGGACAGCTCCTCAAAACGAAGTTTGTGTATAACCATTTGAGGGACGAGGCTAGAGCGAAAATGCAGGAAGACATTAAAGACTGTAGCAGCTATTTAAATGAATTCTGGCCGAAAAGTAAGCAGGACCAGGTTACGCTAAGCATATTGATGATGCCAAATCGTAACGAAGGTGGTATAAGGGATTCAGTGTCGTGCTATCAGGAAATGTTCAGACGAAACAGGTATTTGGAGGTGACATACGAACCTGGGGAGTTCATTAGAATCTGTATAAATAAGTTGCCAGTGAGATTGCGCAGAGGTATAGTGATGGGAGGCAGAGGCTTAGACAATTCTGCGTCATTTCAGCACTTCTTACAGGAACTGGGTAATGAAAGCAATATTGTGAACGGAAACGCGACTCATAGGTCAGTTAGTGTCGAGGATAGGAACGGCAGAAACTATCATAATGACAGGAGAGCATGGAATCCTGGTATTTCTTTCTTGTCGTAATAGATTGATGGATAGGAGAAACAAATCCAACATATCAGCCCTTAGCATCTTGCCTTAAAACACAGGCAGCTGGCACTGAAAATTGTCTATGTAGCGGACATACTCTACTGATATGTAGGAATGCAAATACCATACTTCTGATCAGAGAGTAAAACACCAGTAATGGAATCTGTTAGGCTGGTCTCTCAGAGCAAAATTTGCAAATTTTTTATTTCGAACAGTAAAGTAAAACGATTGTTTCCTCAAAGAAACCAGTTGCTGAAATGTTATGTAATAATGCCAATAAGTCCAGTTTAATTAGTGCGATTTGACTATTGCAGGTACTTAACACGTAATGTAAAAAAGTCAACATTGTGATCGAAGTTTTTAGATTAGCTGCCATCTGATGGGTAGTATGTCATTGTTATAGCGACAGTTATGAGGTGCTGCGTATGGATGTTCGGAGTCTGGTGTTAGGGAAAGAGGCCACTAGCACCAAAGTTACTAACACTTGGGTTGCCCATCTCTCCCAGCTTGTATATTCTCTGCACACATTTAATTTTCATGTAAACTTAGATCCCTAACTAGCAAATTCTTTACTGTGTATAGTGGACCACTCAGAGCGAGGCGGATTGTCCATGAAAATGCTGTACTGATTGAGACGATCAAGGGAAAAACAATCGCGTGGGCTTCATCACATTTCAAACATCAAATTATGGAAAAGTTAAGGATAGATCTAAAGTAGGCAATTTATGGTAGATAGTCAGTGTATTTATTTGTGGTGTGTAACGTTGTGCAGGGTCAAATCGAACATAAGAATTTTCAGGCGGGATGTCAGGAAGTATGACGGAATAGACTGGTCAAATGAGTCATGAACAGGAGTCGACAGAGTGGTGTATGTACGTATTTTTTGTCGTATGAATAAGGATCAAGCAGAAACGACGTGATGATTTATGAGGGAATAAAGATGGTAGATAGAGAAGCGACGTGATAAATAGTAGTGGATAAAGGTGATACGTAAGGGAAGAAGCGACGTGAAGCAGTGTGATTAATAAATAGAGATTCGACGTGATGAAACAGTGGTAAATAAAGGTGAGTAGAATTGAATAATGTGGAGATGTCTTAGATGTATGTTACAGAGAGACCTGTGTATGCTGCAATAGAGATTGATGCGAATGGCGAAGGAAGACCAGGAAATGATGGAGTAATGGACGGACGGAGAGCCGAAATACGAATGAAGAGATGAGGACAACTGCACAATGTGAAAGGACATAAAGGGAGTATGAGATCCAGATGGTGAACGTTGTGGAACACTGACGTAAGATGTAATATAAGTGTAAGATCTAATTCTTAGCATAACATTTGCGATTTGGCAAAAATAATATTTATTGTTGTTGTTGAAGCCTGGTACCAGGATAACTAATCAAAACGGTACCAAGAATGTGTACAGTTATTTTGCAGGTTGAATAATTTGTGTATTTTTGTTTCTTAGATGAAATGTCGCAATTCTAAGTTGATATTTAGCATGAAGTGAATGCGGAGGTAAGCCGATGGAGAGAGGTGCCAGAGTGAAAGGACGAATTCGGAGACTGGAAAGCTATCTCCGGAACAGCTTCATGTGTTATGTGGTTGAGTATAAGGGAGCAAAGGTATGGTATGTTGTCGTGAGTGTGGTGGTGTTATAAGTATAAGGGAGCAAAGGTATGGTATGTTGTCGTGAGTGTGGTGGTGTTAAGGTTAACTGACTTCTAGACCTATTCTGTTAGTGTATTAATGGATTGAATGAGAAGGAAAATGTGATGTCTGGTGAGTGAGAGTCGTAGTGTAGTGTGATCAATGTGCACACTCCTGTAAAGGGGATCCTACCGATCTGTAACTAAAACATTATTGTGTATTGTTTGATTTGGATGAACCTCGATGGCAGGTCAGGATTAGACATCATGTGGATGGTTCATACATGTCCTAGAAATGTTGTTATATATAATAAAATGTAAAATGTATAAAGAGATACTAATTTCAGTCTGTCACAAACACAAAGGTGCATTGTATGTTGTAGATTTAGAGTCACCAGTTTCTAAAATGTTTATTGTGTTAGGATGTTAAAGTAGTTTAATAACCTGTGGTAGGTAATTGTGAGCTGTATAGATTATTTCTTATTGTTTTTGTTAGAACACTTTCAAGTGGTATTAATTTCAATCTGTCACAAGCACAAAGGTGCATTGTATGTTGTAGATTTAGAGTCAACAGTTTCTAAAATGTTTGTTGTGTTAGGATGTTAAAGTAGTTTAATATTTAATAACCAGTGGTAGGTAATTGTGAGCTGTGTAGATTATTTCTTATTTTTTTGTTAGAACACTTTCAAGGGGTATTAATTTCAGTGTGTCACAAGCACAAAAGTTCATTGTATATTGTAGTTTTAGGATAAAGTTTCTAATACTTTCACTGTGATAGGATGTTAGAGTAGCCTACTATTTGATATTGTAATTATGAGCTGTATAGATTGTTTATTATTCCTTTTGTTTTTTTTTTACACTTTCATGTTTTGTATGAGGGACGACAGGTACAATGAATAGCACGAGTATGGGCTGTCTATAGAAAAGAGATAAATGTTGATGTTGTATGTGTAGAAAACTAGGGTGTATAATTTTAATGTAAGAATTTCCTTTTGTCTGTAATGTTGCGAGATGCACGGAAGGCTAACTGATTGGGTGTCGTAACGCCCATACCGCTAGCGGGCCGAGCTGACGATGCCGTGGCGACAGGCGACAGAGCCGCGGCACTCCCCACTCCACTGTCGGACGGGGTACACTCCACGCGCCCGCTACAGCAGGTCAACGGCCTGGGGCGACACGCACGTACCACTGGCCATTCATGAGTTCCGCCACCCTTACGACTGGGGAAGGTATCCCGCGGAGGCAACAGCGGGTGGTTTCTTCTCCTCAACGGCGCGCGCAGCGGCGCTACTGCAGAATGGACGAGGCGCGGCAGAGCCCGGCGAGCATTTTTTTTACCAGCAGCTAATAACTAGTACTGGACTGTGGAGCCGTGAAACAGGATGACTGCGACTTTACATAATGTGGAAAGTGAAGGACTGGTGTTTCCACGTTGTGAGTGGTGGAAAAGATTTTGTCTTTAGCAGACAGGACGATCGTTTTGTTTTGCCTTGACCACTGAATGGTGGGATCCATAAACTTTTGGCAGTGACTTGTTAAGTGTGCTTTGTGAATTGCACGTGGGACACTTGGTATACTTAGAGGACAGTTGTCGTTTGGTGAACAATTATTGTATGAAGGCAAGAAACTAGAGTGGGACATTGACATTTGCGTCTGTAGTAGGAGACATTTCTTGAACTGGTGCGGGAATAAGTGCTGTTTGTTGAAACTTACGACTTTTAATTACACCATGAACTGAAAGGACAGAACCGTGGGTAATAGTAGTTGTAGGGCCATTTTTTTGGACGAACAGATTCGTGTGGATGGTACTCTGACAGTGACTATGACATTTGTGTTTAATGTGAGATACAGTTTACTGTCCAGTGCGTGTTCAAAATGCCGATTTGAGTGTCTCAAAGACTTTCGTCCGGGTAACCATGGGAGAGCTTTGACACCGAGACAGTGGTTCTAGGAAAACTATCAGCAACTTTTTGACCACAAGAAAATCACAGAATGAAAGGTTTCCGTGTGACTCGCAAGATAGGGAATAATGTATTTGTGATTGTGTAAATGTTTTTTTTGTGTGTTTCATTCTTGAAGGGACAGCAAGTGTAACTGTATTTCATCAACATTTGTGTTTAGAATAGTTAGTGTTTTTTTGTCTGTTCTGGGTTATCAAGTTCACGTAGCATGTTTATTAGAATATTTGGTACAATGATGCTCTAATTATAAGCCAGTGGCGTAATACTAACGTAGCGGTTCATGTAGCATTGATCAGTAAGGTTGTCACAGGGGACAAGAGTTTGCATTGCACAACAAATATCGGAATTAACTGATGTATTTTGATGTCGTCCATAGTAATAATCTTGTTGGTGTTTTGACTGAAGCCACTTATTTTTATTATCACAGTGGTGACATTTCACATTAAAGTGTAACGAAGGCTAGTCGAAATGCAAGTTCTTGTCGTCTATATGTGTGACAACAGAGAAAGTATTTTTTATTTGTTTTAGAATTACTGAAATTTGGATTACTCATAAAAATAACGAAGATCCCAGTAACTAAAGCAAAATTTTATCTCAAGATTATTTTTTCATTTCTATGATGTGATGTTTTATTTGTCATGTAGATTGTTGTAAATTAGTATGTGTACGTTACTCCGGATTGTGGAGAGTACAATAATGCAACAACTGCCAATTTGGTAAAGTAAGAACATTTGGTCGTCAATTTGAGGTCACCAGGGGCTAAGGTCTCCTCCTGGTTACTTTGATGATTTGCTACGTTTGTTCTAATACAGTTTTCTTAAAAAAAAATGTTCGGAACTACCCTCGCATTGCAAGGATAGTACCGTGCCATTTTTTTCTGCATGGGTAGCCGGTGGTGAAAGGGTACAGTACCGCCCAACACTGAAAATAGGTACGAAATTCTTGTCAGAACACATTTTTTGTGTAAAAGTAACTCAATTTCAATTAATACAGCGAAGCCGGATACCAGTGTGGGAAAGAATGACAATTTATTTATTTAATTGATCACATGTGCACTCCCTCAAAATAAATCCCTACATCCAGTTTGGTGAGATCTGTGAAAGGAATGAATGTATGGTCGTCTGCTAACCACAGATAGTGAATCGGAATATATGATCATCTTTGAGTCGATCCTTTGGCTACCTTTGGTGAGACCAAAGAGATGGAAGTTACCAGAGCTTTGAGCGTCTGAAATGTGGCTGACCAATAAGGTAGCAAGGTGCTTCTCCCACTTCGAGAGAGGTGCGAGAGAATCAGAATACGGCCATGTTTCAGCACTCTGCCGCTGAACCTTCTGCTGTAAAGACCTGTTTTTTTGTTGTGCTCCGGAATGAAAGAGTGGAGGCTTGGTATGGATGTGGAATATTTAAGAGTAGTTAGAATTAATAATTTCTCTTTCACAGGACCTTTTGGGGGGAAAATTACAAAGTGAGGCAGGTAATTTTAAGGGGATTGTAGTAAACCAACGGTCACAAAGAGCCCACGTGTAGATATAAGTTGAGATACTTCCGTGAGCTTAAGCTGAAATATTTAAGAATTAATAGCGTGTGTACAATAAGCTGAAATATTTAAGAAATAGTGTGTGTATCATAAGTTGAAGTATTTAAGAAATATCATTCCGTGTGACGCTGAATTTAAACTCTGAGAGAGAATCAAGGTGAGTCGGCCGTTTTTCCAGCAACGCCACATGGCTTGCATTGCACAGGAAGACGTGCGTTTATCTCCAGAGTTCACATTAGGAAAGTAGAAATTACAAAGTGGGGCAGTGTCGTGTGAAACTGGGATAAATATTGATTGAAGTGGGAAAGCGGAAAGTGATGAAGTTGTAACCGTTCTTTGTGTAATATTTCATATTGTTGTGTTGTGTATGTCTTGTAATTTGGGTATGTGTGTTTTGCATGGGAGTAGCAAGGTAGTTTCGAAAGATTTGTGGGTATGCCTGTTCCTTCTGTATCGCTCGATCTGGAGGAAAGTTTCGTGAGGATTATTGTGAGAGGCGAAGTGTGAGGTATAATAAAAGATCCACCATCCGATCCAGGGAGTGCACTGTTGCGGTAAATAGATTACGAGACCATAGTATTGAGATTCACTAACGTAAAGCCATGCCCACTGGGCGGAATTTCTCATGTGATTTTGTTGTAGGTTGTAGAATTTGTGTGTTTAGGAATAAATCAAATAGTGAAAAGAAAGAGATTGGTGGCCTTTTTCATTAAATTGTATGTTATCGTAATGTCCCGAATTTATATAAAAGCCGTTAAATCTAAGACAAAAGGTAAATGTGGTATTGCCAGTGCGTAGTGTACAGTCAGAGTTCTATAAATCACTGATAGTCAGATGCGTGTTTCCGTTGCGTATTATTCATACAGGAGGATAATTTGTAACTAAATAGTAAGATACGAGAATTCATGTTGCTCGATAAATTAAGGAAGATTCCACTCGCTTGGCAAACCACACATCTTGCAGGCCTGACTGCATGATGCCACAGTATGAGAAAGGCAAGTGGGTGCCTCTCATTACAAATTTCAAAATTCCGCCATTTCTCTCCCCACATCCAGCACTGCTGGCGGCTCACCTCCAACTGCGCAACGCTACGCGCTGTTGACATCCAGCTGCCCAACACTACAATGGCAGACAACAATGCAAACTAGCCACTGACTGCACACAGCATAGCCAGTGATTTTCATACAGAGCGCTACGTGGCGTTACCAATATAAAAACTTAAACAGCCTACTTACAAGTTCAGTGAACTCTCCCTGTCCTCGCCCATTGGCGAATATGAATACTGATGTTTCTCCGAATGACAGACCACCCACACAAATGGCGTGTGGAAGCCTCCGCAGGCGAGTTCTTTGTCTAGTGACGACAGGCCTCTGACGCCTTGAGCAGCAACATTGAGAAAACAAGCTTACGGAAAGTTTTTGATAAGACGCCGTTTGAAAGGTTGGGACTCGGAATCTTTGGGAACGGCATTCGCGACTTGCTGGGAAGAGGATAACTCGGGGTTTAGTATTCGGAACCAAACGTTCCAGAACAAAATTGTTAGGAGGTTTTGGGTGGCAGGAGGTTTCGGATTGTCATAATAAAGTACTCAGATTGGCCAATATGGCACTTTTGGTGAGCTCATACAACGAAGGAACAGGGAAGCAAAGTGTCACAGACTTCCCCGCTAGAAGCCGTAGTAAACTCTACATCGCCGGGAGCTACGGAAAACACTTCTTCGCCAGGAGCCGTAGTAGACAGACTTGGTCGTCGAGAGACGCAGAGAATGGTCTTCTTCACCGCGGGAGGAGAAGGCAGTTCACGAGCAGACGGGCCTCGCCATGCTAGCGTCCATACCCATCTGCAACCATGATTTTACTCTTTGAGGTTCTATTCCTCTTTACTCACTAACCTTCCGATGCAATCATCACCAACACTTCAATTTCGCTATTAACAGTCAGTCAGCACGATTTCTTGGTCATTCGGTCTAATTTATGAGAACTTTTTCAGTCCTTTCCCTCTGAAGATCCAAAAATTGTCACACGCTCATACGTGTGTATGCACTTATTCTCCCGCGACGAGAACTTGATCCTTGTTTGCTCTGAGCAAACATTGAAGTCATAACAATGAATGTACATAATTTATAACATTTGTTCATTACAGTAGAGATAGTCACCATCACTACTGAGCAATTATTAATGATCAGTTAGGGCACACAACTACACTTGAAACGTCCCTTTTGAAAAATTATAAATGACAGTGCTGGAAAACGTCTACGTTATTTCATTTTCAAACAGCTGAGCAAAGCTCAACGTACTCAAACAGTTTTCTCTTTACTTATTCTGATTATCACTAAACAGACACACAATATTCTTAGCGCAACGCAATCTGACTTTCATTAATCCCTACAAAAGAATGACCCTGACTAACAATAACCTATACCTTTCATGAATCACTTACCTCACAAAAATCTTTGTTACTCGAACTACTGCAATACAGCAAGCGCCAATACTGCCAGCTCCATAAAAGATTCTAACTACTGAAGGCACTAACTACTGATAGGCATAGTTAGCAAATGAAACATTTTGACAGGAATAAACAATGTATTTACCTTAATAATGTTCAAAAGTCATCATATATATATATATATATATATATATATATATATATATATATATATATATATATATATCAATTCATGACATCCATCTTTACAAATTTCCTTTTTCTGACGAGCACAGGTCCAGATCGTCCCCTTATAGTAACCTCTCAAAACTCTGGCATCTCTCTCTCTCCACATCCAACACTGCTGGCGGCTCACCTCCAACTGCCCCGTCCGCAGCTCGTGGTCGTGCGGTAGCGTTCTCGCTTCCCACGCCCGGCTTCCCGGGTTCGATTCCCGGCGGGGTCAGGGATTTTCTCTGCCTCGTGATGACTGGGTGTTGTGTGCTGTTCTTAGGTTAGTTAGGTTTAACTAGTTCTAAGTTCTAGGGGACTGATGACCATAGATGTTAAGTCCCATAGTGCTCAGAGCCATTTGAACCATTTTTTTTCCAACTGCCCAACGCTATGCGCTGTTAACATCCGACTGCCCAATACTGCAATAGCGAACATTCCAACAACACCAACCAGCCACAGACTGCACACAGCACAGTCAGTGATTTTCATACAGAGCGCTACGTGGCGTTACCAACATAAAAACCTAAATAGCCTACTTACACACTCCACATGGCAGGACCATCTCTTTCCTTCCGTTTCTGTATGCACAACTCCTTTACATATATCTGGACCGTAGTGGGCGACTTGCACCTTAAAAGAGATACTCAGTGCATGCCAGTGGCAAAACAGATTGACTAGAGCAGTGGGTCCCAACCTGGGGATAATTACTCTCCAAGGCGTAAAACGTAATTTTCGAGGAGTAAAGCCAAAAGCATTCTATTGCTTTATGGTCATGAAATTAAATCATTTTTAAAAGATCATTAATATTATCACTCACCTTCCTCACATTGGCCGCCCATCACGCACATACTTTGTACTTTGCACCATGAGTGTATGGCAGCAAATCCGAGACGCATACGTCACGTATGCTTAAAAGTCTCATGAATGTGACATCTGCGAGTCGTTGGTAGTTCCCGGAATAGACTAGAGATTTGCTCATTATTCATTTTGCAACAATAAACACGACAGTTACTATGTAATGGCTACTACAAACTGCAGGTCCTACACTCCAATAATAATGGTAATATCTCTAAATATTATTATTAGTGCCAGTGTTAAGACTCAAAGCACTGGCAGCCTGCAGTCTTCCAATTACTGCCATTTCTGATATAAGGAGTACGGTAATCAAGTGATAAACAAACAGTAGAGTATGTGTAGTGCACTCGTTTTAATTTGATTGTGTAAGTGGGCTGCTTCTGTGTTGGCAGCGCTGTGTAGCGCTTTGCATTGGATCTCTGACTGCGCTTTCTTTGTAACAGAGTCTGTGGCTGGTTGGACTCGTTGTTGGAAGTTAATCGCCAGTAGTGTTGGGCAGTTGGAAGTTAGCCGCCAGCAGTGATGGAACTACTGTTGGGCAGTTGGAGGTGAACAGCCAGCAGTGATGGATGTTAGATGTGAGAAGTTAGCATTGATGGAGGGTAGAGGTCTGAAGTGTTAGCGTGGGCTAATGATCTGGAAGTATCTGACTTGGAAACTCAAAATTATTCATGACTATTTATCTTTGTATTGGGTGTGAATGACGATTTATATTCGTGTTTGGACTGGATGTCACTTTATTAAGGTAAAAAATACATTACTTGGTTTGCAACAAAATCTTTCCTTTGCTAACCACATGCCTGTTAGTAGTTAGTGGCTGACACACACAGTGGTTACGGTTACTACAAGTCACACCACAAGTTGGGAAACGAAGCCAAATTTCTAGTAGTTTACTGCCGAGTTGAGATTTTCACAAATGTTTTGTTCGTATCTTACAAAAACTAGCAGCACGGCAATAAACAGCCTTTTAAACACGCCGCTAACGGCAATCAAGTAATTTATAGCAATACAACAGTTTTTAAAAAATAAAAAAAACACAGAAGCTAGCAGTACGGCAATAAACTACCTTTTAAAACACGCCGCTAACGCTAATCAAAGTAATTTATAGCAATACAACAATTTTAAAATATTTAAAGAACATTAATAAACAGGCTACTAAAGTAAATACAGAACTTTGTTAATAAAGTACGGTGAGGTAGTGAAGCTACCAACACCCCCATTAAAAAAAATTAAACAGGTCTCAGCAAACATACGATTAATGGCATTAAAAGGAATTTACAAACTTAGAGGAATTTAAAAATTTTTTAAAACTAAATTGTCCTGAAATATCATTAGAACATAACAGATAAGACAGACCCGTGTAAGGCGGCCACAAATCACCCACTCAGAGATGCTCACGCTACACAGAATACTGACCAATTTAAATACGCCCGTAAACACAATTGCCACTCTCAGGCTGGTCACTGCACCGACTTTTCGCCAGCGAAAACTTACAAAATGGCTTAACTTGCTGACAGAATTAGAGCTAACCTCGAGCAAGGAAACATTACACCACACAGTCCTGAATGAGCGACCACATGACCAACTAACAAGAAGCATGAATTTACTCATAACCCACGATAGAATAGCGAAACAATTAAACTGCCAAAACTACACCTCCCCTCGGACAGTAACAAGAGGAGGAGCAAAGATCACTGTCTTCAATTACACCGGTACCAGGGACAGGAAACCCGGTCGTCGGAGGCCACAAGGCAGAAAAGACGCTGGTTGCACAAAATTATTACTTAATGATTAAACCTTCCACAAACTTAACTTGCAATTATGCTCGAACAGGCAGTACACGACCTCCGATGGCAAGGATCCACACATCCGACCCCGCACGCGTCGCCAGCGTACCCAACACGCCACGGTCACGCGACAACACGCTCTGCCACCGGAGTTCACGTCTTCTCTGCAACGTTGCCGGGTAGTGACCGCTCCTTCATGTTAGGTACCTCCTTTTAAACTCCAGTGTTGAAACGGAGAATTTAAAGAAGCTTGGTAACGTCCCAGCAAGGCTAAATGAACAGCAACTACTCGTGGGGCGATTCTTTATACAACCAACACGCGGGGAGCTCTTCCGTCAACTCGACCCGCTCGTTACACACAACCGACATACATCACGTGGCGACTCAGTACAACCGACCACACCTGCTTCGCGCTGGAGAGCCACACTGCCTCCCGTGTCCATCAGACTCTCTCCGCGCAACGCCCCTACTTCCGCGCCACCACACGGGGTTACAACCGGTCAAAGATCTCACTTCCTCCATAGCAGATTCCCGGAAGTAAAAACGCAGATATCGATAGCAGAGGGAAAAAGACAACCAAGCAGCCACTTAATGACAGACAACATATCAAACAAACATGTCAGGGGAAAAAAGGAAAACCAATGCAATCCAAACACAAGGTGTAGCACGTCGATACACGACTCAGTGGCTTTAGTAGTTAGAATCTTTTATTTAGCTGGCAGTATTGACGCTCGCTGTATTGCAGTAGTTCACGTATGAAGATTTTTGTGAGGTAAGTGCTTAATGAAATACATAGATTATTGTCACGATTGCTTCCTATTTAGGACCATTCTTTTGTATTAATTATTTGAAGTCAGGTTGTAATTTTGTTGAGCAATCAGTTTGCGTTGCGCTAGAATATTGTGGGTCAGTGTTGACATGATAAGAAAAAGTAAAGAGAAAGTAGGCTCAGTACGTTCACTTTTACTCAGCTGTTTCAGAATCAAGTAACGTAGAAGTTTCATCTTCTCAGTCATTCAGAAATTTAAATTCAGATTCACACATTTAAATAAAGAAGTTTCCTGTGTAGATAGATGTACAGGATGTAGGTGAAGGCAGTGCCACTTGGGAGAGAGGTAATGCAGAGAAAGTATCTTTTGTAACAACCTCAATGTGGTTAGTTAGCTTTCTTTTCCGAGAAGGAGTTGCAGGTAGCAATTGCGATTCACTGAAAACTGCTTCATCATTCTCCAGGGAAACGTTAGTAATAAGCATTGCTTCATTGACTCATTGGTTCTGGACTTAATAAAACACATACAAAAAAATAAACGTCATGTACCTTTCGTCATTTTAAAAATGAAGGTCTTCAAAGAAAATTATTCTTCGCTCTAAAGTTTTTTTTAGGTGTTAATGTCGATGACGGCGAGAGGAGGAGAAAAGCGTGCGTCTGTTCGTGGTTTTTACATAAAAATTAGAGGGTGTTACTCTCCACCACGGCCTCGTAGTTCTTACATCAACTGCGTATCACATACACTTCTAAAATATTGCGAGGGGGAACAACGAAAATGCTGCCGTCGGCGCATTGTGGCACATTTCCTCACGACATGAAACAAATGTTTACGTACAAAAATTATCAAAACAACATATTTATATAAAAATCAAATTCGGAATCCAATAACTTAATTTCTGTTGACCCATCATCTTATCTTCTCTCCTGCACATCCTACAGCGGTAAGAATCCTTGCGTAACTGCCGCTGATTTCTGCTACACCACGACTGTTGCAAATCAACACTCATGGGACCATAGTGCTTTTCTCGATGTTTGCCCCTGCCACGAAAGTGTACTTACCAGTTAACCACTTCATACTGTTGTTCCAAATTAATGTTGATGTTTATCAAATAATTATAGTGGATTCCTGAGACAAAAAGCAACGACAACAGAACATACTTGGTTTAACAAACAGTGTTTGCATCGCAAAATTACGCCAAAATATGTCTCCATAAAGTCAAGAGGAGCATCTGCCTCTGCAAATAAAGCCACTGACGCCGCAAGATGCACGTGGATAAAGGAGGAAACGAAGAAATGGTATCGTGTTCGTGACAACGTGTGTACACATCTAAAAGTGGTACACATGGCCATCACATGGAAGCTACACCTCTGTGAGTTTGACGTCTTCGATCGTGAAGTTCGTCAAAGTTTAAGTGATCTTATTCAAGATGTATTTTTGCGGCGGAACAGGAAATTATCTATGATTAGGAATGTGAGTGGAAATCTAATCTCAAATTGTAAGCCGGCAGCTGTGACCGAGCGGTTCTAGGCGCTTCAGTCCGGAACCGCGCTGCTGCTATAATCGCAGCTTCGAATCCTGCCTTGGGCATGGATGTGTGTGAGGTCCTTAGGTTAGTCAGGTTTAAGAAGTTCTAAGTCTACGGTACTGATGACCTCAGATCTTAAGTCCCATAGTGCTTGGAGCCATTTTGAATGAAATTGTGTGCAAAAGTTTTCTCAACGTGTAATTAACCTGCCGAATTTGGTTCTGTCGCCAAATGAAGAAAAATTGCTTGAGAAAGGTTTTAAGTACGGTGCCCCCACCCTCCATCAGAAAAACTAGATGTTATGAAAGTAGATATTGAATACGCTCCAGTGAAAGACACCTTGCAAAATATTTAGTTGCCAATGTTCTAAAGATAGAAACCAGATTCGAGTGTAACATTCCACCGGCTATTGACTGTCGCACCCTCAAGTCCTTAAAACAGAAATTACAACAATAAGATATCATTGCCACAAAATATGATAAAGGCAACAGTATTGTACTTTTGAACAAACGTGATTATGTGGATAAAGTTAATGGTTTCCTGAATACCACAAGCTTCCAACTCCTTCCTAAAGATTATACAAAATTTTTCAAAGAAGATGTTAAATATGGAATCAGTTCATGCAAAAGCATATTCTTTGATTTTGAAACAAAACTGTTAACTAATATGAAGCCAGCGCTTCCTAGAATGTATGGGCTTGTTAACCACATAAACATGATGTTCCTATTCGTCCAGTTGTATCTTCATTCACTGCTCCATCTTACAAACTAGCTAGTAAACTGGAGGTCTTAAGTAAGAACAAGACTGAATTCAAACTAAATCATGGTATTTCAAACTCTGTGGACCTAGTAAATAAGATAAAAGGTATTTCTGTCTCGCAAAGTGATAAATTAGTATTCTTTGACGTCTGCAGTTTGTTTTCCAATGTACCAGTAGTGGAATGCACTGATATTCTGACAGAGCTGAAGTACAAGTGTAATGTCGATCCTGTGGAATTGAATGTCTTGAGACTGGCCACTCAGACATGATTGGCACAAAACTATTTCCTGTTCCAAGGCACTCTTCATAAACAATTAGATGGCTTAGCTATGGGTTCCCCTCCTAGTCCACTGTTGACTGAAATATTTACAGACCATTTTGAACAATATTTTCTGAACCAAGAACCTTTGAGTGCAAATATCAAATACTGAATTAGATATGTGGATGATGTCCTGTGTATGTGGACTAGTAGTGCAAGACAACTCAACTCATTTCTGAAAAACCTAAACAGTCAACATAAAAATGTTCAGTTCACAATGGAGACATGCAAAAAACACCATAAACTTCTTAGATCTCACCAATGACATCAGTACACACTCACATTATTTCAAAATTTATAGAAAAACTACAACTACAGACTCAGTAATACCTTCTTGGTCACAACAACCCATAGCTCACTAACATGCAGCTTTCCACTGAGTGGTACACCCCCTCATATCTGTCTCCATGTCCAAGTATGATTTTAAAGCATAGTTAGATACAATAAAATTTATTGTCACAGCCAATGGCTACAGTCCAGTCCTTACTGACCACGTCTTGCATAGGAAACAAAAATGGAAAATTGCACCCTTTCTCCATGCCCCATCTGCTTCCACATCCACTGTCTCCAAGAAATGGTTTACATTACCGTATCTAGGAGAGGTATCACAGATTGCAGCCAAAGCACTGAAAGGCTGCAAGTATAGGCTTTCCTACTATGTTAAGAACACGACAGTCCAGTGTATTTTCAATAGCAAAGATAAGATTCAGTTATTAGCAAACAATGGGGTATACAAAGTTACCTGTTCTGATTGTGCCAAGTTTTACTTTGGTCAGTCGGGCAGAGACATAGCAACTAGACTGGCTGAACACGAACCCATCTGGAGGTTGCAGAACTCTGATTCCGCATTTGTTGAGCATGTACTGAGTGAGGGTCTCAACTACCAGCCAATGCTCCATGTCCTTCTCTTAGCGAACAAAGGCCATAAACTCAACCTGCTGGAAGCCCTGGAAATTAGCAAACATCTATCTCACAGTCCAAATGTAATCCTATATGACCAGACACAGATCAACACTTCCCCTCCCCTAAACGTCATACAATCATCTTTGTTTTTCATTACTTCCCACACGTCTGTTCCTACATATTTGCATTTTCCTCTATTCATTAAGTTTTTTTTATTTTATTAAAGCTGTCTGTGTGATCCATATAGACTGTAGATTCAGTTGTTAAGGCTTTCTTTTATCTGGTACTTGTATTACTTTCCATGTTTAATACTTCTTGTAGTTGTCTCGTCAAATATTGTTTTTATTTTACTTGGTTCATTTATTTAATGCAAACAGTTACACAGCCACAGCTTTGAGTATGATGTTCATATTTTTCCATTTCCCCCTTTAGTATTTGTGTACTGTTCAGCCTCTTTTACGTCTTAAAATGTAGTGGTACGACCCTCACAAAGATTTCATTTACTGTATGTTCTCTCACACTCCTCCATTTTGCTGCATTTATTCATTTCTGTTTATCTGATTGATATTGCTTAAGTTTCTTATGTATTCTGTTACACCGATAATTCTTTCTTCCTTTAATTGGTTTATGTATCACTCTCCATATTTTATACATCCTGAAGAAGCCTTTTCAAGTATTAATTTTATTTTATTTTATTAGCTTTGTTTATTAATAGAAACTTATGTAGGCATGCTGTTCCTATTTCGTGTTCAAGTTTTTCCTGTCTAATCCGTTTTTATTTGTTTACTGTTCTCTTTTTTTTTTTTTTTTTTTTTTTTTTTTCATAGCGTTAGCACCACGCTGTCAAAGATGTTACTTGCTGTATGTTTCTGCTTCAATCTAGACGTGTAACTGCTAAAAAGTGTTGTTTACAAACATTGTCAATTCTTTGGTGACAGTACTCACAAGGGAACCTCCCCATCGCACCCCCCTCAGATTTAGTTATAAGTTGGCACAGTGGATAGGCCTTGAAAAACTGAACACAGATCAATTGAGAAAACAGGAAGAAGTTGTGTGGAACTGTGAAAAAATAATCAAAATATACAAACTGATTAGTTCATCGATAGATAGGCAACATGAAGGACATAAGGACCGCAGGAGCGCCGTGGTCTCGTGGTAACGTGCGCAGCTGCGGAACGAAAAGTCCTTGGTTCAAATCTTCCATCGAGTGAAAACTTTAACTTTTTATTTTCAGTTTATGTGACAAACTCTTATGTTTTCATCACTTTTTTGGGAGTGATTATGACATCCATAAGAAAACCTAATTCGGGCAAGGTAGAAGAATCTTTTTACCCATTCGCCAAGTGAACAAGTTAGGTGGGTCGACAACATATTCCTGTCATGTGATGCACATGCCGTCACCAGTGTCGTATACAATATATCAGATGTGTTTTCCTGTGGAGGAATCGGTTGACCTATGACCTTGCGATAAAATGTTTTCGGTTCCGATTGAAGAGGCACGGTCCTTTCGTCTACTAATCGCACGGTTTTGCGATGCGGTCGCAAAACACAGACACTAAACTTACTACAGTGAACAGAGACGTCAATGAACGAGCAGACAGATAATAACTATGCAAAAATAGAGAAAGTAAAATTTCCACTCGTAGGAAGACTTGAACCAAGTGCCTCTCCTTCAGTAGCTGCTAACGCTACCACGGGACCACGGCACTTCTGACCTCATGCTTTCCTTGATGTTGCCTATGTAGCCCATGGACTACTCAGTTTGTATATTTTGCTTATTTTTTCACAGTTCCACACAACTTCTTCCTGTTTTCTCAATTGATCTGTGTTCAGTTTATCAAGGCCTATCCACTGTGCCAACTTATAACTAAATCTGAGGGGGGTGCGATGGGGAGGTTCCCTTGTCAGTAAATGCCTGAAGATGGCCTTGTAAGCCGAAACCCAGCGAACACAATACAAGTAATATCGCAGAACAAAAGTAAACTAGCCGCCCAGCTAGTCGCGCGGTCTAACGCGCTGCTTCCCGAGCGGGAAGGCGTGCCCGCCCCCTGCACTAATCTGCCCGGCGGATTCGTGTAGAGGTCCGGTGTGCTGGCCAGCCTGTGGATGTTTTTTAAGGCGGTTTCTCATTTGCCTCGGCGAATGCGGGCTGCTTCCTCTTATTCTGCCTCAGGTACACTATGTCGGCGATTGATGCGCAAGCACTCTATCCCCGTATGCGTACACCGTAATTACTCGCAAACATTTGGGATTACACTCGCTTGGTATGAGACGTTCCCGGTGGGGGAGGGGTGTCCACTGGGGGCCGAACCGCACAATAACTCTGGGTTCAGTGTGGGGTGACGATGGGGTAGGTGGACTGCTGTGGCCGGTTGTGGGGTTGTGAACCACTGAGGGCTACGGCAGGACGAAGCCCCTTCATCGTTTCTAGGTCCTCGGTTTAGTATACAATACGCAAAGCAAACTAGTGCTTTTCACTTATTAATATGTAGAATCTGGACATGGTTATCGTTGTGTGTATCTGGAAGGAAAAGAGTCCTGGTCATTCGCTATAAGGTATGAAATACTTATAACTAATTGGGATTTAATAAAGCAAATCCTCTAGCATTGTTTGGTAAAATCCGAATCGTTTGGTATGGTTTGTCAACCTGAAGCTCTGGGGCCTAGGGGGTGCCAAAAGCGATACTAATACCTGAACAAGAAACTCTCTGAGCTGAATAGCAACATTAATTCCATTTTGTAAATACATTGTGTCAAAAAGGAGGAACCCCTTAAACATGGTGGTGCCTTCCACTTACAATGACTGTTAAGAAAGAAAAGGCAGACTGTTAGAGGAGAGACTGTAATGTGGAAAATGTAGTGGAGCAAACTTCATATAAGAGTACGCTACAGATCGGTATGGTAATAGTAGGTGGAAGAGTCACTGTACTGACGGAAGGAGCAAGATATTGGAGGAGATCGTAATAGACTTAGGTTTTCGTATTAGAGTTTCGAAAAACTGCTGTGAGTCAGGGAGCGGAATGAAAACGGATTTGCTCTGGTGGGAACGAGTATTTGAGTCTGATTTCTATAGAGGAGGCTTGTTGCTAAAATGAAATGAGAGCGACCACAGGGCCTGCTTATTTCATTACGTAGCATTGTACAACGACAGTGTAATATACACTGAGGTGAAGAAAGTCATGGGATACCTCCTACTGTCTTGTCTCACCTCTTTTTTCCCCATTTAGTGCAGCAGCTCGACGTGGCACGGATTCAACAAGTCATTGGAAGTCCCCCCCCCCCCAGAAATGCTGAGCTACCCTGCCTCTATAGCCGTCCATAATGGTGAAAGTGTTGCTGGTGCAGGATTTTGCGCACGAATTGACATCTCGATTACGTCCCATACATGTTCGATAGGACTGATGTCAGGCGATCTGGGTGGCCAAATACATTCGCTCGAATTGTCCAGCATGTTCTTCAAACAAATCGCGAACAACTGTGGCCCACTGACAGGACGCATTGTCACCCGTAAAAATTCCTTCGTCGTTTTGGAGCACGAAATCCATGAACTGTTGCAAATGATCTCCAAGTAGCCGACCATAACCATTTCTAGTCAATGATCGGTTCAGTTGAACCTGAGGACCCGACCCTTTCTATGTAGGGACAGTCTGCACCATGGTTGAGCCACCACCAGCTTGCACAGTACCGTGGTGACAACTTGGCTTCGTGAGGTCTGCGCCACACTCGAACAGTACCATCAACTCTTACCGCCTGAAATAGGGACTCATCTGACCAGGGCACTGTTTTCCAGTCATATAGGGTTCAATCTATATGGTCGTGAACCCAAATCGGTCGTCTGCTGCCATACCCCATTAAATCCAAATTTCCCCGCATTGTCCTAGCGGATACGTTAGTCGTACGTCTCACATTGAATTCTGTGGTTATTTCAAGCAGTGTTGTTTGTTGGCACTGACAACTCCACACAAACGCCGCTGCCTTCAGTCATTAAGTCAAGGCCGTCGGCCACTGCATTGTCTGTAGTGAGAGGTAATGTCTGAAATTTGCTGCTCTCAGCACACTCACGACACTGTGGATTTCTATCTATCTATCTATCACTTGAGCCTTGTCCCGCAGTGACGCAGGGTCTGCCACCGTTAATCATATTTGGCATGTTAATGTTTAAGGGGTGGCCGGATGCTCTTCCTGCCGCCACCCCGTACCACCCGGGACAGAATTAGTGTACCCCAACTGTCTGCGTCGAGTGTATTCCATGGAATAGTGTGGAAGTGTTCAGATGTCTGCGAGCCGTGTAACTGAGGCGGAACATTGGGAGCAGCCCAGTATTCACCTAGCGGGATGTGAAAAACCTCCTAAAAACCACATCCAGGCTGGCCAGCATATCGGCCCTCGTCGTTAATCTGCAGGGCGGATTCGATCCGGGGCCTGCTCGCCCACCCGAGTCAAGGAAGCAGCGCGTTAGCGCTCTCGACTACCCTGGCGGGTATATGAGGTGCATTCAAGTTCTAAGGCCTCCAATTTTTTTTTTCTCAGGACTGGAAAGAGATAGGAACATGCGCATTGTTTTAAAATGAGGCCGCGTTCATTGTCAATACGTCCCAGAGATGGCAGCACTCTACGGCAGATGGAATTTTACCGCCAGCGGCGAGAATGAGAACTGTTTTAAATGCTTAAAATGGCGACGTTTTCCTTACTTGAACAGCGTGCAATCATTCATTTTCTGAATTTGCGTGGTGTGAAACCAATTGAAATTCATCGACAGTTGAAGGAGACATGTGGTGATGGAGTTATGGATGTGTCGAAAGTGCGTTCGTGGGTGCGACAGTTTAATGAAGGCAGAAAATCGTGTGACAACAAACCGAAACAACCTCGGGCTCGCACAAGCCGGTCTGATGATATGATCGAGAAAGTGGAGAGAATTGTTTTGGGGGATCGCCGAATGACTGTCGAACAGATTGCCTCCAGAGTTGGCATTTCTGTGGGTTCTGTGCACACAATCCTGCATGACGACCTGAAAATGCGAAAAGTGTCATCCAGGTGGGTGCCACGAATGCTGATGGTCGACCACACGGCTGCCCGTGTGGCATGTTGCCAAGCAATGTTGACACGCAACGACAGCACGAATGGGACTTTCTTTTCGTCGGTTGTGACAATGGATGAGACATGGATGCCATTTTTCAATCCAGAAACAAAGCGCCAGTCAGCTCAATGGCAGCACACAGATTCACCGCCACCAAAAAAATTTCGGGTAACTGCCAGTGCTGAAAAAATGATGGTGTCCATGTTCTGGGACAGCGAGGGCGTAATCCTTACCCATTGCGTTCCAAATGGCACTACAGTAACAGGTGCATCCTACGAAAATGTTTTGAAGAACAAATTCCTTCCTGCACTGCAACAAAAACGTCCGGGAAGGGCTGCGCGTTTGCTGTTTCACCAAGACAACGCACCCGCACATCGAGCTAACGTTACGCAACAGTTTCTTCGTGATAACAACTTTGAAGTGATTCCTCATGCTCCCTACTCACCTGACCTGGCTCCTAGTGACTTCTGGCTTTTTCCAACAATGAAAGACACTCTCTTTGGCCGCACATTCACCAGCCGTGCTGCTATTGCCTCAGCGAATTTCCTATGGTTAAAACAGACTCCTAAAGAAGCCTTCGCCGCTGCCATGGAATCATGGCGTCAGTGTTGTGAAAAATGTGTACGTCTGCAGGGCGATTACGTCGAGAAGTAACGCGAGTTTCATCGATTTCGGGTGAGTAGTTAATTAGAAAAAAAATCGGAGGCCTTAGAACTTGAATGCACCTCGTACTAACGACACTGTGGATTTCTGAATATTAATTCCCTAACGATTTCCGAATGGAATGTCCCATGTATCTAGCTTCAACTACCGTTCTAGGCTTAAAGCCTGCTAATTCCCGTCGTGCGGCTATAAAAATATCTGGAACCTTTTCACGTGAACAACCTGAGTTCAAATGACAGATCCGCCAATGCACTGCCCTTTTATAGCTTGGGTACGCGATGCTACCGCCATCTGTATCTGTGTATATCGCTGATCCATGATAGCTTCAGTGTCCGCCCCCGTTAGCTGAGTGGTCAGCACGGCCGAATGCCACGCCATGGGGCCCGGTTTCGATTCCCAACTGGGGCAGGAGATTTTCTCTACTCAGGGACTGGGTGTTGTGTTGTCCTCCTCGTCATTTCATTCCCATCTCCGACGCGCAAGTCGCCCAATGTGGCGTCGAATCCAATAAGTACTTGCCCTCGGCGGCTGAACTTCCCAGAATGGGGGACTCCCGGCCCACAATGCCGTACGCTCATTTCCACTTTTCTTTTTGGTCACCTCAGCGTAAACTTCTCGACACATAGGACACGTCAAATTAAAGTTGAAACTGGAACATCTCAGAGTTACTTCCATTGTCGTGAGCGATAGTCCGAACCATACCACATTATTGTAACATCTCAGCTGGGATGAAAATTCAGATAAAAGTGCTTGCTTCTCGAACATTGGGGGTACTCTATATTTTGTACTGAAACTACTCAATTTGTAAACGATGATATTTTACCGATCTCCTCTTGTGGCCTTCTGTTCGAAGACTGATTTGATGCAGCTCTTTACAAAAGACGATCTAGTACAAGTATCTGAACCACTGTATGACGACCGCTACCTACATCCCTTTGAAGCTGTTTACCGTACTCAATCTTTGGCGTTTCTCCACAATGCTTAAGAAGTGTATGTGATATGCAGTTGATGTAAGAACTACGAGGGCATGCTGGCAAGTAACACATTCGAATTTTTATGTAAAATATTTTAAGGCTTTTAAAATAAAACAAGCGTCATTAATATTCACATATTTATCCTTCAAATCTACATACTCATTTCTCAACGTAGTCACCCTGACGACTAACACATTTCTCGTAGCCGGCCGTGGTGGCCGAGCGGTTCTAGGCGCTACAGTCCGGAACCGCGGGACCGGTACGGTCGCAGGTTCGAATCCTGCCTCGGGCATGGGTGTGTGTGATGTCCTTAGGTTAGTTAGGTTTATGTAGTTCTAAGTTCTAGGGGACTGATGACCTCAGAAGTTAAGTCCCATAGTGCTCAGAGCCATTTGAACATTTCTCGTATTGAGAGATCAGATTGTTGACACCGTCACTGTAGAAAATTTGACTTAGTTAACGGAGTCACAACCTCACCTCTGCTTGCACCGCCTCTTCACTATCAAAGTGAAGTCCCCAAACGTGTTATTTAAGTTTTGGAAACAGACGAAAATCGTATGAGGCCAAGTAGGGACTGTATGGGGGATGAGCCATGACAGTGGACCCAAGGAGTCGAATAAAGGTGACCAACACTCCCGTATTTTCCGGGATCTCCCATATTATAGCATTATTTTGTTAATGCTCCCGGCTCCCTTATTGTGCACCTGTTTATCCCGTATACTTTCTCACTATTCACTGTTGCAAATATTATCCCGCGAAGTACTATCGATAGTTCAACTTTCAAGGCAGACATATCTCGAAAAGTTTTCGTATCATAATCAGTACTATTGTTGACATATAGTCTGCTTAATGTTCGTGTTTCGACTGAAAGAAGACGGTCTGGCTCAAGGCAATGCGAGAAGAGTGGAAGGAATAATGTGGCGTGTGCGTTTAAAGGGATCGTGAGAGGGGTAATGTTCATTTTTTTCTCGGCCATTATGTACTGGCAACCCACGGATGTGCTCCCCTCGTATCAGTCAGCAGCTGTAGTGCAAATAACACGCGGAAGTAACGAGAAATCGCGGAAAAGGATTATACAGACGTTCATATTCAAACACGCTCATTACATCATTTACTCCTCAACTGACTCACACAACACAACTTCATTTCGCAACGCTTTGAAAGAGCATTTTCTCTTATTTATAAGTGAAATGATCAGAGAAGCGGCAGCAGCTTAGAACTGATTAAGTCAGAGCTTCTGACTGAAATCAATTTTGAATATAAGTGCAAAGAATTTTTTTTTAAAATTTGGGTAGGAAGATAAAAAATTGCAGACTTCTACAGCTTCTATAAATTGTAGGGTGCACGTAATACGTACGTGCAGATTTGTTAAAGTTTATTGTGACTCTGTGTATTACATGCGATGAACAGATAAGTAGTTTTTTTTAGATTATATTTATTTTTCATTCATAGACACAAAAATCAGAGGATTCTTGTAGGTCTGGAACATGTCAGAAGACATAACGTATTTAGAATGCTTGAATGTAACACTCATTTCTGAATTTACGCCACAAATGAGTCTTATCATACACTTTTGCAGTATGCACTCTAACAATATTCTCTCGGTTTGTGGAGTTACCTCAAAATGATACTGTATCACATAGTACAGTAAAAGTAAGCAAAATATACCGCGTTTTTAATATTTATGTCTCCATTCATTCCAAGAAAATGGGACGTAGTTGTGCAGCAGAAATTTATTGCGATCAAATGCCCCTTAAACGTTCCTTAAAACCACGGTCAGATGTTGGTCATCTCCCTTAAAACCATGATCACATGTTGGTCGCCTTACGTCGAACTGTAGCAGGTGCCGCAGCGCTCGTGTATCGTTTGGTATTATCACGCCGAAGGAGAGGGCGCTCTAGGTGTGGACGATCTCTCAGAATTCCAAACTCGATTACAGCACGCTGTTTCTCATTCACCGACATAGCTACAAATGGTTCAAATGGCTCTGAGCACTATGGGACTTAACATCTGAGGTCATCAGTCCCCTTTAACTTAGAACTACTTAAACCTAACTGACCTAAGGACATCGCACACATCCATACCCGAGGCAGGATTCGAACCTGCGACCGTAGCAGTCACGCGGTTCCAGACTGAAGCGCCTAGAACCGCTCGGCCACAGTGGCCGGCTGACACATTTACATCACACGCTGCAACATTACGTGCTTCAATTTGGATCTCTCTAGCGGGAGATGGCTGCAAATATGCGGGCATGGAGAACAAAGACATAGAATGTTAACAACGTTTGTTTTATTTTAAAAAATTTGAAAAATTCGGAAGCTTTATTTTTCAGTACGCCATTGTATAATGACAACGAACTCGCAGAATTACGATAACATCATGTTTTCCGCATTATACGAGTAAAATCATAGTGTGCACTTACTAGTAACACTGTTTCGTTTACCACAGCGACTGCTGACAGGGGTCGTTTTCTATGGTAACGAATGGGTGTAAATGGTGGAGAGGAGGCAGTGTGATTTTTCTTTCCGTCGTTTCTATGTTCGCGACACCTGTTTTACGTTATCTCCTGAGTGTAGGGAGTTTCCCTTTCTGTCCTTCACTCATCTTCATGTAGCATGACGGTTCTACGTGTGGAGTCATTAACAGTGTTGGATTTGTTGTTGACAGCAAGTGTCTTTGCCTGGCTGGAACGTTTTCTCGATAAGGTCAGGCCACAAGTTCATCCGGGTCCACACGTAAACAAAAATAGGGTATCCTGTGTTGAGAACAGTTTGTAACCTCTACAGCAGCGTAGTATTTTCTAGAATTCCGTCCCCTTTTCGAGACTCTTAATTTTCACCCTACTTTAGTTTCTGAAAACTAAGAAATTACGAATTTATTGTTGTAGTTCAGTCTTCAGTTCGAAGACGGGTCTGAAGCAGCTCTCCACGCTAGCTTATCCTGGACAAGACTCTTCATCTCAGAATAACGACTGCAACGCACACCCATTTCAACCAGATTACTTGAACATCCCTGTGTAGCCCAACACTTCCAGAACTTCTTTTTTCTTCTTGTCTGAATTGTTTATTGTCCAGGTTTCACTCCTGTCCAAGGCTACACTCCAGGGAAATTCGTTCTGAAAAGACCTCCTGTCTCTTATATTGACAGTAATCCTAACAAATTCCTTACTTTCAGAAATCTTTTTCTTGTTATAGCCAGTCTGCATTTTATATCCCGTCTGCTGCGGCCATCAGTTTTTTTTTTTTTTTTTTCCTGCCCAAGTAGCAAATGTCACGAACTACTTTTAGTGTCTCATTTGCTAATCTAATTCCCTCATAATTTGGAATCTATAAATATAAAAAATATGAACTTTTACGATTTGTCCTTTTTTGTGGTGGTGAAAGGGTAGGGGATGCATTACCCCTCTTAGATCCACGCCTACTTCTCAAATACTGCGTCTGCTTTATGCCCTTCGGCACTTGTAACTGCTGTCTTGTTTCTGTCCAAGTTATATTCTGACACTTCGCTTCCTTTATTTATCCCTGGTAACTTCCGAATTTCAGTCAACATCGTCAAAAGCGATTTCTAAATATACAAATGCTGTAAATGTCGGTTTGACTTTTTTCAGTCTATCTCCGACTGCAGTGTTTATGCTTATTACCGCCTGGTCTGGTGCGCCAGACGGCTGGTTTTTTTCCGCTTAGGAGTATTCAACTTAATTTGCTCCTGTCCTGCGTCCTGCTCCTTTATCGGTCTCCTTTTTCTTTGATTTGTTGTTTCTTGTTTGATGCCATTTTCCTCCACGTATGATTACGGACACGGGACGTCTGTTCCGCTGTAAATGTATTCGAACAACGGACCACCAATTTAGTGCACGGCAAAGGATTTTTTTCTTCCCCGTCCGCTAATTTCGTGTTCGCCCAGCGATTCAGACTGCCTCAAGCATTGGCCACAAACGAGAGAGCGGCCCGAAACACTCCTCCCTTCCCCCAGTTAGGGACATGCCGACCTAAATTAGGCCGCCTCCAGGAATGTGTCGACGTCAGGACATTAATGATCACCACGGGGGAGAGCGAGCCAAGTATCATAGCCAAGGGTGCGTCCGTATTCTCCCCCCCCCCTCCCCCTCCCTTCCATTCTTCATCTCCCTCTTCCCCCATCCCGTCCCCAGGTCCACTTATAATGAGCGCCGCAGCCATCCAATCAGTCACGTGATTAGCCCGTGACGTGATCCTGCGGCGACCAATTACAGACAAGTGTCCGCAAACAGAGCAACAGCAATGGAAGTATGACGCACCAGCTGCCTGGTTAATCTAATGACCGCAGCTCTGCCGTAAAAAGCCGAAAAAGTGCACAGACTGGTCGTCATTAGGGGTAATAGTTAATTGATCACACGAATGGGAAGGGCCTCGGAGATCTTTAGTTCGTTTTCCCCAGAGCGCCGGCGGCACTTCCAGCTCGACACCGGGGCCACACGTACGTACGTACTTCATGCCGTACTAATCAGCGCCCGGGAAGCCGCGGCGCTATCTCTCTGCTGCCCGAAAGGGCCCCGTCTGATTGGTTCGCAGGTGTTCGTTAATAACCAGCTCCAGGGGGGTCGCTTTGACACGTGCTCTTAATATAAAGGAAAGCGCTACATCATTGTACAAGAGGTTGCCGGCCAGAAGCGAACGGCTTCTGCCCAGGGGAGTAATTTCGGCGGCGTCTAGGCACCGGAGAAACACGGCAGTTGCTCCCTGTACATCGTCCGGCCCGTACTCACACTTAATTGCATTAAATTTGTCGGTGTGATCATTCATCATGAGCATCGTCAGACATCTGACATCTAATGTTAGATAAAAGCCTTCTCAAGGTTTTTCCACGCATTACGGACTTCATAATGTAAGCGTACAGACATGTCGATATCCAGTTCAGGCAAAAACTATTCGAATGACGAATAACGACTGCAACCAAAAATTATTCTTCGTTAATCACGGATAGCAAAAATATTCATTCGAAACTGTTCATTACCCCACATCTGTGAATAGAGAAGGTTTCTTCTTCTCCTTCTTCTTCTTCTTCTTGCGTTACGGTCTCTGTAGGACCACGGGTAGCCCCTTCGTGGACTGCATTTTTCTCTTCTTCTCCCAGAACCTCTTCATTCTTTCTCTTCTTCTCTCCCGCTCTTCTTCCGAAATCTTCAGTTTCCGTTTCTCCTGTCGGCTCCACTGGTGACACTCTAATCTTTTCCTGCATTCTCCTCTGTCATTGATCTCCGGCATATTGGTCGGTGTATATTTGTTCCTCCAATTTTCCTTTCCTTCGACCTTGATCTCCAATTCCAACCAGTCCTTCCGAAGTTCAGCAATCCACTTTGTTCCTGTCTTTCTCCTTGTCCTCCCTGTTGTTTCCCACGCTTTCTTCGTCATTCTGTCCATACTCATCCTAACTACATGTCCAGCAAACCTTGCCCTTTTGAGTCTGATTACCCCGGATATTGTTCTCATGTTCCGGTACAATTCTTCCCCAGGTCTTCGCATCCACCTCTCTCCACCTCTTTTGGGACCTAGCACTTTTCTCAGTATTTTTCTCTCTTCTTTCTCTAGTTGTTCTGCCCCATTTCTTCCTAGTGTCATCGTCTCAACAGCATATAATACTGCATTCCTCACCGTTGCCTTGTAGTGGCGTATCTTTGCCTCTGTGGATATATTCTTTTTGTTGTATATGTCTCTCGTCATGCAGAAGGCTGACCTCATCTTCTTTATCCTCTCTGTTATTCCCTCCTTGCTCCTGTTCCTTCCTGTTATAAATTCTCCCAGATATTTAAATTTGTCCACCATTTGCAGAGTGCCTTCCCGTGTTTCCCAGTCTGCGGTGGTATTTAATGTCTTTGTCTTGTTATAGGCGATCCTCAGTCCCACCTTTCTGGCTACCTTACTTAAATTGTCGAGTTGTGTCTTTGCGTCTTCTTCTGTCTCACTTATTATTTCTACGTCGTCTGCAAAGGCTAGGCAGTCCACTTGAGCCCTGTTGTCCTTTTTGTCCCCTACATGGGTCTTTGGTATTCCCATTTCCTCGTTTATTGCTCTCCACTGCCTGATCACTTCGTCCAGATTTCTTTCAAGAAGACAGAATTTATAAGAAAACTAAACGCTCCGTAATTCCTAAGCACAAGGAACTGTAGAATCAAAACCTCAATAAATTTAACTACTGTAGGGAAATAGTGCAGCAAAACGGTCTAAAACAAGTAAACAAGTACAGGGTGTTCGGAAATTCCCGTTGCAAACTTCTAGGACTTCAAGAGGGGGCTGAGAATATAATACAACGTGTATCAAAAAGAATCATCTGATTTGGCATGTCTATATTTCTGAAACTAATAAACACATACAATGGATTTTGCTTTTTTTGATTAATAGGAAACTCAAAAAGTTTTTTTTTTCATACCTTTTCATAGGTGTTCAATATTCCCCCTTGAGATGCACGGCGTATATCAATGCGGTGTTCGAATTGTTCCCACACTGCAACGACCATCTCTTGACTTACAGCTTCCACAGCTGCTGTTATGCAATGTTTCAGTTCATTCATTGCTACTGGTAACATTGGCACATAAACAGAGTCTTTTATAAACCCCCACAAGAAATAATCACATACAGTCAGGTCCGGTGACCTTGGAGGCCAGTAACTTGAGGCTGAATCATTTGGTCCAGTGCGACCGATCCACTGTTCTGTAATCCTTCCAGATGTCAGTGTGGTTGTGCCCCATCATGTTGGCAAATGAAGTCGTTCGAATTAGTCTCTAATTGCGGAAAAAGAAAGTTCTCTTGCATATCGAGATATGTGCTTCCTGTAACAGTGTTCTCGGCAAAGAATAATGGACCTACACGTGTTCCCGTGAAACTACACAAAACAGATTAAATTTTGGAGCTTCTCTCTCATGTTGTGCAACTTCATGCGGCTGTTCCGTACCCCATATTCTCACATTATAATGGTTAACCTTTGCATTTAAATGTAATGTTGCCTCGTCACTAAACACTAAGCGTGGAAGAGAACAGTCTCCTCCATCTTGCCAAGAACGAAATTACAGAATTCCACACGTTGTTGTTTGCTACCTTCACAAAGAGCTTGCAGTAGCTGAATTTTGTATATCGTTCAAATGGTTCAAATGGCTCTAAGCACTATGGGACTTAACATCTGAGGTCATCAGTCCCCTAGACTTGGAACTACTTAAAGCTAACTAACCTAAGGACATCACACACATCCACGCCCGAGGCAGTATTCGAACCTGCGACCGGAGCAGTCACGCGGTTCCGGACTGAAGCGCATAGAACCGCTCGGCCACCGAGGCCGGCGGAACTGTTCATGCCATCACTAATACTCTGTCCTGTAGGAGTATCCCCAGCATACCTAGTACGAAAGTCACGCTGAATTGTTGTTACTGACCTGCACTGCGCAAAACGTAGACACAAAACGCTTTCTTTTATCCATAAACCATTTTTAGTAGAACTGAAGTGGGTGAACACTGCTGCTACCTAGCGGGAACCATGTAAAACACGAGAGTTTGCTCTTTCCAACAGTAAGTTCTTCACGCACATATCTCAAATAACATAATAGTTGATTTTTTTAAATCGGATGATTCTTTTTCATACGCTCTGTATTTGAATAGGAACCCATGTCCGGAAACGTACCGTTTCCATTCTATGACTGCTTCATTTCAGATGCGTAACGCGTCCACGTGTGCTGAGGGAAAGAGCAAAGTCTCAGAGTTGCTTGTCCTGGTATTCAACAGGGTACACAGGACTACGTATACTACGTCCCACGGTCACCTGATATCATTTAACGTCTGCCTTGCCACGAGACTCCCTTAGATACAGAGAAAAATCTGCTGGCACGAGTTCTGGCCGCTACACTAGCTGAAGAGACACCAGGTGGAATGGAGAGTGTGTACCAGAACATGATTTGTAGGTACGATGTCTGTAACAACGGTAGTGGTCGAAACATCGATCCTCGGGTGCAATGCGTCAGTGCTATTCTGTACGTACAGTATGCTGGGTCGATTTTTGTTTTGGAATAATGTAAAGACATAAAATTTAAGTGTTAATAAAATAAAATGTGGTTAAGTGATAGTGGATGTTCGCCATGTCTCCTTTCTAATTCTTACTTAATAACTGTACTGCGTCACGTCTAACACACTTCCTCAAACATAAATGGATGAGTTCAACATCTGAACCGAAACCGTCATAGAACGGGAACGATACGTTTCCGGACATGATTCATATTCAAAATATTATGGACCTACTCCCCTCTGCAAGTCCCACAGGTTTGTAACCGGGATTTCCACACATCCTGTATAGAGCTCAGAAACCATGGGAATGCCTTATCAATTAAGAAGGGACATTTGCAACAACAAAAAATCACACTCAGTAGAGACGAAAATCCAACACAATATTGTCACAAAACCGGAGCGCCTTTATGCTTGAGAATCTTTAGTCATCAGCAAAAAGGGAGAAACTCAAAGAGTTGGATACAAAGAAAATGAAAGTACTAACGGGAAATACTCGGACCAAGAAATGTTGGGAGTACGTGGATGAAAAGCTATCTGATGCTCGCAGGAAAATCAGAATTTCGTTTTATGATCACTTGGTTCGAATGCATCCTGAAAGACTGGTTAATAATTTGATGACTTCGACAGAAATCAGAAAACAAAAAAGATTACTTCTGGAAAGTCAAGGAGGACTTATCAGGAATTAACGTCATGAAAGCAGAAATTCTAGACAGACCAACATTTCTAAACAAGATTAGGAAGTTCGTGGGATTTTCAGAAATAGGTCAGAAGGCGCATCACATTATGGACAGATGAAACAATAAAAGAACACAGTGAAAGAATAAAGAAATATTGGAAAGACTGAAAATAAGGAAACAAAACAAAATCAAGAGGAAATTACTTCACGTGACCCATAGACAGTCGGAATCGAAGAAGTAAGGAGATAAATTCGAAATCCTACGACATATTGCTCCATTTTTTTGTCATTTATAAAGCAAATGTATCTTCTGTTAACAAGTTTCTTGTTATGGCCATTTGTTGGTTTCAAATTAGTTTTTCGACCAATCCTTATTTCAAACATCTCATCACGAAGTTTATTTGATTTTGGAAAATTTACCAAATAAATACAAATACATTCCACACAATCGAAAATGGGTAGCGGCGTGTTATATGTCTTGAAAAGTCTTTATTTCAGAATAATAACATAAGATTCTCATTTCACGGTTGTCTTAAAAAGAACCTGAAAAACTGGCAGGTCCGCTCTTTTTTCCTGTGAGTAACATTGTTGTGATTCCACATGACCTGCAGCTTCCAAATCTCATTCAGAATAAAATAATAAATTTTCTTTTTTATATCACAACTTCATTTGGATCTTGTCAGCCGATTTCTTAGACATTTCTTCGAGTTTTATATGTTTGTACTCCACTGTAAGCTTCTGTTGGTCATGAACAGCAATCCAGCTGAGTCATTTGGTTTTATGTCGTGGATAAGACAGTGCTCCCGCAGTTGCATATCCTCCCTATAGTGTAGAAAGGCGGAAAAAGTCTCCACATTTTCTCTAAATATTTTCTCAATTGGAAGCTGCCAGTGTGCTACAATATTATGAACTCTTATATGCTCAACCCCCCATGAACCATGGACCTCGCCGTTGGTGGGGAGGCTTGCGTGCCTCAGCGATACAGATGGCCGTACCGTAGGTGCAACCACAACGGAGGGGTATCTGCTGAGAGGCCAGACAAACATGTGGTTCCTGAAGAGGGGCAGCAGCCTTTTCAGTAGTTGCAGGGGCGGATGATTGACTGATCTGGCCTTGTAACATTAACCAAAACGGCCTTGCTGTGCTGGTACTGCGAACGGCTGAAAGCAAGGGGAAATTACAGCCGTAATTTTTCCCGAGGACATGCAGCTTTACTGTATGATTAAATGATTATGGCGTCCTCTTGGGTAAAATATTCCGGAGGTAAAATAGTCCCCCATTCGGATCTCCGGGCGGTGACTAATCAAGAGGACGTCGTTATCAGGAGAAAGAAAACTGGCATTCTAAGGATCGGAGCGTGGAATGTCAGATCCCTTAATCGGGCAGGTAGGTTAGAAAATTTAAAAACGGAAATGGATAGGTTAAAGTTAGATATAGTGGGAATTAGTGAAGTTCGGTGGCAGGAGGAACAAGACTTTTGGTCAGGTGATTACAGGGTTATAAATACAAAATCAAATAAGGGTAATGCAGGAGTAGGTTTAATAATGAATAAAAAAATAGGAGTGCGGGTTAGCTACTACAAACAGCATAGTAAACGCATTATTGTGGCCAAGATAGACACAAAGCCCATGCCTACTACAGTAGTACAATTTTATATGCCAACTAGCTCTGCAGATGATGAAGAAATTGATGAAATGTATGACGAGATAAAAGAAAGTATTCAGGTAGTGAAGGGAGACGAAAATTTAATAGTCATGGGTGACTGGAATTCGTCAGTAGGAATATGGATTGGGGGGAAGAAATGAAAGAGGAAGCCGCCTTGTAGAATTTTGCACAGAGCATAACTTAATCATAGCTAACCTTGGTTCAAGAATCATGAAAGAAGGTTGTATACATGGAAGAATGCTGGAGATACTAAAAGGTATCAGATAGATTACATAATGGTAAGACAGAGATTTAGGAACCAGGTTTTAAATTGTAAGACATTTCCAGGGGCAGATGTGGATTCTGACCACAATCTGTTGGTTATGAACTGCAGATTGAAACTGAAGAAACTGCAAAAAGGCGGGAATTTAAGGAGCTGGGACTTGGATAAACTGAAAGAACCAGAGGTTGTAGAGAGTTTCAGGGAGAGCATAAGGGAACAATTGACAGGAATGGGGGAAAGAAATACAGTAGAAGAAGAATGGGTAGCTCTGAGGGATGAAGTAGCGAAGGCAGCAGAGGATCAAGTAGGTAAAAAGACGACGGCTAATAGAAATCCTTGGGTAACAGAAGAAATATTGAATTTAATTGATGAAAGGAGAAAATATAAAAATGCAGTAAATGAAGCAGGCAAAAAGGAATACAAACGTCTCAAAAATGAGATTGACAGGAAGTGCAAAATGGCTAAGCAGGGATGGCTGGAGTACAAATGTAAGGATGTAGAGGCTTGTCTCACTAGGGGTAAGATAGATACTGCCTACAGGAAAATTAAAGAGGCCTTTGGAGAGAAGAGAACCACTTGTATGAATTTCAAGAGCTCAGATGGCAACCCAGTTCTAAGCAAAGAAAGGAAGGCAGAAAGGTGGAAGGAGTATACAGAGGGTTTATACAAGGGCGATGTACTTGAGGACAATATTATGGAAATGGAAGAGGATGTAGATGAAGATGAAATGGGAGATAAGATACTGCGTGAAGAGTTTGACAGAGCACTGAAAGACCTGAGTCGAAACAAGGCCCCGGGAGTAGACAACATTCCATTAGAACCACTGATGGCCTTGGGACAGCCAGTCATGACAAAACTCTACCATCTGGTGAGCAAGATGTATGAGACAGGCGAAATACCCTCAGACTTCAAGAAGAATATAATAATTCCAATCCCAAAGAAAGCAGTTGTTGACAGATGTGAAAACTACCGAACTATCAGTTTAATAAGTCACAGCTGCAAAATACTAACGCGAATTCTTTACAGACGAATGGAAAAACTGGTACAAGCGGACCTCGGGGAGGATCAGTTTGGATTCCGTAGAAATGTTGGAACACGTGAGGCAATACTAACCTTACGACTTATCTTAGAAGAAAGATTAAGAAAAGGCAAACCTACGTTTCTAGCATTTGTAGACTTAGAGAAAGCTTTTGACAACGTTAACTGGAATACTCTCTTTCAAATTCTGAAGGTGGCAGGGGTAAAATACAGGGAGCGAAAGGCTATTTACAATTTGTACAGAAACCAGATGGCAGTTATAAGAGTCGAGGGGCATGAAAGGGAAGCAGTGGTTGGGAAAGGAGTGAGACAGGGTTGTAGCCTCTCCCCGATGTTATTCAATCTGTATATTGAGCAAGCAGTAAAGGAAACAAAAGAAAAATTCGGAGTAGGTATTAAAATTCATGGAGAAGAAGTAAGAACTTTGAGGTTCGCCGATGACATTGTAATTCTGTCAGAGACAGCAAAGGACTTGGAAGAGCAGTTGAACGGAATGGACAGTGTCTTGAAAGGAGGATATAAGATGAACATCAACAAATGCAAAACGAGGATAATGGAATGTAGTCAGATTAAATCGGATGATGCTGAGGGGATTAGATTAGGAAATGAGACACTTAAAGTAGTAAAGGAGTTTTGCTATTTAGGGAGTAAAATAACTGACGATGGTCGAAGTAGAGAGGATATAAAATGTAGACTGGCAATGGCAAGGAAATCGTTTCTGAAGAAGAGAAATTTGTTAACATGGAGTATAGATTTAAGTGTCAGGAGGTCGTTGTTGAAAGTATTTGTATGGAGTGTAGCCATGTATGGAAGTGAAACATGGACAATAACCAGTTTGGACAAGAAGAGAATAGAAGCTTTCGAAATGTGGTGCTACAGAAGAATGCTGAAGATAAGGTGGGTAGATCACGTGACTAATGAGGAGGTATTGAATAGGATTGGGGAGAAGAGAAGTTTGTGGCACAACTTGACTAGAAGAAGGGATCGGTTGGTAGGAAATGTTTTGAGGCATCAAGGGATCACAAATTTAGCATTGGAGGGCAGCGTGAAGGGTAAAAATCGTAGAGGGAGACCAAGAGATCAATACACTAAGCAGATTCAGAAGGATGAAGGTTGCAGTAAGTACTGGGAGATGAAGAAGCTTGCACAGGATAGAGTAGCATGGAGAGCTGCATCAAACCAGTCTCAGAACTGAAGACCACAACAACAACAACATATGCTCAAACTCAGTGTCTCTTACGAAAATTTTCTATTTCAGAGCTTTAAGTAATTACCCAACCGCATGTCGGATCGAAAACTATTCTAGCTTGTAACACAAAGCTTACTCCTGATTAGTCCCCAAAAACTTTCGATTATTTCTGTTGGCATTGTACGTTCAGTGGCATTGCACAAAGCGTTACATGTTTGTGTAATTTTCCGATGCACTTCGGCTAATGGCGTTTTCTGAGGCTTTAGATATAAAGTATATTAATGTCTGTCATTACAAACTATTTTGTTCACTCATGTTGTAGCGCTACAAATGCGAGTGAATTGGGTGATTATATCGAGATACCCATATGTGATAGCGTTAATAGTAGTGGTACAACTGTGGAAGTTATTGCAGATTACATTCTGACCGTTGCATAGTTCTGCAGTGCTAGTAAAGAGAGGAAATACCGACAAGCGCAGCCGCTTCGGTAGTGTAGCTGATGCGGCCATCAGCCTAAAAAGCATTTTTATTAGGGCTGGGCGAACGATACTCGCGTTCGAACAGACTCGAGGTTTCCCGATGCACCGCAGCATTCGATACAGTATTGATCTTGTTCGAACAATTACGTGACATTTGATTCACACGGTGCGAGTGCAAAACGTACGCAAGAAAGTACGAACTAGCCGCAATAATAAGCTATGGCTCTGATTAAAATTTGACAATTTCGTGGAACACTGGAGGAAAAAGCATTGAATCCTTCCACTGCACGAACTACTATTATGTTGAATAAATTAACAATACGAGTTCTCATACAGTACCGGTATGTATGGGTATATAACCATTTATGCTAATTTTTAAGTGGAGGTAACAGCCAAAGATGAAAAATGTTGTACTCCAAAAAATATTACTTGACTGAATCCAGTGTAATGTATTGTTTGTTAATGAGAGGCGGCAATGATTTACCAAGAAGGATGCAAATGAGCAGTTCAGTCCCTGTTCACGTATTAGAATAACAGATAAAAACGTTACCCGTTTTTAATCAATTTGAACACAAGACGGAAACATTCGGATGAAAGCATCAAGGCAACTAAGCAAGAATTAAATGTCGAACAAACTAACTGTTTCGTAATAAGGTGACTGAAATTTATCGCTAGAATGAATTACAGCGACAAGACCCGTCTTAGGGACAGTTCCATCGGATCACACCAGGTGGCACGACGAGCGGTAGCTCAAGAATTGGACAGAATCATGACTGTTGTATTTATTAGTTGCTGTTGTCTCACATGATCTGCACTCTAGATGATATTTCAGTTCGCGATAAACAGATATTTTCATATTAAAATTTATAGTGCATTAAAAACACTAAGACAGGTCGTCGTGATAGTACCAACAAAACTAAGTAGACCGCAGGCCGATCAAAGGATCGAATAGAACCAGAGATTTCTCGAACTGTGACGTAAACTGTTCGAACAGTTCGATTCGTGTTCAAACACAGCCCTAATTTTTTATGCTACATTTGTTCGTTACTCTGGAAGCCAAGGATATTTCTCTTCATCCCGAAGATTAGTTTGAACATTGGAGTATTCAGCTATGTATTGTTGTATTGCAAGTGGTACACCTTCGCCTTCCTACGACCTCTGAGCTGACTTATCCAGCTAGTTATGGTTCCTAGATGGATTTAACCCGATCTACTCCGAAACACATTGAAACTTCACTTGGATGCATTCCTCATATTTTAGTCTCGAACTTGCCCACTGCACACCGAGGCCGCTCATGCGCAAAGCATTGCTAAATCATTTATCAAACAGAAACTGTGCTGATCATCAGGAACCAATATTGGTTGTATGTGACTTCTTATCTGGAAACCTTTATTGACATAATAGAAACAGAAAAAAAGAAAGGGTTAAACACAACACGATAAATAGAAAACTGTACACAACATTAAAAACGCATATCTACATAATACGCAATACCTCTGACGTAAAACATCTCTGACTACCTAAGAAATAATTTGCCTGTGGTCATAAAGTGTCACTGGAACGATATACCATTTTGTAACAATAGTCGCAACACTCCGTCTTGGTTTTGTTACCACTATGATAGCAGCGTATCAAGTGGCCAGCAAGTCACATCTCGATGGACGATGTCGGATGAGTGTAAATAATATCGTTCATATTGATCTGTAGCGTAGTTTTTGCAGTATAGAGCGTATCTAGTGCCAGGAAAATCGACAGTAACTAAAAAAAAAAAAAAAAAAAGACACCACGTTTGTCATTCTTTAGTTTTCTAAAGATCCTGGGTGGTACGAAATAGTATATCACATGACAGTTTATTTACTATTCTCTTGTAACGTATAGATACTTACGGAAGACTTTCGTTTACTTTTAATAACAAAAAAATTGGTAGTAAACACTAAAAGACCTGAATTTTTGCGGAAAGACATTGTATATCTACCCAACACCGCAAAAGTTTGATTCGCTGTAGTTCCAACCTAATCAGCGAATGTGAGACGGGGCGGGGGGGAAACCTGTATGGAGTGGAACAACTGCAATATTTAACGCACCAAATATGCCACCTTGCCTGTAGCTGAAGGTGAAGTTGCATAAGCGTCATAATAAAACATCAAAAGCAATGAAACTGTTTCCCAACAGAGAAGAAACCAGTTTCACTATTGGCGCTACATCTGAGCCATAAACGGCGAAAATCTTCAGCACATTCGCTTTTGAAGCAAAATTAATTACATTTACAAAAGACATTCGAGTATCAGAAAGTCGAGGGAAGAGTAAGACCGGGCGAATCATTAGACTTCATAAATATTTTTACGTGTCAATAGAAAGGACTATCATAATAAGAACAGAGAAGAACAGAAATACATCCTTCTCATGGATAAAATATGTATTTATATTGTCTTGCTGCCAGTGGAGTATGCTGCAGTTGTAGGTACTCCACAGTATTTCTTCATGAATGCGTTGTAGCTTTTGTCATGGAGTCAGTAAAGCTCTCCTGTTTTCGCATTTATTTCACGATATTTCGTGCCCGTGGTAATTTACTAATGCTAGAACGGAGAAATATTATAATTATTTCGTTAAATAAGTAGAGACGTACTTTATACTTATGAAACATGTGAGTGTCTGCTTTCTCACACCGCTTGGAGCGTTAGTGTCGCACCGGCTATCAATGGGAAACAATTTTCACACCGGAGAGCGTCGCGACTGAATTTATTAGACTGTATTACAAACACGAAATTTTGCTATCATCCTTTCTCAGAAAGTAAATAGGTGACCTACATTAACAGCATGGTACATAAAAGAACTTACGTTCAAGACGATTTATGGACGTCACTCCATCTAGACGCCAAGTATAATATAAGATAAAATTCCGTAGTACTATTATATAGACGTAGAATACAACGATATCTAAATGTAATGTCAAAAGGAACAGGACTATCGCGAGTGAGGGAAGAGCGTGCCACGGATGTGATGGGCCAATTGGGGTGGAAATCATAAAAGCAAAGGCGATTTTCGTCGCGGGAGGATCTTTCACGAAATTTCAATTGTCAACTTTCTCCTCAGAATGTGAAAATATTTTTGGTACAGATGTGCATAAAGAGAAATAATCATCATAATAAAATAAGAGTAATCAGAGTTCGCACGGAAGGATTTAAGTGTTCGATTTTCCCGCGTGGAGTTCCGGAGTGAAACGGTAAAGAAATAGCTTGAAGGTGGCGGCTTCTCCGGACAATTGTAAATTTGCAGAGAAATCGTGTAGATCTCGAGGAACACTTGATAATGGTAAATATGCCGAAACAAGCTTGAGGGGAATTTATGAAACCCACAAGAAATAAACAATTTGTAGCTAAATTTGCCAAAAGTATAAAGAATGTGTCACATCTTGGTCTGGTGTTCATTACTGTGCTCTCTGTGCCAGACAAATAAATTTCCAGCAAAAATGTAACTAAAGACATCAATGAGATGATTTAAACTCTCAACGCATTATGCACTAAAATAAATTAATTTTTGAGTACCAGTTTAAATTTCAGTACCTGAGTGACGGTGTGCTGCACTACGAATTGCTTCCCGGAGATGTAACCATCAATGTGGCATTTATTGTCAACTCAGACGTCTTGCAGACACAATCCAAAAGCAGCAACCAGGAAGACTGCTTGAAGTGATGCTAGTCCACAATAACGCCCACCCGCATTCTGCTGGACTGACTGACAAAAGCATTATACGGGAGTTGGTTTGGGAAGTCATTCCGCATCTACATTTTTCACCTGATATCGCGCCTTCAGATTTTCTCCTTTTCCGCTCTCTGTCGAACGATCTTCAAGGAACTTCCTTTCCGGATAAAAATTCGCTCCGAACACGACTCGACGAGTTCTTCGCTTCAAAACCACGTCATTTCTACAGTCACGGAATCGAAAAGACTGAGAATCTTCATCCCGCTGTAGCCCTCAGTGGTAAAAAAAACCCACAACAGGCCACAGCAGTCCACCCACCCCACCGCCGTCCCACACCGAATCCAGATCCAGGGTTATTGTGCGGTTCGCGCAGCAATCGCCGACATAGTGTAACTGAGGAATAATAAGGGGAACGAGCCAACATTCGCCGAGGCAGATGGAAAACCGCCTTGAAAATCATTCACAGGCTGCCCGGCAAACCAGACCTCGACACTAATCCGCCGGGCGGATTCGTGCCGGGGACCGGCACGCCTTACCGCTCGGGAAGCAGCACATTAGACCGCGCTGGCTAAAGCCTGGATAATCATCTTTTGCACCGCTCAAGTGCAGTAAGAGAGTCAGTGATGTTCTGGAAAGTACCGAAAGGGATGTGTAGCCATGCCGATTTCAGTGTCGTGGCCAGCAGCGGTAGTTTTCATGGTTGAGGATGCGTCTACATCTACATCTACATCTACATGGATACTCTGCAAATCCCATTTAAGTGCCTGGCAGACGTTTCATAGCACCACCTTCACAATTCTCTATTATTCCAATCTCGTATAAAGCGCGGAAAGAACGAATACCTATATCTTTTGGTACGAGCTCTGATTTCCCTGACTTTATCGTGGTGATCGTTTCTCCCTATGAAGGTCGGCGTCAACAAAATATTTTCGCATTCGGAGGAGAACGTTGGTGATTGGAATTTCGTGAGAAGATTCTGTCGCATCGAAAAACGCCTTTCTTTTAATGATGTCCAGCCGAAATCCTGCATCATTTCTGTGACACTCTCTACCATATTTCGCGATAACACAAAACGTGCTGCCTTTCTTTGAACTTCGATGTGCTCCGTCAGTCCTATCTGGTAATGATCCCACACCACGCAGCAGTGTTGTAAAAGAGGACGGACAAGCGTAGTGTAGGCGGTCTCCTTAGTAGATCTCTTACATTTTCCAAGTGTCCTGCCAATAAACTCAGTCTTTGGTTAGCCTTCCCCACAACATTTTCTATGTGTTCCTTCCGATTTAAGTTGTTCAGAATTGTAATAGCTAGGTATTTAGTCGAATTTACGGCTTTTAGACTAATTTATTGTGGAACGGAAGTTTAACGAATTCCTTTTAGCACTCATGTGGATAACCTCACACTTTTCGTTATTTAGGGTCAATGCCACTTTTCGCACTATTCAGATATCTTTTCTAAATCGTTTTGCAGTTTCTTTTTGTCTTCTGACGACTTTATTAGTCGATAAACTACAGCGTCATCTGCAGACAACATAAGACGGCTGCTCCGATTGTCTCCCAAATCGATTTTCCAGGTAAGGAGCAGCAAAGGGCCTATAACACTACCTCGGGGATCGCCAGATATCACTTCTGTTTTACTCGATGACTTTCCGTCAGTTACTACGAACTGTGACCTCTCTGACAGTCTGACAGTAAATCACAAATCCAGTCACATAACTGAGACGATATTCCATAAGCACGCAATTTCACTACAAGCTGCTTGTGTGGTGCAGTGTCAAAAGCCTTCCGGAAATCCAGAAATACGGAATCGATAGCGCTCAACGCTTCATGTGCATAAAGAGCTAGTTGTGTTTCACAGGAACGATGTATTCTAAACCAATGTTGACTGTGTGTCAATAGACAGTTTTCAAATGGTTCAAATGGCTCTGAGCACTATGGGACATAACATCTGAGGCCATCAGTCCCCTAGAACTTAGAACTACTTAAACCTAACTAAGCTAAGGACATCACTCACATCCATGGCCGAGGCAGGATTCGAACCTGCGTCCATAGCAGACGCGCATAGACAGTTTTCTTCGAGATAATTCGTAATGTTTGAGCACAATATATGTTCCAAAATCCTGCTGCATATCGACGTTAACGATATGGGCCTGTAATTTTGTGGATTACTCCATGGCGAGAACAGCCGGATCGTCGTGGTCCCATAGATATTCTATTGGTTTTAAATATGGGGGGGGGGGGGGTGGCCAGAGGAGTATAGTAAACTCATACTGGTGATCTTCGAACCACGCACGTATACTGCTGCGAGCACCGTGCCACGCTGAATTATCCTGATGGTAGATGCCATCGTACTGAAGAAAGCCAAACTGCATTAGGGGTGGACGCGGTCCCCAAGGGTAGATGCATATATGTGTTGATCCATTGTACCTTCCATAATGATGATATTACCCAAAGAATGCGACGAAGACATTCCCCAGACCGTAACACGCCCTCCTTGTTTGCTTTCAGACATTTCACGCTGTACACGCCAATGGCTATTTGTCTGACGGAGCATGAAACGTGATTCATCTGAAGAGGTAACCTATCGCCACTCAGTGGACGTCCAGGTGCGGCACTGGTTTGCAAATTCCAGCCAAATGAACTGGAGTAACCAAAACCAACCGCGGGGACGCCTTGGTCTGCGGATCGGAGCCGCCAGGAGGGGAAGCCGCCGGCGGTGGAGCACGCACCACCGGGGTAAACACAGGACGAGTCGGACGACAGACCAACGACAACTGACAACAACCGACCACGACCGACTATGACCGACACGAAAAGGAAGACATAAACAAAGGAGGCTTGTAGAACCACAACACCAAACACCAACAGTAAATCCACTCGGAACCAGAGCCAGGCAAATGTCAACAACGAGCAACGACCAGAACGCAGTACCGCCGAGATAGAGACGCAATCCAGAGCGAGTACCAGAGTGACTGGAATAGGTTTTTTTTTCTTTATTGTGATTTCATTCCCCTGCCCCATATGGGCAGGGGAGGGCTGTCAGCAGCACAATCCGCCGCTCTTCAGCCGAGTGACATGACAACTAAAACAAGAATAAAATAATACATACATAAGGAGGTAAAAAGGGGGAACAGAAAACAGAGTAAGGGGAGAAAATGGAGGTAAAAATACACTGACATGTAGACGTTCATTGGGGACAGTTAAAAAAGTCACCAGAAAGTTAAAAAACACAGTTGGCGATTCTTAAAACACAGAGAAGACACTGGATGCGCATGCACAGGTTAAAAGTTTGCCACAGTATTAAAAACACTCCGAAACAACACACTTAAAACCCACTTGGAGCACACACGACGAAGAATAAAACTACCAGGTGGGACCTGCCGAGGGAAAGGTCAGAGAGGATGGAAAAGGAGGGGAAAGCATGGGGCAGCTGGGGAAGCGGCGGGATGAAGAGAGGAGGGGCAACCGTGGGTTCACGAAGAGGCAGTACACACATGGGGCGGGAGAGGAAAAGGGAAGACAGGGCAGGAGGGAGTGCAGAGACACTGAAAGAAGGCACAAGAGAGGGAGGGGGAGGAGAGGGAGCCCTCAGGAGGAGGCAGGAAGAGGGGGTTAGAGTTGGTAGGAAGGGTAGATGTCAGGGCGAAGCTCATCATCCGGGAGTGGCAGAGGAGATGGAGGGTGTGGAGATGGAGAGAGGGAGGGACACAACGGTAAGGGTGCGGCAACTGGTTGGGAGTGGAGAGGAAGGGAGACACCAGGGGGTGAGGGGGATCAAGGCGGCGGACAATATATAGTGTGTGGATGTGTTCAAGGAAAAGGAGAAGGTGGGGAAAGGGGATGAGGTCATAGAGGATGCGCGTGGGGGACGGAAGGCGGATGCGGAAGGCGAGGCGGAGGGCATGGCGTTCGAGGATTTGGAGGGTGTTATAGAACCGGGGAGGGGCGGAAATCCAAGCGATGCTGGCATAACAAAGGATGGGGCTGGACTAGGGCAGAGCGGGTCCCTATATACGAAACCCGAGGGAGCGGCTATTGGCCATTGTCTGCACGTGGCGTACCGGTGGCGCCCTCGCTGCACGAGAGTTGCTGCGCGAGAGTCGCTGCGCGGAAGAGCCGCCGCGAACGCGGAGCCCTCTACGGGCTGGCCACGTCCATTTGTTCTGGCGCGTGTTCGACTTTCGAGGCGGGAGGTACTAGATGAAAAACAGTCAGGATGGGTGTCTGAACCACACACCTGCTGCAGGGCCTATAAGCAGCAACGTTCGCTGAACAGTCGTAAAGGAGACACTGTTGGTAGTCTCATGGTTCATCTGGGTGGTCAGTACTTGGACGTCTATTTACACGTTCACATCTCCACATCCGTTGTCCACCCCTGTCATCTATGGCCCGTGGTGCACCCCAGTTCCTTCTGCATCAGTTTTGGATAGCACCAAATTACTTCCACCCTTGGTCCGAAAGCCAACTGTTATACCATTTTGGACATCAGACAAATTGCTCAGTTTCTGCACGACGACAACGATTACACTATTTCTTGCTTCACCTGGCACACTTTATATACCATAATGGTGCTTCCATCTGCCATCTGTGAGTGATTACTACACACTGAAGTCAAAAATACGCGGTTGTGTTCTCATATTAACCCTTCCAGAACCCTCTGGCTACAATTATGTTCAATAACGTTTGATGTGACTTAGCTGCAACAGAAATATTTTTTCCCAATGGAAACCTGACGTACACACTTGTGAATGTTCAGCCTTTTCATCATACATGAGTGCTCACAACTGTTGAGCATCAGTGTGAAAATATCAGCGAGTCAATATAGCAGTGCACAGTGGCTCGTGACCACCAGAATACATGGATGTGGTTGGTCACTATATTCCACTGTATTGTAGCGGCACCACCGTTTAGGGTAGGGAAAGTTAGTTTTGTGCAATATTCTGAGCACAAGTTACAGCCATGTGCGGGCTGGATTGCTGTGAGTTACACATACAACAGTTGCAAGGTAGAATAGAGGCCACAGGGCCATCAAATTGCTGAAAGAGTATACGTAGCAGTTTTGCATGTCGCAAGTTACAGGTAGAAGGGGCCCTCTGGTCAACCTAGCTTGTTATGAGTATGTGATGCGAAGCAGCGCGTACAGGAAAACAGAGGCGCACAGCCACATATAAACAAACAGGTGTGTGTTTCTAACGAGATTCTTTCAAATTTTATAGCTCTCCTGGATGGCGGGGTGTGTCACACCACCAGCTACATGCAGCAGCAGATGGGGCGCCAGCGTCCCAGTCCACAGCGGATCGTTGGTTCGACCTTCTGAGGCCGACGCAGGGTCCGTAGGCAGCCAGCAAGCGGCAGGCCATGCTTTGGCTCACTACCACGGGCAGTCTTCTGGGCTCCAACACGCTCCGGGGCGAGGGTCGCAGATTCAGCTGTGGATCGTGGACGCTTGTTGTTGCCGCGTCCTTAGCCACGCTGGCAAGGGAACACAGCTCGGACCATCTTGCAGTTGTCAGCAGGCCTCTCGGCGGCTCCTCAGAAGAGCGCTGAGGCAACGAGGACGGGGACAGCTAAGTCGGCAGCTGGCGCATCCTGACGCCATCGGAAATCTGCGGCTGGCCAGGGTCAGCTCGACACAGCATTGCATTGCACAGGTCACTGGGGTGCTTCCTCAGCATTGCGGGGCCCTGTGATGCAGACCGAGGGGAACACAGCACCGTAGTTGGAAACAATAAATCACTTGGAAAGCTCGGACGAGTCTTAATACGGTGTCTTCTACCTCTTCCCACTGCATTTGATCATCCTGATACATTAAGTGGCAGAAGTTGCCACTATAGAATAATTTAATATTGTTTCTGTCAATTTGAATGTTAATTATTGAATGATCATTTTACTTTTTGTTAAAATAGAGAATATGTCGTAATTAGTTATTTTAGTCTATAAAATGAAGCAAAGTGTACAAAGCACGTTTCGAAAATGGGCATATATTTTTGTATAAATCTTGTACCTAAAATCATTAAAAAGATCCCCTTGCTTCAGAATAAATTCATGTCTGAAAGGGTTCATGTGATCGGGACGTGTAGTTGCAGTGAGCTGACTTCACGCGCCGATTACAGATATGTTGATCACCAGACGTTTTGCTACTCATGTGTCTGCAGAGGGTGCCCCTGGAAACCATAGTCAATATTTCGCATCTCTCATAGTGTGCTGGTATTTATAAGCTGCCTTCCGTGTTCCCAAATTAAAGCTGTTTTCGTGATTTGTCCCTAATTTGCGGAAACGAGGGTCGAAAGCATGTCCGTAGCTACTGCAAGCGTCTATGCAGTGACAGAATGAAGTAATATAAACACCTGTTAAAAGAGACGAAATCTTAAATAATAGCCTGTTGGGTGTCATTTGGCTTGAATTACAGCTTGCTTCCGACCTCGAATGAGGAAATACGTGAGATGCACGATAAGGAGGAAGGAATAAATATTATGGTACCACTGTAACAAACAGATTTTCTTATTTTTCGTAAACAATAAAACACGAACGTGCGTTTACTCTGTGTTCCGAGCAGTTTAGTACCAGCACCTATGTCGTATCTATAGCCTCTCTCGTGCCCAATTTTTGTCTGAAGCCAGTTTGTAAATCACTGAGAACAAACTCATACTTCTTAAATAATCTTTGGTGGATAATTTTGAGATATTGTTAGAACTGACGACAGAAAATCAATAATATTGGTACAAAGAACCACTGCATAGCGACCTGCGGATTAAATGCATGGTGTTTCAAAAAATGGTTCAAATGGCTCTGAGCACTGTGGGACTTAACATATGAGGTCGTCAGTCCCCTAGACTTAGAACTACTTAAACCTTACTAAGCTAAAGACATCACACACATCCATGCCCGAGGCAGGATTCGAACCTGCGACCGTAGCAGCAGCGCGATGCTGGACTGTAGCGTCTAGAACCGCTCGGCAACAACAGCCGGCAAGTGTTTCAAAGTATTTGCATCAAATGTGTAGGGATAATAGATCAGATCATGAGGAGCAACTTTTGTTAGAGACAAAACGTTCTCTGACACTTCCCAGTGAAGCATCCTTTAGTATTCGGTGGCATCGCAGTGATGAGATTTCACTGTGCTAGCAGTGTCTACTTGAAAAGTAGCAAGCCATCTGGCGTGTTCCTTTTCATTTAATATGAGTATTACATTCAGCTACGAGGATAAAGAGGAGGTGGAATATTAAACAGCTCAGAAAAGCAAACTGGACTGCAGTGACTTTACATACGACCTGTAACTTCATGTCTTAAAATTTAACATGATGTGTGTCTTCTTTTCTTTGCTTTCTGAGAGTGCTTGGGACGGGGTGCACTCTGGATTTGCAACAGGCAAAGCAGCGACCGAAGTTAATAAGAAGAAAGAAGGCCCTAGTAGCCAGCGGTGACTCTGGCATTCACAGAAAACAGGGCAGGTAACGTGATATGCCTTCAGTGTGGCCTCGCGGGGATAGCCGCGTGGTCTCCGGCGCCTCGCCCAGTACTTCAGAGAGCGAGTTGCGATCGCAGCACTCTGCTCGCCTCATGCTGATAGTTTACAGTGAACACTCGCGTCTTAGAACAGCTCTTGGTCAGAATTTAGTCAGATCATTGAAGTAACTCTTCAGGCTTTCCCGGCGATCTAATGACATCTTGCGTTGTCGGGTGTTCTGCCGGATATCAGCGTCGTACTTGGACGATATTTCGGTCACGTAGCTCGTAACCTTCATCAGGTGCGACCTGAGACTGCTCCTCGAGTGGACCTGGTCCAGTATTTATGCCTATGGCCTTCCCCCTCCACCAACGGCTGCAGGCGCTTCCTCTGTGGTCCGTGCCCATTCCCTGCGACCTGCTGGAGCGTTGCTGCTCCGTTTTCCGTCCGCTGCGGTTCTAGGTGTTCCCTCTGCGGTCCGCGCCCACCAACCCCGCTCCTGGGGGTTTCATCTACGGTCTGGGGTAGCAAGCGTTCCCCCTGCGGTCCGCGCCCGCTCACCACGACCTGTTGGAGGGTTGCCGCTCCGTTTTTCGTCCGCTGCGGCTCTGGATGTTCCCTCTGCGGTCCGCGCCCACCAGTTCCACTTCTGGGTGTTCCAACTTCGGTCTGGTGCGCCTGGCAGTCCGTCAGGGGCTCGTTTTCCATCTCCATTTCTCTGGTTCTTCTGTTTGTGCAGTGTTGCAGCTGGCCCCGGTGCTCCTTTAACAATTCCAGAGCCGGATCCCAGGCTCTGCTTAGCTGGTACCCTGTGTCAGGTCGCCCCTGATGAAGGCTACGAGCTACGTGACCGAAATATCGTGCAAGTACGACGCTGATATCGGGCAGAACACCCGACAACCCAAGATGTCAGATCATTGAAGTTATCTGTCCCACGTCCAGCAGTGCACCGGCAGACGCAAGCGTTCCTCAGCTTAGCACTTAGGAAAACAGCCACTATATTCATTTAGTTAGAAACTCGTGTGTAGTTTTATAGAATGGCAGTTGTGTCTATAGGACACATTCTCAAACCTTTCCAGTAATTCTCCACTTGGTATGAAGTATACAAGGTGAACATTAATAAAACCGACAAACTACAAGAACGGATTATTTACTGGAAATGGAGGAAAAAAACGTCATATGAAGATGGGTCCAGAAATGCATCGTGGCCACTGTAGATGGCATGGACGTCTTGTGTTCCTTGTTTGTCGCAGGTGATAGGGATAGTAACGGTTGTCATGCAGGATACACATACCCGTACTTTGGCTTACACAGTGTTGGCGGAACACTTGCCTGTCTCTTGTACTAGATTCGTTTCAATATCCTGTAGAACCTTTACCTTCAGATCTGATGTATGCATACTCCGCCGCCTCCTTGCAAGTTCGCCTGTCTGGAAGGACCCGTGATCACACAAACGCCCAAAAAGGACTTGAAATGTTGTGTGATGTGGTTGATGTCTGTGAGGGTTCTTGTTTTGGTATAGCCATGCTGGCTCTCGACTGTTTCCATCTGCTTGGCCGTACACAAACACCATGTCGACTTGTTCCCGACATGAATACCGGACCCTTCTGCTCCTTACAGTACGCTGCGTCAATGAAATTGGAAATTTGTGGTAAGCACCATGGGACCAAACTGCTGAGGTCATCGGTTCTTAGGCTTACACACTAATTAACCTAACTGAAAATAACTTACGCTAACGACGAGACACACACCCATGCCCGAGGGAGGACTCGAATCTCCGACGGGGGGGGAGGCGCGCAATCCGTGACAAGATGTCTTAGACCGCATGGCTACCCCGCGCGGCCGCGTCGATCACACAACCTGCAACATTCTAGGAACACAAGGAAAGTGGTCAGAAGAACTATCATTTTTCAGCGTCATCTACTGTGTCAACTATACGTTTTCTTGCAGATGTTAATAGGACCTATTTTCCTCCAGTTTCAGTCAGGACTCCGTCCTTGCAGTTCGTCGGTTTTATTATTGTTCACCCTATATTGAGCAGTTTTGTAATTTTAACATAGTATTGACACATGGTGAAAGGTGGCTACACTGAGTCACAGCGGCAGAGATTGCGCCAAAGAATTTTATTCGGTCGCCTCCACTGGCAGTGCTTGTTCAGAAGTTGTGGTGGTTAGTGCTTTGCTGAGAGGATGTTGATAGCTGTACTATTTGAGGCCATGTCGTGTGCAGTTGTTTTGATGGGCTATACAGCAGATGTTGTTCGAATGGAGATGTTGTAATGATCAGAGTGTATTTTTAGTCAATATATATGAAGGTAAAAAACATTTTTTTTATTTATTTTTTTAAATTTCCTAACTAACAATGCCTCTTGGTCACAGGTTCAGTCAACAAAGCATCTGGCTTGTGTTCATGTATTAGACTGTAATTAGAGTTTCTATGTGCAATTATATTATTTCAGTTTTATTTAATTAATTCAGTGTAAATGGTATTTAAAATATCTTGTCTTAATTGAGGAAGAACCGTGCCAGATGTGTACGTTGAATCACACTTCCACACACAGAACAGTTACACTTGTGCTTTGTTGTTCCGTAGTTTTTGTTTCGTAGCTTTTATAGTTGCTGAGGACTTAATTAATTAATTGTGGTAACGGAAATTTCCTTTCGTTCTTTGTTGTTATTCTATGCAGTCCTATTGCGTACTAATACTAGTCAGGGCCAACCGGTTACGAGACTTCGTTGTATATTTAATTAAGCCCCCATGCACGTATCTCTTGTCGCAATAGCTCTATGAGTTGTCAGATCTATCCGTGTTTCCATTGTTCCCATATCAGTTTCTAAACGTGTTGCCAAAGTTCCCATCTCTGTTTTAAATTCAGATCGTAACTGTGTTTCCATTGTTCCCATCCGTGATCCCAAATTTAATATAGCACCCATCAACTGCTCCATATTAACTGGTTCGAAATTCTTTTCGCCCCTAACATTTCCCGCAAAACCAGCTACCTTCGTCATAGCTGTAAAACTATCTTTGTTCGATACTATTCCAGGATCTTCTGTCGTTAATCTCGTATTCTGAAAATTCTTTAATTGTGAAAAGTTTTGTACTGGTTCTGGACTATTTTCCCTGCTTGTTAAATTGTTTTCTACTTCATTATTCATCATACTGTTCTCCTGTGTTGGCGAATTCGCCATGTTAACAATTTCGTCATTCTCACTATCCATCATTTTTGCCTTTTTCATCGATCGCGTAATCATTTACAAAACATACAAAACTCGTCACTATACGAAAATTACACACAATATGACACTTTATCACCAACAATACCATTCACACGAAATGCTTCCCTCAAACACGATTAACGAACAATTGAAATCTTCATAATTGCACAAAATTGTCAAACGCGTATACAAGACATCAAAAATTAAATTCTGCAAAAATACCATTAGAAGAAAGACAAGACAACTACAAATGTTCATTACCAAATCTACACATGCAATATAGACTACAATTACTAAACTACAAATTACTTCAACAATTCTACTGTCTGCTATTTTACTATCAGAAGATTTCCAAAGGACGATCCGAAGCAGCGGTCGCCACGTGCATGGCGGCTTAATTAAATATAATGCAAATATTTTTAATTTTAGTCGCTGTCTGTCCGGCTACGAAGTCTCGTAACCGGTTGGCCCTGACTAGTATTAGTACGCAATCTGACTGCATAGAATAACAACAAAGAATGAAAGGAAATTTCCGTTACCACAATTAATTAATTAAGTCCCCAGCAACTATAAAAGCTACGAAACAAAAACTACGGAACAACAAAGCACAAGTGTAATTGTTCTGTGTGTGGAAGTGTGATTCGATGTACGCATCTGGCACGGTTCTTCCTCAATTAAGACAAGATATTTTAAATACCATTTACACTGAATTAATTAAATAAACTGAAATACTATAATTGCACATAGAAACCCGAATTACAGTCTAATACATGAACACAAGCCAGATGCTTTGTTGACTGAACCTGTGACCAAGAGGCATTGTTAGCTAGGAAATTTAAAAAAAAATTATAAAAAAAATGTTTTTTACCTTCATATATATTGACTAAAAATACACTCTGACCATTACATCTCCATTCGAACAAAATCTGCTGTCTAGCCCATCAAAACAACTGCACACGACATGGCCTCAAATAGTACAGCTATCAACATCCTCTCAGCAAAGCACTAACCACCACAACTTCTGAACAAGCACTGCCAGTGGAGGCGACCGAATAAAACTCTTTGGCGCAATCTCTGCCGCTGTGACTCAGTGTAGCCACCTTTCAATGGTCAGATGTGTTTCACGTTTGTGTTTATTTGAATACGTTAATGTGTTCATTTAAAACTTTTGACACCCTCAATTAATCTCATTTTCAGTATTATGCAGTTCAGCACTTTAGGATTCACAACTAGGGCCTTAACATTTCATTGCCTAAGTCAATCTGTTTGCACACAGTAATTCAGCTTGGGTCTTAAAGGTGTGTCTGTCTCCTAATTAATTTTCTGAGTCAGGTTAACAGTTGCAAAAACACGTAGCGTTTCTCATACTGAAGAGTGCACCGTATACCACATAATCGTTCACACTGGAAAAATCATACAAACATAGCGTCATTTGACTATCGGACATTCTCATGTATTGACGACATAGTAATAAGCGTACCTGGCGTAGAGAAACAAGTGAAGATTTGAAAGCAAATAAATAACCAGGGCTGGGTGGAATCCCAGTTTCATTTTACAAAGATTGCTCTGTGGTATTGGCCCCTTACCTATCTTGAATTTATCGTGAATATTTCGCATAGCACCAAGTCCCAAGCGACTGGAAAAAACCGCAGGTGACTCCACTATATAAGAAGGGAAAAATAACGAACCCGCAAAACTGCAGACCAGTATCCCTAACTTCTGTTTGCAGCAGAATTCTAGAACATACCCTCAGTTCGAATATAATAAACTTTCTTGAGACTGAAAAGCTTATATCCACGAATCAGCATGGTTTTAGAAACCATCGCTCGTGCGAAACTCAGCTTGCCCTCTTCTCACATGATACAGTGAGAACTATGGATCATTAGCAACAGGCAGATTCCTTATTTCTAGATTTCCGGAAATCATTTGACACTATGCCGCATTTCGCTCTCTTAACGAAGGTGCGAGCATATCGAATAAGTTCATTGAGATATGAGTGGCTCGAAGACTTAAATAACAGAGCCCAGTATGTTGTCCTCGACGGCGAGGGTTCATCAGAGACAAGTTTATGGTCCGGAGTGCCCCAGCGAAGCGTGATAGAGCAGGTGTTGTTATCTATATATAAAAATGGTTTGGCGGACTGGTGAGCAGCAATCTGCGATTGTTTGCTGATGATGCCGTGGTGTACGGTAGGGCGTCGAAGTTGAGTGGCTCTAGGAAGATACAAGACGACTTAGACAAAATTTCCCAATGGTATGATGAATGGCAGCTAGCCCTAAATGTGGAAAAATGTAAGTTAATGCGGATGAGTAGCAAGACCAAACCGATAAAGTTCGGATAAAGTATTTCTAGTGTCCTGCTTGACTCAGTCAACCGGCCGCTGTGAGCGAGCGGCTCTAGGCACTTCAGTCTGGAGCCGCATGACCGCTACGGTCGCAGGTTCGAATGCTGCCTCGGGCATGGATGTGTATGATGTCCTTAGGTGAGTTAGGTTTAAGTAGTTCTAAGTGCTAGGGGCCTGACGACTTCAGATGTTAAGTCCCGTAGTGCTCAGAGCCATTTGCACCATTTGACTCAGTCAAGTCGTTTAAATAACTGGACGTGACGTTGCAAAGCGATATGGGGTTGGACGAGCATGTGAGAACTGTGGTAGGGAAGGCGAATGGTCGACTTCTGTTTTTTGGGAGAATTTTAGGAAAGAGTGGTTCGTCTGTAACGGAGACAACATACAGGACGTTGGTGCGACCTATTCTTCAGTGTTGCCCGAGTGTTCGGGATCTGTAGCAAGTGGGATTGAAGGAAGACTGCTAGATATATTACCGATAGGTTCAAACATCACAAGAAACACTACTGAAAAAATTTAGAGAACCCGCATTCGAAGCTGACTGTAGAACGATCCTACTGCCGTCGACATACATTGCACTTAAGGACCATAAAGGTAAGATACAATAAATTAGGGCTCATACGGAGACATATAGACAGTAGTTTTTCCCATACTATATGCGACTGGAACGGAAAAGGAAATGACTAGCAGCAGTACAAAATATCCTCCGCCACGTACCGTATGGTGTAGTATCTACGTAGATGTACATGCAGAAACTGATAAAGTTACTCTGAATAAGAAAATCTTAAAAATGAGTGTCTGTAAGTGAAGAAAGAGATTTTAGGAGCGAATCAGGAACTTCCATTTTGCTAAGGCTACCACCTTTCACACATATTAGATGACTGGCTTATAGGCAACACACAAGGCATACACAGACCGCACAGCGCCGAAGCCCAGCCGCCTTTCAGGGGCATATCCATACAAAAGGACATCTAGTGTCGCCACAAAGTATCAGCAAACATTGTGTCTTCAACAAAAGTTGATCCCCATGACGAGATCTGTCACCCGTAGACGTTTGACGCGAAGACTTTGAAATAACTTGTATATGGAGTTGTCCAGTAGATGTAGATGGTATTGCAGCCAGTCTAAACGAGCCTACTAGCTACGACTGTGTACTTAAGGAGGTACCGAATAGCGCTGCCTAGTCACATCCCAGTAAGGCAGAAGGTGTCAACCCTTTGAGGCATAGTGCCTTCTTTCGAGTCCACCTAGCCTTTTATTTTTTCTCAGCCGACTGACATAGTGGCTTCAATTGAATCCACCTGCTTTGAGCCCTACACAGTGCTGCCATCTATGAGAATTTTTGTAAATAGGAGCAGAGCCTGTTTCGTTGTCTTAAGAAAATGTCTAATGCTGATGTTTACTTCACTTACGGTGGTTGCTTTTCAATTTACTTGTTCATATATAAGGTTTGATTATAGATGTTTACGTTTGAAAATGTTGTAAATGTAAAGTGTAATATGTTAATATGTGAAAAAATATGTAGTTAGTACAATATGTGCAATAATATATTGGTTTCATAAGGGACCACTGTGCTTGACCACCTGTGTCTAAGTCTAGCTTACATTTTTTCCTCTCCAGAACACAATGTCTAGGAAAACGCTGTCTGGAAAGAAATATTAGACATCTCGGAGAAAGTTACATCTGAACCCGAATTAGAAAGTGATGAAAGTGACCTTGAAGCCAATCCGATCCTGTTCTGGATATTAATACTGAAGAAAGTGACATCGAAGCGCCACCACTCAAAACCTCAGAAGGCCTAATAATTACTGAGACTGAAACTGATTATGATGATAAAATGTTCAAATGCGTGTGAAATCTTATGGGACTTTACTGCTAAGGTCATCAGTCCCTAAGCTTACACACTACTTAAGCTAAATTATCCTAAGGACAAACACACACACACATGCCTGAGGGAGGACTCTAACTTCCGCCGGGACCAGCCGCACGGTCCATGACTGCAGCGCATTCGTAAATCAAAAATAGGACAAGGAAATGAAAATGACAATTTACTAATCTGAAAACCTTAAATTTGTAATAACCAATCGAAATTTCGTGCCATTATCCTGTAAGTTGGTAAGCGTGCTACAAACAGCGTGCAGAATGGCCTGTAGGTGGCAGCATAGTGCAGATGCACACATACCGTACGAGTATCAGTATAAAGATGGCCGCCCCACTTGCGACTTGCACCAGGGAAAAACAGTGTTCTGTTATTCGGTTTTTGCGTAGTGAAGGTATGAAATCTATTGAAATTTATCGACGAATGAAGGTTCAGTATGGTGATGCATGTTTGTCACAGCACCAAGTCTACGAATGGAGTAGGAAGTTCGCAAATGGCGTGACTTCCGGGCCAGCCGGAGTGGCCGTACGGTTCTAGGCGCTACAGTCTGGAACCGAACGACCGCTACGGTCGCAGGTTCGAATCCTGCCTCGGGCATGGATGTGTGTGATGTCCGTAGGTTAGTTAGGTTTAATTAGTTCTAAGTTGTAGGCGACTGATGACCTCAGAAGTTAAGTCGCATAGTGCTCAGAGCCATTTGAACCATTTTGTGACTTCGCTGGAAGATGCTCCTCGTCCAGGTCAGGCACAACGAGTTGTGACTTCACAGAACATTGCAGCAGTTGAAGCCATAGTGAAGGAAAACCGCCAAGTGACACTGAATGACATTGCAGTATGTTTACAGATTAGTCATGGGTCAGCACGCCACATTGTGCACGGTGTGCTCCAGTTTCACAAAGTGTCTGCAAGATAGGTGCCACGGTAGCTGACTCAGAAATGAGAGAACGACGTGTTGATGCTTGTGAAGAACTTCTTCGGCGCTTTAAACGAGAAGATGATGGCTTCCTTGCAAAAATCGTTACTGGGGACGAAACCTGGGTTCACTTCCACCAACCGGAAACGAAGAGGGCGAGCAAGGAATGCGCCATTCGTCATCACTAAAACCAAAGAAGATTCGAACAGAACCATCAGCAGGGAAGGTTAGCTGACTCTCTTTTGGGACGAAGAAGGCGTCATTTTTTATCATTACATGCCTAAAGGGACCACTGTCACCAGTGCATCATACACAGATCTCCTAACAAATCATCTGCGGCCTGCAATCAAATCAAAGCGATGTGGATTCCTGTCAGCAGGTGTCCTTTTGCAACATGACAATGCAAGACCCCACACTGCCCGTACAACAGCTCCAACAATCACAAACCTGCATTTTGAGTGTCTTCCTCATCCACCATACTCACGAGACCTTGTCCCAAGTGATTTCCATATGTTTGGACCACTCGAAGACGCAATGGGAGGAAAGAAGTTCCGTTCTGATGAATAGATACGCCACGCGGTGCATGAGTGGTTGCCCGGACTACCAAAAGAATTTTTTTCTAAAGGAATTTATGCACTTTGTAAGCGCTGAAGGATTTGCATCGAGCGTGGGGGAGGTTATGTTGAAAAGTGATACAGCTTTGTACCACTTCTGTACAATAAATAATATTTAATAATATTTTTAAGGTTTTTACTTGACTCACCCTCGTAATTTAGTCAATTTCCACTTGAAATTGAGTACTTTCATGTTCTGTGCCTCAAAGGCTTTAAAGGCGCAGCCACCGTCGTGTTTCCAGCCCTGTTATCGAGGACCGCTCCCACTCAGACGTCGCGCTGATCACCAGACTCGGCTGCCGATGCGGAAAGCCCTGCCTGGTATCGCAGCCTCGTTAACGCGTTCTGTTCCCCTTAACGAGCCCGATAACGACAAATGCGGCCGCCCGCGTTTTTACCGGAGCACTTGTACCGTGTTCTCGATACGGCGCTGCGTACGAAGCGGATCCAGATAGATTTTAACTGCCTGCATACCATCAAAGCCCGCATCGAGGTCATTAACACCGTCGCACTCTCTCTTCATCTTCGTTTGCTTCTTTTTTTAAATTGCTGCGTGTTTTTCTTTACTGGGCCGCAGTCTGGAACACAACGGACACAAAAAGGTCACACCAACGCTTGTTATGACTGCAAAATACAGAAAGTATATTCCGGAAAGAGCGACATTTCAGTCGAACTGGTGACGCACAGTGATTGCTTGTTTTAAAAATAATGTACTGTTTAGCACAGCCGCAACCTTTTTAAAACTAAACGAAAGGTTTAGGCGGTCACTGCTCATCCTAACACCAACAAGTAAATTGAAAAGCTACAAGAGGAGTTATCCAGATTACTTCAAAATTAAAATACAGTGAAATAAAGTGACGTCATACCATAAGACAGCGAGGCCCACGAGATAGGCTGTGGCGAGTAAGTCACAGCACGTGACGCTGCAGGTTCAAATGGCTCTGAGCACTATGAGACTTAACATCTGAGGTCATCAGCCCCTAGAACTTAGAACTACTTAAACCGAACTAACCTAAGGACAACACACACATCCATGCCTGAGGCAGGATTCAAACCTGCGACCGTATCGGACGGGCGGTTCCAGACTGAAGCGCCTAGAACCGCTCGGCACAGCGGCCGGCTACGCTGCAGGTCTTACGAATACCAGAAGCCCTCTCTGGCAAGGAGCGAGTAACTATTTCAGACGACTTTAATAACTTTTCACTGCGTGTGTAAGTCCATGCAAGCTCTCGACCGCTCACGTAAAAATTAAGATCGTTAGTGGGTACTGTTTCAGTTTGATTTCCGTTGGCTCTGTACGGAGCCGAGCGTTCGCGAAGTGTGGGGCCCGTATATCTCGTTGGCCCTGATAAGACAGATGCAGTGGTTCACCTCTACCACTTTGGAAACCAGGTTGTCAATGAATATATACGCTGATCCCCTTGTGCGATTTCCTATAGAGATATTTCAATAAAAATTCACAAGAACGTACATAAGTACTTTACTTAATACAAGTATACTGTTACATTACAAAGTCCACAATTGTATTTTATGACAAACAGGTACACTAAGCGAAATCGTGTGACAGTTAGCGATCAGAAATAGATCTATATACTTGCTTTAAAATCTCCAACGGCTCCTATGATGCCATCTGCGAACTCGTCGCGTACGTACGCTCGCACATTCGACAGGCAACTCTCCGCTGGTCCCCATCTAACTGAAAACGCGTCACTTGAGGCTGTTGTCGGGTACAAGTGGATATAATGGTGGACGTTTGTATGCAGTACTAGTGATTATAATGTCTCAGTACTGCAAGGTAATTAGCCAAATGACTATATACTCGCACAGCAAACTTATAATCCTAGGAGAAATCGACACGGCTCCCTCTAGTCAATAAACAGATTTATAATCAAACAAGACCAGCGATTGCAGTGCTCATTACTTTCGCTGAATAATAACAGAATGATCGTTTGAAAGTTACTTCAATATAAATAATAAAATTGTAGCGCATTAAGGGTTTGGCTTAGTGTCGGTGTGGTTTGTGAAAGCATTCAACACAAATTATAATGAATTAAGGGTTTGGCTTTAATATAAATTATAAAATTGTAATGCATTAGGGGATCGGCTTCTATGCTTCTGCCAAGCGATGGGGTGTGATTTGTTTTGTGGAATGGCAAGACAGCCAATCCACAAGGACGGGAGGCCGAAGGGCACGCGTTTTAGCTCACGCAGGCTGGCGTGAGGTCTGGAACAGGTCAAGGAAATGAGACTAACAAAAAACGTACGTAGCTGCTGGAATACTTAACTTTAATCCATAATTGGTGAACATCGCTCGTGACGGTACATGTTTTACACCATCAATAGTAACTGGTAATGGCGCCTTGCTAGGTCGTAGCAAATGACGTAGCTGAGGGCTATGCTATCATCTCGGCAAATGAGAGCGTATTTTGTCAGTGAACCATCGCTAGCAAAGTCGGCTGTACAACTGGGGCGAGTGCTAGGAAGTCTCTCTAGACCTGCCGTGTGGCGGCGCTCGGTCTGCAATCACTGACAGTGGCGACACGCGGGCCCGACGTATACTAACGGACCGCGGCCGATTTAAAGGCTACCACCTAGCAAGTGTGGTGTCTGGCGGTGACACCACATTCCTCCCCCGCAAATCGGCGTACGGTTATGTTATAAGGCTTCCGCCCGCCGTGGGGAGGACCCCATGTTGACGTATGCGACGAGGTGGGGAGCCTAAAAACAGGCGAGGTTGTGCCACCCGCACCCTGCCATTCGGTCCGAGGGGAGCTAGGAAACGCCTGAAAACCTACTCCAGGGTGCACGCCAACATGCGGTGTATGCGCCCGTAGAGAGAGAGGGGCCGAAGGGTCGACCTCCATCGGGCCGGGGCACCCGACGGGCGAAGACGCCATGTGGTCCAGAGCGGGCAAGAAGTCCATGGCGGAGGACAACGGGTCACGGGAAGCGATCGGCGGCGCGTGACCCAGGGAGGCGCCCGGCGGTTGCAGCGACGCGTCCACTGCGGGCGTCGTCTGCGGGAGAGCAGGCGGCGGCGGCGGCGGCGGCGCGTCGCCATGGGGAAAAATGGAAGGCAGCGTCGGTAACACCTGGGGCTGAGGCGAGCCAGTAGATGGGTCCCCAGGGCGCTGACCGGACGGCACCGTCGCTGAAAGCAGACGGGGAGCGGCAGAACCCGTGCGACGACAGAGGCGCAGCTGATTGAGATGCCGACGCACGTCACCAGAGGACCCCAAAACCAGATACATAGCGCGGCCGAAGCAGCGAAGAATGCGCCCTGCGAGCCAACGCCGTGAACCTCGATAGTTGCGATAGTAGACAACGTCGCCTGGAGCAAAAGCAGGTGTCTGCCGCTGCACAGGAACCTGATGCGGCGGATGTAGCAAAGACATCAAGGATCGATGAGGACGACCGTGGAGCAGCTCAGCCGGCGAGCGACCATCTCGGGGCTGAGAGCGATACGAGGACAAAAAGAGCAATAACGCGTCCTCCCGAGAATGCGACTCTTTCAACTTCAACATCTGTGACTTGAAAGTCCTGACCAATCGTTCAGCGGCACCGTCTGACTGCGACGAAAACGGCGCGGACGTCAGATGTTGAATACCATTGGCCTTGCAGAATGACTGAAATTCTGCGGACATGAATTGTGGGCCATTGTCGGAAACAATAGTCTGTGGAAGACCATCAATGCAAAAGATAGCGGATAACGCTTGGATGGTGGCAGATGACGTCGTGGAAGACATCCGGACAACAAAAGGAAAATTACTGAATGAATCTACCACAACCAACCATCGAGCATTCCAGAATGGACCAGCAAAATCGATGTGCAAGCGTTGCCAAGGGGTAGTGGCTTTCGGCCATGCAAAGAATTTCCGCGGTGGTGCAGATTGTTGTTCGGCACACGCCATGCAAGAAGAGCACATATTCGTAATCGCAGCATCGATTCCGAACCAAGTACAGTGCTGACGAGCAAGTTGTTTCGTTCGCACTATACCCCAATGTCCTTGGTGGAGAAGCCGTAAGACAGAAGACTGTAAAGAATGTGGGACCACGACCCCGGACTGATCATTATCAGAACGCAACAGCAAAACACCACGTCGTACAAAAAGTCTCTCCTTGTGAGCAAAAAATCGGCGAACCAACGGATCCTCGATCCGTGACTTCGACAAGGGCCATTGCGTAGCAACAAAACGCAAAACGGTAGCAAGGACAGGGTCAGCAGCTGTGGCTGTAGCTACACGACGAAAATCAATCGCTAACGATTCGACCACGTGATCGATTTCCGCATCAATGAACATGCAAGCAAGTTCGGAAGAATCGAATGCTCTATCCTCAGCAACAGGCAAACGGGACAACGCATCGGCGTTTCCGTGCTTAACAGTGGACCGATACAAGATATCGTAGCGGTACTGCGAGAGGAAAATAGACCAGCGAATGAATTTATGCGCTGTACGTGGAGGTACAGGCTTGTTCGGATGAAAAAGGGATGTCAAAGGTTTGTGGTCTGTGATGATGGTAAAGCGACGACCATTCAAGAAATCATGAAACTTAGTAACACCAAATACGAGAGCCAAAGCTTCTTTCTCGATCTGTGAATAATGCCTTTGCGCAGACGAGAGCAATTTGGACGCAAAGGCAATAGGGCGATCGTGCGAATCATCTTTGTGCGCAAGCACAGCACCGATCCCGAAATCCGATGCATCCACCATCAACAAAAGGGGCTTCCGGGGATCGAATGGCGTAAGGCGAGTATTGGAAAGCAACGCCGATTTCAACTGGCGAAAGGCGCGTTCGCATTCCGTCGTCCAGACGAACGGAACACCTTTACGGCGTAAGCGATGAAGCGGAGCTGAAATGGAAGAGGCGTGGCGCACATAGGGATGATAATAATTGATTTTTCCCAGCACACTCTGTAGCTGCTTCAAATTCTGCGGCGAAGGTAAGTCTTGTATGGCACGGAGGTGCTCTGGACTGGGATGTATGCCTTGGGCATTGAGTACATGGCCCAGATAGGGTAAGTCACGAGCAAAAAACACACATTTATCCTTCCGCAACCGAAGACCATTTTGTCACAAGACCTGAAATAACGTTCTGAGATTGGCTAAATGTTCTTCTTCCGTCTTTCCGGAGATCACAATATCGTCGAGATAGTTTGCTCAGTAGGGACCGACGCACAAACAGTTTGTAGAAATTGCTGAAACAATGCAGGGGCGGATGCACACCCGAATGGTAGTCTTTTGAATCGATACAAACCAAGATGCGTGTTAACCACCAAGACGCGCTGGGATTCTTCGTCCACCGGTATTTGCAAGTACGCATCTGCTAGGTCCAACTTCGAAAAATATTTACCCGGGCACAGTTTGTCAAAAAGATCTTCCGGGCTGGGTAAAGGAAAAGTTGCAATCACTAGTTGTGGATTCACTGTTGCCTTGAAGTCCACACAAAGTCTCAAGTTTCCGGAAGGTTTTTGCAAAATTACTAAGGGTGATGCCCAGAGAGAAGCCTGTACACGTTCAATTACGCCTTGTGATTCTAAATCGTTTAATGTTCTTGCGACCTCATCACGCAATGCGTTGGGAACATTGCGCGCTCTGAAAAATTTCGGTTGCGCGTTTACTTTCAGTTCCAAATGTGCTTTATAGTTCTTAGTGCAACCAAGGCCCGGTGCAAAAATGTCTGCAAACTCTTCACATAGACGGGAAACACTGTCTGAAGGCACAGTCTGGTTCACTGATAGGACCTGATTGACTATAGACAAGGTAAACAACTGAAATAAATCTAAACCAAACAAGTTCACTGCAGAAGAAGAACGAAGGACATACAATGACACAAGTTTTGTTTGTCCTTTGTATGTTGCAAGAAGGCTGCACCATCCTAACACAGGGATTGCTTGTCCTGAATAACTAGTTAGCTTAACATTTGCAGCACGCAACGGAAGGGTGCCCAGCTGTTTGTACATGTCTTGATTGATCAAGGAAACTGCAGCTCCGGTATCGAGCTGGAATGGTATCACGTTGCCATTAATGTCCAAGTCTACAAAAAGTTTATTGTCCTGCTGACGACAAGAGCAACTGTCTCGTGCAACGTGAACTGACTCTGGTACAGAATCACTCGAGACTTGACGGGATTTCCGGCGATGTCGACGCACACTATTCGTGGGACAAATACAGTCACTGTTAGAGAGAGTGGCACTGGGCGGAGTGGATTGAACTACATGAATTTCCATGGGCGAAGGTTCACGAGCCTGAGTATTCTGGGTTTGATTCCGATTCCGGCGCGAAGCAAAGGGCCTGGAATAGTTGTGAGTGTCTGTTCTGAGCTTTTTCTGGCAAACACTTTGAACATGTCCTTTTTTATTACAGAAAAAGCAAATAGCCTGGCGTGACGGGAAATTCTCACGCGAATGTCTAGTAGCACACTGCGGGCATGATTTTAGCACTGCATTTGTTTGCTTGCGTGGCACACGTGGCTGAGAGCTTGGCGGCAGCTGCTGCGCGGACGGGCGCGAGGGCTGTTTACTGTTCCGTGCAGTGCGCCCGTCGGGCGGGTTAATGTGACACACGGCCGGTGAAGTTTCAAATGATTCCTGAGCAAAGTCAAGTGTGTCCTGCCGATCCAATATATTTATCACCTGTTGAAGGGAGGGACTGACTAGTTTCAAAATCTGTTCCCTTATACGAACATCAGAAACGTTCTGTGCAATTGCATCACATACCATAGTATCTGAATAAGGGAGTCCACATTCACACTCAAAAGCACAATCCCTAGTAAGGCCTTGCAAAGTTGCAACCCACTCCCGATTAGTCTGACTGGTCGTACGTTTTGTACGAAAGAAGGTATACCTTTTTGCAACTACATTGACTGATTCTTTGAAGTAAGCGTCTAAAGCAGACAAAATTTCTTCGTAGGACAGAGTTGCTACATCGCGTTGGGGAAATAATTTCACTATCACATGGTACGTCTGGACGCCTACGGATGCTAACAAAAAGGGCTGCCGCTCATTACCTTGAATTCTGTAGGCGGCGAGATGGAATCCAAATTGGCGGGACCACTCCGTCCAGCTTTCCAGTGACGCATCAAAGGGACGAAAAGGTGGTGCAACTGCGTGGTGTGGCTGTGGTAGCGGTGGAGCGGCGGTTGCCGCATCGTTTTGCAGTGCACGTTGACCCTGGACGAGCTGTCCAAGGGCATCCAATAAGACCTGCGTCTGCTGATTCTGCAAGCGATAAAATTCGTACAGTACATCTGGAGATTGTGGCGAAGCCATGACACAAGTAAATTAGGGCAACAGCAAGACGAACGCAGAATCCTCGTCGTCAACTTTTGTGGACTGGCAAGACAGCCAATCCACGAGGACGGGAGGCCGAAGGGCAAGCGTTTAAGCTCATGCACGATGGCGTGAGGTCTGGAACAGGTAAAGTAATTATACTAGCAAGAAAAGTACGTAGCTGCTGGAATACTTAACTGTAATCCATAATTGGTGAACATCACTCGTGACGGTACATGTTTTACAGCATCAATAGTGACTGCTAATGGCGCCTTGCCAGGTCGTAGCAAATGACGTAGCTGAAGGCTATGCTAACTATCGTCTCGGCAAATGAGAGAGTAATTTGTCAGTGAACCATCGCTAGCAAAGTCGGCTGTACAACTGGGCGAGTGCTAGGAAGTCTCTCTAGACCTGCCGTGTGGCGGCGCTCGCTCTGCAATCACTGACAGTGGCGACACGCGGGTCCGACGTATACTAGCGGACCGCGGCCGATTTAAAGGCTACCACCTAGCAAGTGTGGTGTCTGGCGGTGACACCACAATTTGCCCGGTTTGTATGGGGGTGTGGATGTGGGCGGGAGTTGCCGATCTTTGAGGTGTGATCTACCACAGTTCCCTTAATGCTTGAGATGTAGAGAGGAATCCATACTCTGAACATAAGAATTCGACTGGAGTATATGTTGCAAAATCTGACTACGAGAAAGTAACTTGTTAAGTGTCTCTCTGGTTCCATGTCTGTTTAAACATTCGTAATGGCAAGAATACTGTCTGAATTCAACAGTGTGCATCATTAAACTTTTAAACAGATAAACTGAGCCTGGAAAAACCCAATGTTCCCTTTTTTTGTTATTCAGTTTTGGCTCACCTGTTACACAATGGAAACACCGTGACATTGGTCCTCAAAGCACGTCGCATTTGCTGAGCTACAACTAATCACTGAGATAACGCTGTCTGCGTACTGGATGCGTGGAGGCAACTTTCTGTGATTATCTCGGACTACTCTTGCGTTTGAACATGTTCTCTTGTATAATGTCTGTCATTTTACGATGTCAAGAGTGTAGTCCGCCCATCTGCCTGGCATGGGTTATTCTGTCGTGTATTGGGCATCGGACGTTAGGCAGATTTTGCGAGAGGGTTGATCTTGCGTTTAAACTGTGACGGTTTGAAATGCCATCCTATTAAACGAGTATAACGCTGGGCTACCTGTCTCACGTTATTTATGTTTGAGGGACTTTCCCAGGTCGACCCTTGGAACACTGTCTGAGGCTCACTCCCTTCTTATTTGGTCAGATTGTGTTAATTGTTTAAAAAAATATATTTTGTTTAAATTATTCCTATTGCGGCCTTCAGCCGACAAGTTAATTGAATTCTTTCTTAATAAGGCTTTCTCCGACCGCGGTGGCCAAGCGGTTCTAGGCGCTTCAATCCCGAACCGCGCGACCGCTACGGTCGCAGGTTCGAATCCTGCCTCGGGCATGGATGTGTGTGATGTCCTCAGGTTAGTTAGGTTTAAGTAGTTCTAAGTTCTAGGGGACTGATGACGTCAGCAGTTAAGCCCCATAGTGCTCAGAGCCATTTGAACCATTTTTTTGAGCTTCAAATGGCTCTGAGCACTATGGGACTTGACATCTGAGGTCATCAGTCCCCTAGAACTTAGAACTACTTACACCTAAGTAACCTAAGGACATCACACACATCCATGCCCGAGGCAGGATTCGAACCTGCGATCGTAGCGTTGGAGGTTTCAAGCGTCAACTTTAGGTTATAAATCTCCAGATGTAATTAACATTTTACAATGCAACAAACTTGTTTATATGTTCAGATGTGCTAACAAAACTAACGTGGTTCCACTTAAAAAACGTAGGTTTGTGTTAAAAAACATACTTCCGTATTAACCAATTACACCAGCCCCTCTCCTCACGTTCGGTCTGTGGAGTCGGTTCGTCAGTATTTGATGTGGTTTACGAAATATATCCAGCGGTAACGTTAGGTCACTCACCCTGTATATATATATTCACTGATTAGTCAAAACATTATGACCGCTGCCCTCTGCGATACGTGTCGTTGGGCACGTGGCATGGTAACAAAAGTACGAAGCGGAGCAGACACGGACATGGGCTACAAATGGGGAAATCCATTGAGATAAGTGACTCTGACAAATGGGAGATTACTATTACGCGTAGCGCGTGAACGAGTACTTCGAAAACGACGAAGCTGCTCGATTGTTCATGTGCTACTGTCGCGATCATCTACAGAAAGAGGTACACGGACAGTGAAACTACTACTAGGCCCTAAATCGTTGGACGTGCACGACTCTTCACAGAACGTAGGATTTTGAGGCTTGTCTGCTCTGTAAATGGTGATCTGTGGCATCTCTGCCAAAAGATCACGATGGTGCTGCACGCACAATTGTTTCGGAGCACTCCGTTCATCGTGCATTATTGAAGAATGAACTACTATGTGTTCACTTCTTGACCCAACGACATCGTCAGTTACGATTGCAGTGGGCACAGGGCCATCGGGATTCGGCCGCAGATTAATGGAAACATGTCGGCTATTTGGGTGAATCATATTTTTGCTACACTAGGTCGATGGTCATCACTACAAACGCCGTCATCGAGGTGAAGGGTGGCTCGAAACGTGCAGCACGCCACGGACGCAATGCCATGGGAGACATCCTCCTGCGCTTGCATGAGATCTGTGGCAGAAATCGTAGACACGCTGACAGCTGCGAACCACTCGCATCCCTTGATGTTCGATGTCTTCCCTGACGGCGATGTCATCTTTCAGTAGTATAACTGTCCGTGACTCGGAGCCAGAAGCGTGCTACAGTTGTTCGAGGAGCACTGTAGTGAACTCACTTTGATGTCTTGGTGGATCGGGCGCCATCGCCACGTACACAGATCAGTAGCCCGTCATTTACGCGAATTGCATGACCTTTGCGGCCAGCCGTTGTGGCCGAGCGGTTCTTGGCGCTTCAGTCTGTCGCAGGTTCGAATCCTGCCTCGGGCATGGATGTGTGTGATGTCCTTAGGTTAGTTAGGTTTAAGAAGTTCTAAGTTCTAGGGGACTGATGATCTCAGATGTTAAGTCCCATAGCGCTCAGAGCCATTTGAACTATTTGACCTGTACGTAGGTATCTAATGCCACATGCCTGCACAAACCTACCAAAAAACTGTCAGATCCCTGATACTCGCCGGCCAGAGTGGCCGAGCGGTTCTAGACGCTACAGCCTGGAACCGCGCGACCGCTACGGTCGGAGGTTCGAATCCTGCCTCGGGCATGGATGTGTGTGATGTCCTTAGGTTGGTTAGGTTTAAGTAGTTCTAAGTTCTAGGGGACTGATGACCGCAGAAGTTAAGTCGCATAGTGCTCAGAGCCATTTGAACCACTGATACTCAGAATCAGTTATGTATTTCGTTCCAATGACGGACAAACAAACTATTAAGCAGGGTCATCAGTAAGGATGATAGATCACTTCATGGATAACAACTTTTATTAGAGACAAAGTCTGGGCTGAAGCTTCCCAGCCGCACTAAGCGTCCCTTTGCGTTGGTTATGCCTCTGAGAGCTGGCAGGGTGTAAGCACCCTGTGGCCCGATATACCTTCCGTGTTGTCTATAATCCAGTCGTGTGCTTCGTATGAGAGGGGGTAGTTCCTTGTTCCTGGCGAGCTTCTAAAATATCTTTCTTCACTTAGAGACACTTATTCTATGAGTTATATTCTTTGTGTCTTGTGTTTTATTTTTGCTGTGGTTGCATAGAGATGTATAAAGGTAGGGATACGAAACCTGGAAGTTAGTTTACCTTTTTAAGCACATTATGACATTTCCAGCTAAACACCTTATTGTTTGGTGTCATTTTTGCAGTTGTATGATAATATGTACTTCTAATATTCCTGTTATTAATGTTTCGTGCCTTACGAAGACCTAATCCGCGATCCCAACCCAGGCATTGTTTGACTTTATTACGTTAACTGTAATTTTCGCTGCAAAATATAAAACTGTATGTACAAGACGTTTTTACCGTTAGAATTATTATTACTGTCTTTCTGTTTTCTTTTACTTTTTGTTAACCGTTGACTTCACTTGTACTTGATATGCTGCTACCTTGCGGCCACTTTAGTTTTCTTGCGTGGCTCTCCAGTCACGGATGTTCAGTTCCTATTCTATATGGCACATTTAAGCTGACTCAGTACACTGTATTTTGTTTGTTCCCTTGATTAATATGTATAACATATGGCTGTACCACATTTGCACAATGTATTCGCAACTTGTAATTGGTTTTGTAAAAAATCTCTTTTCAGAATCTGATGATATTCTCGAAATACGCCATTAAAAGGAGCAGTCACAAAAATACTTGTGGTTATTTTAGTGTTATCGTAGCGTCCATAATAGCTATTCCCATACTCTTACGTTACATTCTTGGGTTTTTGTTGAAAATCTCTCTCTCAATTTACTAGGGTAAGTAGTATGCAGTACACATTGTTAGCAGACACTGCTAATTCAGTGAAATTTCTTCGTGCCAGGGCTGGAGAATACTAAATGGTGCATATCATCATCAGATAAGATTTTGTTTCTACCGAAAGTTCTTCCCCATGACACGACCTATCACTCACTCTGTATATACGTAAATGTATATACGTAAATGTATATACGAAACAATGGAAATTCCAGAATGGAATAACAGTTATATGAAAACAGTGGGTTGTTACTCACCACATAACGGAAGTGCTTAACTGCAGGCAGGCACAATGAAAGACTATAGACATTTAAGTTTGGGACAAAAAAGTCCTTCTGAAATCCAAGCCCAACCCACACACACCCATATGGCTACTGTGTCTGGCCGCTGGGGCCACATGTATTGAACAAGAATTCAACCTTCTGTTTGTATTGCACGACCTTCATGTGTTTTCCATCTGCAGTGCGGGCTAGAGCACCGAACTTTATCCAGAAATCACTTTTCCTCCTATGGAGCAGTTTTGCTACTGTATACACTGCATTACTTGATTTTCGTCTTACACCCTCCAAAATCAAATAGAAACACATATTCGTTAGAGACCATGTGATCCCGAGAATCTGTCTTTTGCTGCCTGTGAGTGCTACGCTACAAAGCAATAGCGTCCACTCGACTTCCGTGCTGCATCGCGGCTTTACACTCCTGCACGCTTTAGTAAGAAGGAACGAGTCGACTCGTAGGAAGCGAGCGTAGTGCCACGGTTCTAACAAGGGAGGCCACGACATGCGGATCATGGATTTGCTTCAAGCTTTGTACACTGCTAGCAGTCGATTAGAACAACATAATGTGGAAGTAGCAAGGAATACTACTTAGGCGATTTCGAGAAAAACTAGAGAGAAGGTTTATATGTCATTCACGTTGCGAGCTGACGGCGGTCATGTGATCCGTCATGTTCCGTAATAGGTGGATCGCTGGATCGAATCCCGCTCATTTTTTTTTTTTTAAATTTGTATTTCTTTCAAGACCAGTTCTGTTATTTCATACATATTACATCTAAAAGTTAATTTGACGTGTATTTGCATGAACTTTTATTGAATGTCCAATGTCATTTGGCTATTTATTAATTTATTATTTAATTACATTAAATATTAAGTGATTTTTATAGGAAAGTTAAAAATTTTGTCCAACGCCTTCAAGCTTGTTTATGTTTGATTGATGATGAACGAAACATTGCTTCTCGTGTAGATGCTATTAAAATACACACATAAAAAAAATTCCATCACCCCGATTCCCAGAACTCCTGAAGATGGACGTTGACTGTGGATATTGTATCACAGACACAGTCCCTTTGACTGTTCAGTGATGTCACTAAACCTGTCCAAAGCTGTAAACAATCATGCATGAGCAGCGCCTATTAGACGGAGGGGGTTCGACAGTCGATCACTTCCAGTCATTCCACCAGGAAGGAGGTACACGGCTCGTATTTTCTGTAGTTCAACCATGCCTAGACGGTCAACACCGCGGTTCGATCGCGTCCGCATTGTTATTTTGTCCCAAGAAGGGCTCTCAGCAAGGGTAGTGTCCAGGCGTCTCGGAGTGAACCAAAGCGATGTTGTTGGGACATGGAGTAGATGCAGAGAGACAGGAACTGTCGATGACATGCCTCGCTCAGGCCGCCCAAGGGCTAATACTGCAGTGGATAACCGCTACCTACGGATTATGGCGAGGAACCCTGACAGCAACGCCACCATGTTGAATAATGCTTTTCGTGCAGTAGTGTTTCGGCTCAAATTGTGCGCAACTGGCTGTATGATGCGCAGCTTCACTCCCAACGTCGATGGCGAAGTCCATCTTTGCAACAGCGACACCATGCAGCGCGGTACAGATGGTCACAACAACATGTCGAATGGATCGCTCAGGGTTGGCATGACGTTCTCGTCACCGATGAGTCTCGCATATGCCTTCAACCAGACAATCGTCGGAGACGTGTTTGGAGGCAACCCAGTCAGGCTGAACGCCTCAGACACACTGTCCAGCGAGGCAAGCTTGGTGGAGGTTCCCTGCTGTTTTGGGGTGGCGTTATGTGGGGCCGACGTACGCCGGTGGTAGTCACGGAAAGCGCCGTAACGGCTGTACGATACGTGAATACCGTCCTCCTTCCGATAGCGCAACCGTATCGGCAGCATACTAGCAAGGCACTCGTCTTCCTAAAGGACAATTCACGACCCCATCGTGCACATCTTGTGAATGACTTCCTTCAGGATAACGACATGGCTCGACTAGACTGGCCAGCATGTTGTCCAAACATGAACCCCATCGAACATGCCTGACAAGGGAACCTCCCCATCGCACCCCCCTCAAATTTAGTTATAAGTTGGCACAGTGGACAGGCCTTGAAAAAATGAACACAGATCAATCGAGAAAACAGGAAGAAGTTGTGTGGAACTATGGAAAAAATAAGTAAAATATACAAACTGAGTAGTCCATGTGCAAGATAAGCAACATCAAGCATATTGTCAGTTTAGGAGCGCCGTGGTCCCGTGGTTAGCGTGAACAACTGCGGAATGAGATGTCCTTAGTTGTAGTCTTCCCTCGGGTGAACATTTCACTTTATTTATTTTCGCAAAGTTATGATCTGTCAGTTCGTTCATTGACGTCTGTGTTCACTGTAATAAGTTTAGTGTCTGTGTTTTGCGACCGCACCGCAAAACCGTGCGATTAGTAGACGAAAGTACGTTCCTCTCCAATGGGAACCGAAAACATTTGATCGCAAGGTCATAGGTCAACCGATTCCTCCACAGGAAAACACGTCTGATATATTCTATACGACACTGGTGACGGCATATGCGTCACATGTCAAGAATATGTTGTCGACCCACCTTAGCGAATGGGTAAAAAGATTCCTCTACCTTGCCCGATTTAGGTTTTCTTGTGGATGTGATAATAACTCCCAAAAAAGTGATGAAAACGTAAGAGTTTGTCACATAAACTGCAACAAATGAATGCAACAGTTTCACAGTCACACAGATTTCCCTGTGCTCTGTCAAAACATATGTTTTTAACGTTTTCCAATTTTTTTCCGTGTGTAGACCGTCAAATCCTGCATAGGTCCAAGCAAATCTGAACATGTCCTGGAATTTTCTAGAGCGAAGTTGATTGTGTGAGTGCCTGAACTTTGATAATTGACACACGTCAATTGCTAGAAAATAAAAAAGTTAAAATTTTTACTCGAGGGAAAACTTGAAACAAGCTCCTCTCATCCCGTAGTTGTTCACGCTAACCACGAGACCACGGCGCTCCTGAGAGCGCAATGTCCTTGATGTGGCTTATATTACACATCGACTACTCAATTTGTATATTTTGCTTATTTTTTTCATAGTTCGACAAAACTTCTTCCTGTTTTCTCGATTGATCTGTGCTCAGTTTTTCAAGGCCTATCCATTGTTCCAACTTATAACTAAATCTGAGGGGGGTGCGATGGGGAGGTTCCCTTGTGAGATAGATGGAAAAGGGCTGTTTATGGAATGTGTCCCACCAATCACTCTGAGGGATCTACGCCGAATCGCCGTTGAGGAGTGGGACAATCTGGACCAACAGTGCCTTGATGAACTTGTGGATAATATGCCACGATGAATACAGGCATGCATCAATTCAAGAGGACGTTCTACTGGGTATCAGAGGTACCGGTGTGTACAGCAATGTGGACCACCACCTCTGAAGATCTCGCTGTACGGTGGTACAACAGGCAATGTGTGGTTTTCATGAGCAATAAAAAGGGTGGAAATGATGTTAACGTTGATCCAGTTTTCTGTACAGGTTCCGGAACTCTCAGAACCGAGTGATGCAAAACTTCTTTTGATGTGTGTACATTTTGTCGTACATGGTCAATTTTCGACACCGATCTTTACGAAAATGTTGCATTACATATGGCTGGCATCCAAACTGTCAGAAGAAAGAGAAATTTTTCAAAATGTGAACGAGCTTTTTCTTTTAGAAATTTTGATGATTCCGTATGCATGCAGGAAAACTGGATTCATTGGATGTAGTGGATGCCGTTTTAATTTACGTATCCCGTGTCCGCATAAAAAGGATCATATGGCAACTTGTAATGTCGAAAGCACATCCGACACTTAATTGTACGTTACCCCCCATATTCTGGCATATTGTATCTGTGGGGCCCTGCCTACTCGCTGCTAATAGGATGCGTATGGGATGCAGCGTCCTCGGAATGCTATACAACAATTTAAACAAGAAACATTAGTAGTTTTGTTTCTATACAGCAATTGACAATACTTATCTTTGGAGATTTACTAGTAGTAGTCACGAGCGAGGGGCAACATGTAATATAATTTAGAGTCCTTGACGTGTGTCCTGTTCAGGCAAGTTGACACCCTTCACGGATAACCAACGTCCGCGATCCGGTGCTGATCTGAGCCGCCAGGGTCGCAGGAGCGTCGCTTATATTCCCTTCCTCTAGGTGTCTCTCTTTTGACGCGGCGCGGTCCAATTCCGTACACGATTAGCCGCCGTTTCCTCACCGCCTCCTCTGCTCTCGCGTTCCGCATCTTCGTTCCGTGCATCACTGAATAAAGTTATTTGCACCTTTATTTATCGATGTTTGACTTGGGCTTTCCTAGCCTGTCCCCTATGCTTCAAAGCTTTATCTACAAATCGAAGCGTCCAGATGCAAAAACAGTTCTCCGTACATTGCCCGAATGCAGGTGTTAGGGATTTCGGAAATCACGACAGGCATACGTTTTCGGAAAAAACTTTATGCGTTTGGTCTTTACTTGTCGATAGTTACAAATATAATATTTGTTGTGACAGTAAAAGTTAGCGAACAACCAAATAACACTGCAAATTCAAAAAATTTGTAGAAATACATGTGTTTCTTCATGGTTTACCTTGCAGATGTAATATATACATGAAATAACAAGACTGGTGTCGAAAACAACATCAGTTAAAACCAAACATGAGCGGGACTCAGTCCAGCAATCCGCCGAGTAGAGAGTCTAAACGCTAACCATATGATCGCCGCTATCTTTTGCTCCCAGTCGGAATGCACCAGCGCATCACTGACGTGTCAAATTTCTCTTACGATTATCTCCAAATCGCATAAGTAGAACGCCTTACTACTTGCTCATTATGTTGCCGTAATGGACTACGAGAAGTGTACAAAGTTTGAAGCAAATCCGTGATCCGAATGTCATCTCCTCCTATAGCCATACTCGTGGAACTCTAGCGGCTAGGAAGCCAGTATAGCAATGATGTAACAGCAGCGCCTTTTATTCTGATCGCTCAACACAGTACTCGAACTTGCTCCGTTTCTGATCTGAAGTGACAATATGCTAATCAATTTACATCATCTAATTTTCATCATTTTTTTAATCTTTTAAAATTGTGGTGTTGGATAAGACTTACGTTACGCTCAAACATTGTTAAAAGGAACCGCTGAACATAGTTAGGGAGTTGTTTGATGCAGAAGATTTCGTTTCTGATTAGGGGATGGCACCGAATTCTGCTGCCTTGCTCTCCACCCGCTTGTTAGCACACAGCTAACTTGCAACACTTACATCCAGCTCCAGATGGCAGGTGGAATGATATGTGACGACCGAAACCGGCAAGTTTGTATAAAAATCTTCAAACTAGGGATCATCTGATAGTGTCGAGCCGGCCATTGTGGCCGAGCGGTTCTAGGCGTTTCAGTCCGGAACCACGCGGCTGCTACATTGTAGGTTCGAATCCTGTCTCGGGCATGGATATGTGTGATGTCCTTAGGTTAGTTACGTTTAAGTAGTTCTAAGTCAAGGGGACTGGTGACCTCAGATGTTAAGTCCCGTAGTGCTTAGAGCCATTAGAACCATTTGATAGTGTCAAAGTTGGACATCAGTATAAGTCACTTGGTAATTTAGCGGATTGTTATAAATAAGCCGTTATGAAAAAAATATTCAAGGACTGAATAGTGACTAACAATGTTTTGAGGAAAGGACCAGTTATGTGGAATACCGAATACCTTATAGCGCGCGCAAGAAACCGGATCATGTAAGTAGGTGACAATGGCCTCCGGTTGGTAACAGCATGATAAAACACACACGTAAAGATTCACCAAAACATTCTAAACTTTGTGAGAACTGAACAAGGGTTACACATTTTGCGAGCGTGATGTGTAAATTTGGAGTATAATGTGCTGTTTATGTCCACTAGCAGAAACCGACTGAAAAGTGTCTATGCCCTGTAAGAATATTTTATTAATCTGATTAAGATTAACCACAAGTAGTAGTTAGCTAGGAAACGATCGTAAATCTTAACGCGGAGATAAATTACTCTCTATTTGTACAGTATCGATTATATCGGTTGCAGTGAATCGCAGATAATTACAGGCTTTTATAGTTGCCCCTGCAAAATAAAGAGGCACGTTAATCACTAACTTCATAACGTGGACTGAAGACAGCCTCTCGTAGGAACTATAAAGTTTGGCCTGGTTTGTCCAGTACAGAATGATTCACAGATTGCTCTAAAGCTGCACATTAAAATACCAAGACTTTGCCTTCAACCCATTGTGCTTTATCTAAAAAATTTCAAAACTACAGACTAAATTTTCTACATATAAACACAACCTGAGTTCACGTTTTAGTTTTACAAGTCTACTTATTCTCCGTCAGAATCACACTGCAAGTTTTTCAGGAATACAAAATCATTCTTGTCAGTAGGGTAAATGGTTATTCATTAAACGTTGCTGTGTGAGGTATACATAGTACATCACAAGATCTACTCATGGACAAGACGCATTATTGTTATGTTTGTAGAGTTTTCTGACTGGAACATGGTTTGTTAAAAACGCGCCCCAACACGTGAGCAGCGAAGAATTCCATAATGATACTGACAGTGAATAAAAACTCTGTTGAAGACTTCGAATTCCGTTGGATCTCAAGCAGCAATTAACAGACTATTGCTGGATTTATCGTTTCAGGTTACGTTCACGAACAAACAAATATCAAATAACTTTCACATTCAGTCATTTAACAAATGATCATAATATCAATCTATCAATAAGATGTTCTGTGAGAGCACCGCTGTCGACGATCCCACCAGACATATCGAATCCCAGCGTTACGTAGGATTATCAAAACGAATTTTTTTAAAGTAGTGCATTTACTTAGGGAAAGAAGGACAATTTTTAAAAAAGGAATGCCTTTTAAAAATAAATGCACGTATTAAAATAATTATCAGCTTAAAAGAAAAAGACTATGTACCTATTTTTAAACGACACCACAATGACGACGGTGAATTTTTTTTCTACTAGGAATGAAGCGATATTTAATGACATACTGCTCGTTCTAACAAATTTTTGTGTATTTTTCACCACTCACTTGTCTCTCTCAACATCTACCGCGCCTTTCACACACCTCACTTTTCGTCCCAATTTCACAACGCAGTTACTTAAGACAATGACATTTTGGCCTTACTTGAGCTAAAAACTAACACTTCCTCTTTTTTCCACTGACACAAGCACCACCCAGCAATCCTGAACGTATTTTTATTGAATACAGTCGATAATTATAGGCACATGAAAATTTCAACGCAATAGGTACATAGTTCACTGTTCACTGCTGACGTGCTGACTGCAGTTCTACTCCAGAAGTCTGTGTTACATACAGAAATTATTACCCAGAAGAAAAAAACAAACATGACGATAAAATTTTTTTTACTACTCACACCACAGTCAGATTCTAACTGGCCAACAATGAACCGGGACGTCGATGCTAGTAACGTACCGCTTCGAGACGTTGCTTTCGCATATCGAGAAGTGCTGGTTATATTACCGCACGCGTTTAAAACTGAAATTATGTGTTATTGTTATAATAATCAAACCCTTACGGACATAACAGGAGAGTAATTACATGAAACTAATCAGAATTAATGAAAACGTTTTGAATATTAAAAAAAATCCAGACTTTTATAAAATTTAAAAATGCCTAGTAGGCACAACTAAACTAGGGAAAAAGTGGAAATGTCCTACTTTTGCTGGACGTGTAGAAACCCTGCCGTTACTTGATAGCACCTCTGTTTTGTTACGTGCTTCAGTCAGTCAGTTGTCGAATGTAAAGGCTGAGCGTCATTCCGCAGCCATGATACGGTGCACTAAATAAAGTGAAAGTTGATTTTCTAAATAAATTCTCATAGAAAAATTAGCTGTTGCCCGAAGGACGAAAGGTGAGTCAAAGTACGGCAAAGTTGCGTTAACGAAATTACTCTGCAATTAAGTACGAAGCAGATTATTCGAACTTACTTAACCACTTCGCAAAGAATATTAGTAGTAATTTACCGCCGTACCATTGTCAATAGAGTTCTCAAAACTGCTGAGCAATACCAAACATTGAAAGTACGAAAGTCATTGTTTGTTGTGTGAAATTTATAAGACAGTCGGGAGTGCAAATTGTTCTCACGTCAGTATGATTTCTGATCGTTCAAAAATTAATGATTGTATATAAACATTTTATCAAGCCCATACCATTAAAGCAACTTGCCTGTAAACGCCTGGAAAGATAGAATTTTCATTAAGTTTACATGGCCCTAACTAAAAAGAGCGAACGCTTGATAGTATGATAATTGCAGGAAAATAGGAGTGTTTCTTCTTGAACATTTTTATGTACAATTAATCACATTTCTATTGATTTGATAGTTATCTTGCGAAGATCAGTAAACTATATGTTCTATTTACCGGTCGAAACTTCGAAACTTTGCACTGGCTAACGATCTTACTTAGATGCCTGAAACTTTACGTACACATTAACTACATGACTATCTAAAAAGCAGACTGCAGTCATGTCATTTCAGTAAAAAAATTTTATTCTAGAAATATTTACATCTGATAAGCAAAATCATGGTTACTTTTCTACAATTCATCATTATGTATTGTTCTTCCTGTTGCTAGTACGTGAGTATCTGTAGTCTACTTTACTCCAAATAGTATCCTGAATCACCCAAAAAAATTCCAAACGTCTACCTCATATACATTTTTGTGCATGACATAAACACACCAGAAAATTTAACTATCAGGAAATTCAATTCCAACTTATATTTGATCTATGGCTTACCTCTGTTGTTCCTAAATCATTTCAGCTGCATAATCGTCTTGATTTATATGTTCCTCGCCTTCTGTCTTACTTTCCTCTTTTCTCATTGTTATTCTGGCCTCTTTAGTTGCCCCAAGGGCCAAGTTTCCGGCTCTGGCCGCTCCCATACAATCTGAGACCAACAATAACTGCCTCGTACTGGACCCAGAATATACTCTCAGCAACTATAGAACCTCACACCAGTACCAAAACACATTTTTGGAGGCAGAATAAGGTTCTAGAATGACAAAATAACAAAAACTCAAACTACAGAAATGTTTTTAGTCAAGACAACGCTCGAAAACTAAAAACACGCAAGGGAAACCATAAGCACATCCAAAACCGTACCTTCTAACAGGGCTGTCAATTCGAAAAACGGTTATATACTATATCTTTCTCGAACGGGAGTCTAATGACAAAATTTGACATGTGAAAGCCGCGGAAACATGGATGTGGCTGCACACAGAGAGATCTTTAAGTTGGTTTTTAAACAACTTCCTGATGTCCCATTCAATTGTTTTAACCAACGTTTTGCTGAAAAAACTCTGAGCATTGTTTTCAGATGAAAAACTAAATATCGATTTTTTTGAAGCAGGTTCACAAACAAGTGACCTTAACGATGAAGTGTTTAAGCAATAATTACTACGGGATGTGTCCTTCCTATGAACAACCCATCTCCTACGTCCGACTAGCGAAGTTATCTTTTTAAAAAAGTGGGGAGTGTTACAAGTTCCTACACAATTCCAAAAATTCGTGGGTACTTATCTGTTATATCATGGTGGCAGCGAGGCATAACTGTCACTAACACACATTAAGTCAAACTTGCCGTAATCTGCAGTGCTAAATTTTAAGACACGAAGTCACTACTCGGTAGCCTTTGTGATTAGTATTCCCCCTGTATTAAACCGCTCTCGAATGCAAATTGCTCGTCCAGGCCCTCTTGCTCCAGCCTTCCACCAGCGACAGAACATTACTGTTTGATTACGCTACTGGTGACAAATTGTTGATAACAGTAATATCTGAATACGACTAGGAGTGCCCATCTGTAGGCCAGCCGCTGTGACCGAGCGGTTCTAGGCGCTTCAGTCTGGAACCGCGCTGCTGCTAAGTTCGCAGGTTCGAATCATACCTTGGACATGGATGTGTGTGATGTCCTTAGGTTAGTTGGGTTTAAGTCTAGGGGACTGATGACCTCAGATGTTAAGTCCCATAGTGCTTAGAGCCATTTGAACCATTTTTCTTTTTTAACCATTGAAACGTCCCCTTAGAAAAATTATAAATGACTGTGCTTAAACTGACACACAATATTTTTAGTGCAACGCAATCTGACTTTCAAAAATCCCTACAAAAGAATGGCCCCCACTAACAGTAATCTATACCTTTCGTGAATCACTTACCTCACAAAAATCTTCGTTACTCAAACTACTGCAATACAGCGTGCGCCAATACTGCCAGCTGAATAAAAGATTCTAGCTACTGAAGGCACTAACTACTGATAGGCATACTTACGCTCTGTTCACATCCAACTGCCCAACACTACAATAGCAAATTCCAGCAATGCAAACCAGCCACAGACTGCACACAGCACAGTCAGTGGTTTTCATATAGAGCACTACACGGCGTTACCAACATAAAAACCCAAACAGCCTACTTGCACCATCTGTAGGGATCTAAATCGGAATGTCGACATTGACCAGTTGTAGGAAAAGAAGATGTCATGCTGCGATACACTGAAAGAAATCAAAGCAAATTTAATTCAACAAAGAAGCCCTTTATTAAGATGGCACCGCGAGAAGTCCACTGTCAGTGGGGTGGGAGTCACAAGGAGAAAGCATCCTGTGCGCTTGTGCTGTGCGAATAGGCAAGTCCCAGCGGCAAACATCAGCCATCTCAAAGTTGGAGTGGTAAGTTGTCGATGTTGGCAGATGAGACTGTAGCATTAAGAGCTGTTGAGGTGTGTACAAGCTGCTGTGAGTTCTGGTGGTGGATAGTATTGACTCTCGAGTAGTTTGCGTACTTCTAATCAGTCAGGTGCGTTACAGGGAGTGTGGGGGCGGACGGGGGGAATGGAGGGGGATTAATAGGAGAAACAATGAGGAATGTCACTTTTTGTCACAGTTTCGTTTAGAAATCAAGAGAGCGGTACACGTAAGTTCATCAAACTTCAGTTGCAGATGCTACAGCAGGGTTATCGTAAACCATGCAGGAGTTTACTGCTGAAATTCCGAGAGCGCGCGTTTCTACTAGGGGAAGACAAGATACAAATTTTTACCGTGTACCCCACCAGTCCAAAAAGTATCTAGACTCCATTAATAAAAGAAAATTGGCCAAGTGCGAATAGGACTCGCGCACTGAGGGTTCCGTACAAACTTAATTATGTTCATTATCCCGGAATCTGGAGTCTCAACGGTTTTTACCTGTTATCGTTACAGACACTGGCAGGATGTTGGTCCCGGTAATTCCAACACGGTATCAAAATCTCTACAGTAGGTCCTCAGATTAACCCTTACATACAAAAAACGCGAGCAGAGGACTTCAGTTAGAGAGAATATTCAATAAATATTTTTGTTTATTTGCTAAAACTTTACTACTACTTATATTTCACGTTTGTATGCAGTCATGTTCATCTATTGCGCTTTTGACAGATAATGAATGCAGTGTCTGTTAAAATGGCAAAAAGATACTTTTTATGTGATACAGCTGCAACTTTACTAGTTTGAGATTTTTTTACTTTGCTTATACTGTGAAACCTTGCTTCTTAAATGAATTTCATTATTCTATGTGAACAAGAAGTACGCTGCAGGTTTTGATGACTGAGTCTGCGAGTTTCGAAATATGTGATATAAGTGGCCAAATCTTTTCATCACATTGAGAACCTTACATTTTTTACACTGTCAAAGGGCCATAGACATAAATCTGAACTTGATACGCCAATCGGTTCCAGAGGAAAAGACTGACAGATGGATAAAAAATGACAAAAAATATTTTATGTGTGATATGCTTATGAATTAATAGTTCTCGGATGTTTTCTTTATTTGTAGTGTGAAACGTTGCTTTTTGCCAAATTTCGTGATTCTAGGCGAACGGAAAGTTGGCGAGTTTTCGAATGTCAAAATATGTGACATAAATTTCAGCTTGATACGTTCACTCCTTCCTGAGAAAATCGGTCTTAACAGACGGACATACGGGAAAAATGACAAAATTTTTTTTTCGTATTATGTTATTACAAATTAACAATCCTCGAATTTTTCTCTTTACTAGTACTGTGCAACCTTGCTTATTGTCAAATTTCATGATTCTAGATCAATGGGAAGTACCCTTTAGGTTTTGATGAGTGCGTTTTCGATTATCAAAATATTTGACATAAATGGCCGTCTCTTTTGATTGAACTTACTTAGGAACCTAAAATTTTTTCACCACCAATCGTCCGTAGACCTTGATGTGTGACGTGAATTTGAGCTTGATATGTCCACTGGTTACTGAGAAAAAGCATTCTTAAACAGTAGACAGACAGACTGGCAGGCAAGCAAACATACGGAGAACAAAGCGATAGTATAAGGGCTCCGGTTTTGCGGATTGAGGCACAGAACCCTAAAAACAGAGTAAAGTTTAGATGATGATTTTAATGCTCTCCCCCACCAGAGTACAGTGCGCAGAAAGCTCACAAAACAGTATGAGACTGTCAAAAATAATGGTTAAAATGGTTCTAAGCCGTATGGGACTTAACATCTGAGGTCATCAGTCCCCTAGACTTAGAAATACTTAAACCTAACTAACCTAAGGACATCACCTACATTCATGCCCGAGGCAGAATTCGAACCTGCGACCGTAGCAGTTCCGGACTGAAGCGCCTAGAACCTCTCGGCCACAGAGACTGGCTATGAGAATGTCAGAAAGGTCCTTCTTGGGATGCTGTTCAACCCACGTGCACACTAACACCGACAATAACAGTTCAGGTATACATGCCGACGTCGCAAGCGGAAGGCATAGAGAAAGTACACGAGAATATTGAAAGGATAATACAGTACGTAAAGGGAGATGAAAATCTGGTAGTTATGGGAGACTGGAATGCAGTTGTAGGAGAAGGAGCAGAAGAAATTGTCACAGGTGAATATCGGCTTGGGATTAGGACTGAGAAGGAGTGAAACTTATTGTGTTCTGTAATAAATTTCCTCGGCTAATAGTCGTCTAATACTCTGTTCAAAAACCACAAGAGGAGAAGATATGCATGGAATAGGCCGGGCGATACGGAAAGATTTCAGTTAGATTACAACATGGGCAGACAGAGATTCCAAAATGAGATACTGAATGGCAGGGCTACCCAGGAGCAGATATAGACTGAGATAACAATTTGGAAATGATGAAGAGTAGGCTGAAGTTTAAGAGACTAGCCGAAAAGAATCACTGCGCAATGAAGTGGGATGCAGAAGCACTAAATGATGAAGAGGCATTGTTATGTCATCAAAGTGACGCCACTTCATGTGCATTTGCGCAATTTACTGTTCTGTGGTAGGTTTTTCCAGAAAAGAATTTTGCATTTCAGTAAAGTCGGAGCATGCGCCCAATCATAGTTTCAGTTCGGGAGTCAAGGTATGCGGGATAATCTTTGCACACACTGTTCTCTTCTTCAAAACATTCTGGAGAATGTCTTCGGCACTTGATTTAGAGATATGTATATATTTGAGTGGTGTCTGTTCTGTCGGATATGTCCAATGAGGGACAAGGGACGTGACGGTGGGGCGCGCGGTAAGTTGAAAAATTGAGTCGATCAGGGACCGTGTTCGAATGGCTGAAGTGATTATGGCAGATGCTCATGAGAAACAGTAAATCTGGATTATAGTCTCAGTGCGACACAAATTTTAAACTTCCGCCATTGCATTACCACAATGCCCTGTGCAGCTGGCATTCACTAATTCCCAGCCGCGCGGGATTAGCCGAGCGGTCTTAGGCGCTGCAGTCATGGACTGTGCGGCTGGTCCCGGCGGAGGTTCGAGTCCTCCCTCGGACATAGGAGTGTGTGTTTGTCCTTAGGATAATTTAGGTTAAGTAGTATGTAATCTTGGGGACTGATGACCTTAGCAGTTAAGTCCCATAAGATTTCACACACATTTGAATATTTGAATTCCCACCCATCTCTCCCCCTTCTTACCCCATTCTGTATTTCAAATAAATGATTTACAGATTTTGCTCCACTCTACTATAGCATGTCCACTGTCCGTTCAAATGTACATTTGCTGTTTACAATTGTGAGTTCAAGCTGTCACAGGAATTACTGCGCAGACGCCGCTTATTCCTCAGGAATAGGTTCAGTCTCAGAACTTTCTGGATGCATGGTATACATCTCACTGTATGATCAGTATGAGGAAATCAGAGTAATTCGCGTTTGCATGATGACTTATCGTCAGACATTCTTCCCACAGACGAGTCACAAATAGGACAGGACAGAGGATTAGCAATGAAATGACAGTTGGACCAATAATATGAGAGCAGTCAATTGAAAACCAGACACCCGCCACATGGAAGCATCTTCTTGCACGATAACGTTCACCCCCACATTGGCAATTGTATGAAGAGTACACTTGGTTGGGATCTTTCACCGTGTGATTTTTGCATCTTTGGCGACCTAGAGAAAGATATGTGTGGACGTCAGTTTCAGTCGGACGAGTGGGTGCGACTGAAGACCCGTCAGTGGCCGACCGCGTTCTAAGAAACAGGGTTTGATCGTCTCGTTTCCCAGAGGGATAAATGTTTTAACACGTGTGGTGATATCTTTGGAATGGAACCACTCCATGGTCCTGTTTTGGCCGGTGTTCGGTTTTCAGCCAGCCGGTGCGGCCGAGCGGTTCTAGGCGCTTCAGTCTTGAACCGCGCGGTCGATACGGTTGCGGGTTCGAATCCTGCCTCGGGCATGGATGTATGTGATGTCAAAAATGGCTCTGAGCACTATGGGACTGAACTTCTGAGGTCATCAGTCCCCTAGAACTTAGAACAACTTAAACCTAACTAACCTAAGGACATCACACACATCCATGCCTGAGGCAGGACTCGAACCTGCGACTGTAGCGGTCGCGCGGTTCCAGACTGTAGCGCCTAGAAACGCTCGGCCACCCCGGCCGGCTGTGTGATGTCCTTGTGTTAGTTAGGTTTAAGTAGTTCTAAGTTCTAGGAGACTGATGACCTCAGATGTTAAGTGCCATAGTGCTCAGAGCCATTTTGTTCGGTTTTCATTTGACTACCCGCCCGCATCTCGTGGTCGTGCGGTAGCGTTCTCGCTTCCCACGCCCGGGTTCCCGGGTTCGATTCCCGGCGGGGCCAGGGATTTTCTCTGCCTCGTGATGGCTGGGTGTTGTGTGATGTCCTTAGGTTAGTTAGGTTTAAGTAGTTCTAAGTTCTAGGGGACTGATGGCCTAAGATGTTAAGTCCCATAGTGCTGAGAGCCATTTGAACCATTTGACTACCCCTTACGTTCTCCCGCACAAACCGTAAGGTGACTTTCAGAGTACAGGTGCAGACGTAGAGGCAGGATCCCCGTTTGAGGGCTTGCAATGAAATACGTCGGCCCCCATGCCTGCTGGTGAGCTATCGGCAGTCACGGCTGGGCGGCCCTTATCGCCGTTCAGTTGGAGCGCAGACCAGGCATGTTCCCCCGACCGTGTCTGCTTCGCGGCGCAGCACACACGACCCGCCTGCGGCGACTCACACACACACACACACACACACACACACACACAAACACACACTGCAACGCGGAGCTACGGGGGCGGCCGAGCGGAACTCGACCGGACAGGGAGATAGGGGCAGAGATAGAAAACTGCGGGAACGCCAGGCTGGCCCCGTAATGACTGAATATATTTCTGCTTGAAAGGAAAAAATCTAAACTCATATTTTGTAATCGTTAATAAGTTGTTACAGAGTACATACAGTCATACCTAAGATGTGTTATACCTGTCAGGTATATCTGGGTATGAGCATATTTCCAGCAACAGGCATTTCAGACATTTAACATTCGTAGCATTTCGTTTTGTAAAAGACTTGTATTTAATATTTTTACTAAACATCGATAAGCTTTACATAATTAAAAGTGAAAAGTACGTGGTAGAACACATTTTAAATAATATACAGGACGATTCGAATAGAAAGAACAGATTTAAATTGTTTATTACAGACAAACTGTGAAAGACAGAAACACATTGTAGGGTAAGTGGAGGTAAAAATTTTTGGTTTCACTAAATATTTTTAAAAGGACTTGCAGCAATACTACATCAGTTATGCATGCAACATCTAGTTTGACGTATTAGTAAAATAGTGAGAAGGTTTCATTTTCATCGCCGCGCGGGATTAGCCGAGCGGTCTTGGGCGCTACAGTCACGGACTGTGCGGCTGGTCCCGGCGGAGGTTCGAGTCCTCCCTCGGGCATGGATGTCTGTGTTTGTCCTTAGGATAATTTTGGTTAAATAGTGTGTAAGCTTAGGGACTGATGACCTTAGCAGTTAAGTCCCATAAGATTTCACACATTTTTTTTCATTTTCATCCAATTACTGTTATTGTTGTCTTCAGTCCTGAGACTGGTTTGATGCAGCTCTCCATGCTACTCTATCCTGTGCAAGCTTCTTCATCTCCCAGTACTTATTGCAACCTACATCCTTCTGAATCTGCTTAGTGTATTCATCTCTTGGTCTCTCTATACGATTTTTACCCTCCACGCTGCCCTCCAATGCTAAATTTGTGATCCCTTGATGCCTCAGAACATGTCCTACCAACCGGTCCCTTCTTCTTGTCAAGTTGTTCCACAAAATCCTCTTCTCCCCAATTCTATTCAATACCTGCTCATTAGTTATGTGATCTACCCATCTAATCTTCAGTATTCTTCTGTAGCACGACATTTCGAAAGCTTCTATTATCTACAAATACTTTCAGAAACGAATTCCTGACACTTAAATCTATACTCGATGTTAACAAATCAGAAACGCTTTCCTTGCCATTGCCAGTCTACATTTTATATCCTCTCTACTTCGACCATCATCAGTTATTTTGCTCCACAAATAGCAAAACTCCTTTGCTACTTTAAGCGTCTCATTCCCTAATCTAATTCCCTCGGCGTTACCCGAGTTAACTCGACTACATTCCATTATCTTCGTTTTGCTTTTGTTGATGTTCATCCTATATCCTTCTTTCAAGACACTGTCTATTCCGTTCAACTGCTCTTCCAGGGGCTTTGCTGTCTCTGACAGAATTACAGTGTCATCGGCGAACCTTACAATTTTATTTCTTCTCCATGGATTTTAATATCTATTCCGAATTTTTCTTTTCTTTGCTTTACTGCTTGCTCAATATACAGTTTGAATAACATCGGGGAGAGGCTACAACCCTGTCTCACTCCCTTCCCAACCGCTGCTTCCCTTTCATGTTCCTCGACTCTTATAACTTCCATCTGGTTTCCGTACAAATTGTAAATAGCCTTTCGCTCCCTGTATTTTACACCTGTAAGAGGAGTAATAACTGTTTTGCTGAAAAAGTAATTTTGCTCACTCTTGTCCACTGCTGTGGGGTAAGATTAAGTGGGCTTCGGGCAACAGTATGCAGTACGTACTTTTACCCCAACTGAAGGAAAAGAAAGGGCATTGCAAATAAATACATGGAAAAACAAGCTAGGAACTCTCCATATTTCGGCCAATTCAAAAAGTGAATGCTGTAATGATTTGAGACTAAGGTCGAAGAAATGTTTATCGAGGGAAATGCAGTGCTGCACTGTTGCTTGTTCTTCCTCGAAAGAAAATGTTTTTGTGAATCGGTTGAAGTGCTCACTATCTTTGCCGGTTTTAAGAAGTATGACTACAGAGGCCTCTGAATGTTCAAATGTGTGTGAATTTCTAAGGGACCAAACTGCTTAGATCATCGGTCCCTAGACTTACACACTACTTAAACTAGCTTATGCTAAGAACAACAGACACACCCATGCCCGAGGGAGGACTCGAACCTCCGGGGGAGGGGCTGAGGCCCCTGAAAACGAGCTAGCTCTGAATGCTGCCATTTTCAATAAGACCAAGAGACCGATGATAAAGCGGCTATTTTATTGGCTATCGAGTCGACGTTTCTGTCGGTTTCGGGAAAATAAAATCCAACAGGTAAGAAATCTTTTCGAATCGTGTTTAGGAGCTGGACATGTTTGAAAATATTACTACCCAACGAAAGAAAAGTTAAAGAAAAGAAATATTAATTTACGTTCTCTAAAGTGAATAATGACGCTTGTAGAATAAATAAACACCAACAAAAAATGCTTGGATACAGTAGAAGGCACTACACAAGTCACAATACAGATTATGGGAGAAAAGTTCGCAGACAGTTTCTGGATGGGTTCAAAGTACGCCCTGCGAACTTCTATGGCAATAGACCCTCGAACTTTTACCCCATTCGGCTATTTTTTTTTCCTCGGCGATCTACAGATAACACATACGCAACTAAAGTCGTGGTGATCGAGGAGGATATTGGAAGCTTATATCCGCTAGTTACCGTACCGAGATAATCTATCTTTTTAAATATATACAAATTTTAAACCGATAACGTACAGAAGTTATTTACCACATTTTCTCCAGCTGTGAGCATCTAACCGCCACGAGGTTTCAGAATAGAACTGACGAGCCGATGGATTATGCGCTGCCTGATGAGAAAATGGTGAACTTCTGCTTTAGGGACCCGAAAATCTGATGCGCACTCTTGCCCCATGTGTACTCTTACCTCCACTTACCCTAAATGTCTCTGTATAGAAGCGAGATCAAAGACCAATGTTCGCAAACTCTACTATGCCGTACACTCAATTTGACCACCACGCACTGCTCGAGGAACCGAAAAAGTAGTCTATGTCATTCCATACACGTATGAACAGATTTCCGTCTATTGAATCAACAGTTTCAGCAACTCAATTTCTCAGATTTTGAAGAGTAGCTGCAAAAGGAGGGACAAAGACTCCGTGTCTTATGTACCCGCACAGCAAAAAAATCGGAAGTTGTCAAGTTTGGTGTCCTGGGAGGCCAAAAGCAATGAACAAGATCTGGTTGTTCACCTCTTCCACTCCAACGCTGTGGGATGGTGGTATTAAGACAAGGCCACACCTCAAGGTGAAAGTGAGGCGTGGCATCATGCATGAAAACAATATCACTGGAAACGTCCAGTTTCGCACCATGTCCAGGAACGACATTCCTGTCGCAACACAGTTGTGCAACAGATTTGACTGCATCTCAGCTCTGTAATGGCTGCTTCTATATTCCGTAATGCATTTGCCAGTTAACTGAAATGCACATAGACATTGTCACATGTATAGTGATAAATAAAGAAAGAGTACGACATAATCGACGTAGGGACTTTGCAAGTTGGGAACGGCGATATCAACGGTAAAGGTAACGTGAAGAAACTAGAATTCTCTTTTTAAACATGTATTGCAGAACACATATACGATAATAATTAGACGTCTTCAATGTCTGTTGAAATACGGTAATCAGAAAAACGTGTTCATTGGCCTAACTTGATAACCACTTGAATTGAAAGCTGACACAGTTAGTGCGTGAATTATATGAAACAAATATTATACATAGAAGAAAACGACTGCACTAATTACGAAGTAAGGCAAAGCTCTTAGCATCACATATTTCTGGATGCGAAATCTCAACATCATTTGAAACCTGTTCCAGTTATACTATTACGAATTTCGTGTAAATGAAAGTAGTGAATCTTGTACACGATTAAGCCTATGGCGCACTTACTGTGTCAGCCTTCAGTTCAAGTGATTGGAGGGCTCAGTTAGTGGTACAAAAAGTACCCTCGCCACAGGCCTTTAGGTGACTTGCAGAGTGTGGTGTAGATGCAAATGTAGATGGTCTTGGGTGATAACCATTTTGGTTCTAGGCGTTTCCGTCCGGAACCACGCGGCTGATATGGTCGCAGGTTCGAATCCTGCCTTGGGAATGGATGTGTTTGATGTCCTTAGGTTAGTTAGGTTTAAATAGTTCTAAGTCTAGGGGACTGATGACCTAAGATGTTAAGTCCTATAGTGCTTAGAGCCATTTGAAATATTTTTGATAACCTTTTCAAGGGTAGAAGGACGGATCCTCAAAATTACAGACTAATATCCTTAATATCGGTTTGTTGCAGGATTCTTGAACATATTCTCAGTTCGAATATAATGAATTTCCTTGAGACAGAGAAGTTGCTGTCAATGCATCAGCACGGCTTTAGAAAGCATCGTTCCTGCGAAACGCAACTCGCCCTTTTTTCACATGATATCTTGCGAACCATGAATGAAGGATATCAGACGGATGCCGTATTCCTAGACTTCCGGAAAGCGTTTGACTCGATGCCTCACTCCAGACTCCTAACTAAGGTACGAGCACATGGGATTGGTCCCCAAATATGTGAGTGGCTCGAAGACTTCTTAAGCAATAGAACCCAGTACGTTGTCCTCGATGGTGAGTGTTCATCGGAAGTGAGGGTATCATCTGGAGTGCTCCAGGGAAGTGTGGTAGGTCCGCTGTTGTTTTCTATCTGCATAAATGATCTTTTGGATAGGGTGGATAGCAATGTGCGACCGTTTTGCTGATGATGGTGTAGTGTACGGGAAGGTGTCATTGAGTGGCTGTAGGAGCATACAAGATGACTTGGACGGGATTTGTGGGTGGTGTAAGGAATGGCAGCTAACTTTGAATATAGACAAGTGTAAATTAATGCAGATGAATAGGAAAAATAATCCCGTAATGTTGGAATACTCCATTAGTAGTGTAGCGCTTGACACAGTCACGTCGGTTAAATATTTGGGCGTAACAGTGCAGAGCGATATGAAGTGGGACAAGCATGTAATGGCAGTTGTGGGGAAGGCGGATAGTCGTCTTCGGTTCATTAGTAGAATTGTGGGAAGATGTGGTTCATCTGTAAAGGAGACCGCTTATAAAACACTGATACGACCTATTCTTGAGTACTGCTCGAGCGTTTGGGACCCCTATCAGGTCGGATTGAGGGAGGACATAGAAGCAATTCAGAGGCGGGCTGCTAGATTTGTTACTGGTCGGTTTGTTCATCACGCGACTGTTACGGAAATGCTTCAGGAACTCGGGTGGGAGTCTCTATGGGAAAGGAGACGTTCTTTTCGTGAATCGCTACTGAGGAAATTTAGAGAACCAGCATATGAGGCTGACTGCAGTACAATTTTACTGCCGCCAACTTATATTTCGCGGAAAGACCACAAAGATAAGATAAGAGTGATTTGGGCTCGTACAGAGGCATATAAGCAGTCATTTTTCCCTCGTTGTGTTTGGGAGTGGAACAGGGAGAGAAGATGCTAGTTGTGGTACGAGGTATCCTCCGCCACGCACCGTATGGTGGATTGCGGAGTATTTATGTACATGTAGATGTAGATGTATTTGCCTTGTCGTAATGTATCGCCTGGAATAGTACCGGGTGATCAAAAAGTCAGTATAAATTTGAAAACTTAATAAACCACGAAATAATGTAGATAGAGAGGTAAAACTTGACACACATGCTTGGAATGACATAGGGTTTTATTAGAACCGAAAAAAACACCCCATATTCCTAGACGCTTGAAAGATCTCTTGCGCACGTTGTTTGGTGATGATCGTGTGCTCAGCCGCCACTTTCGTCATGCTTGGCCTCCCAGGTCCCCAGACCTCAGTTCAAAATGGTTCAAATGGCTCTGAGCACTATGGGACTTAACATCTATGGTCACCAGTCCCCTAGAACTTAGAACTACTTAAACCTAACTAACCTAAGGACATCACACAACACCCAGCCATCACGAGGCAGAGAAAATCCCTGACCCCGCCGGGAATCGAACCCGGGAACCCGGGCGTGGGAAGCGGGAACGCTACCGCACGACCACGAGATGCGGGCCCAGACCTCAGTCCGTGCGATTATTGGCTTTGGTGTTACCTGAAGTCGCAAGTGTATCGTGATCGACCGAGATCTCTAGGGATGCTGAAAGACAACATCTGACGCCAATGCCTCACTATAACTCAGGACACGCTTTACAGTGCTGTTCACAACATTATTCCTCGACTACAGCTATTGTTGAGGAATGATGGTGGACATATTGAGCATTTCCTGTAAAGAACATCATCTCTGTTTTGTCTTACTTTGTTATGCTAATTATTGCTATTCTGATCAAGCGAAGCGCCATCTGTCGGACATTTTTGAACTTTTGTATTTTTTTGGTTCTAATAAAACCCCATGTCATTCCAAGCATGTGTGTCAATTTGTACCTCTCTATCTGCATTATTCCGTGATTTATTCGGTTTTCAAATTTATATTGACTTTTTGAACACCCGGTGCATTAGCGAAACGAACACAAAGGACATAGACACGCCATGGTGTCGCATCAATATGAAACCAATAAATCAAGATCAGGTCTCAGTAAACGAACTCACTGAGATTTGAATTCAAATGAGTCAAGCTTTTTGTAACAAGGGTCACATAATTTTAAATGAATGAATATGAATTACGAATGTAAGCAATATGTGGACCTAATCGCATGCTGCGTCCAGACCATCCAAGAATTCGTCACCAAATTGTTGTCAACCGTGTTCTGTTCAACTATCTGCTACAGGGTATCTGCGCTAGTGATATACACAAATAATTACTTTGAATGTAATACCCTGACATTTTTTGTTGTTGGGTGTATACGGGATCGATAGAGACACTCTCCAAGATGCGATCCTCACCATTTCACGAACAGCGTTGAGTCGTATGGCGCATGTGCGCTCCTGCCCATAACTGTTTACTGTGAAGCACACAGACGTACTCCTGACAGTCAACATCTGAACACCACAAAGAAAAGTGCAGTGTATGTTATGGTTGTTGTTGTTGTTGTCTTCAGTCCTGAGAGTGGTTTGATGCAGCTCTCCATGCTACTCTATCCTGTGCAAACTGCTTCATCTCCCAGTACTTACTGCAAGCTACATCCTTCTGAATCTGCTTAGTGTATTCATCTCTTGGTCTCCCTCTACGATTTTTACCCTCCACGCTGCCCTCCAATGCTAAATTTGTGATCCCTTGATGCCTCAGAACATGTCCTACCAACCGGTCCCTTCTTCTTGTCAAGTTGTGCCACAAACTCCTCTTTTCTCCAATTCTATTCAATACCTCCTCATTAGCTATGTGATCTACCCATCTAATCTTCAGCATTCTTCTGTAGCACCACATTTCGAAAGCTTCTATTCTCTTCTTGTCCAAACTATTTATCGTCCATGTTTCACTTCCATACATGGCTACACTCCATACAAATACTTTCAGAAACGACTTCCTGACACTTAAATCTATACTCGCTGTTAACAAGTTTCTCTTCTTCAGAAACGCTTTCCTTGCCATTGCCAGTCTACATTTTATATCCTGTCTACTTCGACCATCATGTTATTTTGCTTCCCAAATAGCAAAACTCTTTTACTACTTTAAGTGTCTCATTTCCTATTCTAATTTCCTCATCATCACCTGACTTAATTCGACTACATTCCATTATACTCGTTTCGTATTTGTTGATGTTCATCTTATACCCTTCTTTCAAAACACTGTCCATTCCGTTAAACTGCTCTTCCAAGTCCTTTGCTGTCTCTGACAGAATTACAATATCATCGGCGAACCTTACATTTTTATTTCTTCTCCATGGACTTTAATACCTACTCCGAATTTTTCTTTTGTTTCCTTTACTGCTTGCTCAATATACAGATTGAATAACATCGGGGACAGGCTACAACCCTGTCTCACTCCCTTTCCAACCGCTGCTTCCCTTTCATGCCCCTCGACTCTTATAACTGCCATCTAGTTTCTGTACAAATTGTAAATAGCCTTTCGCTTCCTGTATTTTACCCCTGCCACCTTTAGAATTTGAAAGAGAGTACTCCAGTCAACATTGTCAAAAGCTTTCTCTAAGTCTACAAACGCTAGAAATGTAGGTTTGCCTTTCCTTAATCTAGCTTCTAAGATAAGTCGTAGGGTCAGTATTGCCTCACGTGTTCCAACATTTCTGCGGAATCCAAACTGAGTTATGGTTAGTAGAGTTAATATCTGTAACACGTCATGAGCGGTGTGCAGAAAGAGAATGAAACGTGGATCCTCTCACAAGAAAATCCATTTATCAATGGAACAGAACTCTTCGAAAACGAGATTCTGGGTTCAAATGTGTGTGAAATCTTATGGGACTTAACTGCTAAGGTCATCAGTCCCTGAGCTTACACACTACTTAACCTAAATATCCTAAGGGCAAACACACACGCCCATGCGAGAGGGAGGACTCGAACCTCCGCCGGGACCAGCCGCACAGTCCGTGACTGCAGCGCCTTAGACCGCACAGCTAATCCCGCACGGCGAAAACGAGATTCTAAAACGCATGCGAATGAAGAGATGGTGGAATGTGTGCGCGAAGCATTCGCTCGAAGCCCATCCATTAGAGAAGCTAGAAGGGGGATAGCCGTTCCCAGTTCGACGGTGCACGACACTGTTCACGAGTCTCTTCGGATGCGCGTACAAACATCAACTTTTGCATACAAACTCCAACTTTTGCATTACATTAAGCCTGAGGATCACCGCAGATGATGTCATTTTGCAATTGTAATGTTGTATCGTATTGACGAAAACAACGACTATCTGAACGCATTGCTGTTCAGTGATGAATGGACCTTCCACGTCTCTTGCGAAGTTAGCAGACGTAGACGTCGAACATGGGGAAGTGAGACTCCAGGAGAAGTGACTGAATGCGAAAGCGGCATACCAAAAGTTCATGTGTGGTGGGGATTACATAAACATGGTGTGATTGGTCCATGAGAGTCTACAGTGACAGGGCGCACCTATCACGACATGTTGGCAAACAATGCCTCCCGATGTCATTTTCCAGCATGGTAATGGCCCGTCCCACTATCGTGGGGATGTTACCACATTTCTCCACGAGATGTCTCCTGAGTGTTGGATCGGAATGGAGGGACCATTGCCTGGCCCCCTCGATCACCCGATCTGACTCCCTGGATTTCAGTGCATGGGGGTTTATCAAGGACGTTGTTTGCAGAACAAATGTTCAAGATCTGGTAGATTTGAGGCGACGAATCTACACCACAGTATAGGATATAACATCTTTTATGCATACGAACATGTGGCAATAAGTGGAGTGCCGTTTCAAATGGCTCTGACCACTATGGGACTTAACATCTGAGGTCATCAGTCCCCTCGAACTTAGAACTACTTAAACCTAAGTAACCTAAGGACATCACACATATCCATGCCCGAGGCAGTATTCGAACTTACGACCGTAGTGGTCGCGCGGTCCCAGACTGAAGCGCCTAGAACCACTCGGCCACAAAACCGGCCGTGGAGCGCCGTTTCGGTATCTGTTGAGATACAGACGGTCCCACACTGAACTGTACCAAAATGTGTACAAATGTTTGAGCTCCTGTGTATAATGTTGGATAAATAATGTTATAAAACTTAATAGGTATTGAAATACGCTGCTGCAAACAAATCAGTACACCCTTTTAGAGATTTGCAATTAAGTCAATATTTATTGTTACAACAGTGCATATGGAGTAGTTGAAATGGTTACATTTACAGATCATCGAGCGAGGTGGCGCCTTGCTTAGCACACTAGACTCGCATTCGGGAGGACGACGGTTCAAACCCGCTTCCGGCCATCCTGATTTAGGTTTCCCAAGATTTTCCCAAATCGCTTCAGGGGAATGCTGAGATGGTTCCTTTGAAAGAGCAAGGCCGACTTCCATCTCCATCCTTATCTAATCCGATTGGACCCATGACCTAACTGTTTGATCCCCTCCCCCCAAATCAACCAAACAACCATTTACAGATCAACTGCACAAGCGGTTCTGAGATACCTCGTATCGACTATGCTGAAACACCCATATTAATACGAGGTGTAGCGTCCGTGGGTAGCAAAGCAGGTGTCGACTCTGGCGTCCAGTCGATCGTAGAGATGGCGAATACTGTCCTGGGATACGTTATGCCACGCCTGCTAGACCTGATCACCTAGTTATGTAAGAGTTGTCAGTTGCGAGTCGCACGAGTCACTTCACGCCCCATAATATCCCACACGTGCTCGACTGGAGACAAGTTTGGAGATCGTGCTGGCCAGGAAGTTGGTGCACGTCTTGCAGAGCACGTTGAGGTTCACAGGAAGTGTATGGGCGAACATCATTCGTTGGACTGGCAGATGAAGGGGTCTAACCACATTCTGCACCTATCGACTGATGGTTAGCTCCACTCCAGAAACACCAAAGGTGAACGTGAGTTGTAGGTTATCACATCATAGTATGTGTAGAACGAATGTAGTCTACGAGGGAGCAGTCACCAGGTCTAAGTCGTACGCAGAAACGACCAACACTTGCGTGCAGGAGGAAACGTCGTTCATCGCTGGAGGACATGGCCCGCCATGCCTTCTTCCAAGGGATCCTCTGACGACACCATGTCGATGCTGTGGTGTGAGTCGAAGACGGGCTAGAGGAGTGCTTGCCCGTAGTTCCATTACTAATAAACGGTTCGCAACAGATAGTGTTAACGTGTTAACACTTCTGGGCTCACGAGCCCTCTTATCTGTGCTGTGGTAGCTGTACGATCTGCCCATGCTGCCGTTACAACACGACGATCCTGGCGGGCGTCTGGCTGCGTGGACGTCCAGAACCTCACCTACAGATGTGAGATTGTTCACGTGACCACTGAGTCCAGCATCGATGCACAACTGACGCGGCACTTCCACCTTGTATGCCAGTTTTCGAAAGTACCATCCCGCCACGCGGAATGCCACAGTTTGACCCCTTTCAGACTCAATCTGTTGGCTGTAGGAACTATGTGTGAGTCTCAGTACCGTGGTTGGCTGCTTGCTTCACACATTTGCACCACACTGACTCTTCTGGCTGTGAGCATTCGCTGTTAGAGGGTGGACTCAGATGGCGCTCTGGCAGCTATACCGCTACGCTGTCCTGTGGAGGGAGACATTGAAACCATTGTCAGTACATTTACTATCCCCCAGGTGGCATATGCCGTCGTCAGATCAAAATCGACGCCGTGTTTCAGGGTGTACCAATTTTCTCCCTGGCAATACATGAACAAATGTTTTTGTATGTCTCTAGCTCGGACACACTGTATAAATGCGAAACTCCTCTACGCTGCATCGCGTGCGTCCCAGTCTGTGTCTGGCCTTCTTCTTCGTTTTGTAACACGTGCTAGGATTCTGCTGCAACTAGCTGCACATGAGAAACCTGCCGCGTTAATGACAGCTGACGGCAGTCGCAGGATCCGGGCTGCAGAATAATTTTTGCCCCCTCCGGTGAGCGCTCGCTGGCAGTGGACGAGTAGCAGAGAGAGAGGGGGGGGTGGGGGGGGGGGGGGGGAGGGAGAGCAAAATTACGCGCAGGTGTTGTGCCGCGGGCGGGAAGCGCAGTGATACCGCCGCGGTAATAGCAGCCAACCAGCCCTAGACACACACGGAGGCAGCCCGGGGCGCGCAAACTGTTTGGTGGGATGTCATTGCGGGGCCAGAGCTGAACCGATCTCTCCCGCTGGTTCACTCGCTGCCTCTCTCCAGGCCGGACTGGCTGGCATTAGGCCGAAGTCTTAGCGTCACAATCGGCGGCCCCTGTTACCGAGTCCTGACCGAGGGAAAGTTGGTCATTAGCATGTAAAAGCGGACATTAGGCCGAGATGGAGGCTGGGTCGCTTCTCTTACAGTTCCACTGCGGACTCAGGAACAGACGGCTTAGACCTGGCCTCAGGCAGCCACTGTCCAGTCTAAATAATGCCGGTACCCGGACGTGCCGAAACGGGACAGCGGCGTTGCTCTGCTGGAGGCTGGTGCACCATCTTGGAAGTATCATAGCCAAATTAACACAGTGCTTTATTTACTTGGCACCATACTTGACATATTAATAATGCATTTATTGTAGCCAAATAGCTATATAAGATCAAAGTTCTGTTATAAAAATACACAAAATTAGAAATTTTACATATTGTGATTTGCATACTCATTTTCTGACCGTGTCCATTTGGCACAGAATTCTGTGTGGTAACGTTCCCACACTGGATGACACAATTTACACTTACAAAATGAGTTGTTGTTGTGGTCTTCAGTCCTGAGACTGGCTTGATGCAGCTCTACATGCTACTCAATCCTGTGCAAGCTTCTTCATCTCCCAGTACCTATTGCAGCCTACATCTTTCTGAATTTGTTTAGTGTATTCATCTCTTGGTCTCCCTCTACCCTCCACGCTGCCCTGCAATACTAAATTGGTGATCCCTTGATGCCTCAGAACATGTCCTACCAACCGATCCCTTCTTCTAGTCAAGTTGTGCCACAAACACCTCTTCTCCCCAACCCTATTCAGTACCTCCTCATTAGTTATGTGATCTACCCATCTAATCTTCAGTATTCTTCTGTAGCACCACATTTCGAAAGCTTCTATTCTCTTCTTGTCCGAACTATTTATCGTCCATGTTTCACTTCCGTACATGGCTACACTCCATACAAATACTTTCAGAAATGACTTCCTGACACTTAAATCTATACTCGATGTTAACAAATTTCTCTTCTTAAGAAAAGCTTTCCTTGCCATTGCCAGTCTACATTTTATATCCTCTCTACTTCGACCATCATCAGTTATTTTGCCCCCCAAATAGCAAAACTCCTTTATTACTTTAAGTGTCTCATTTCCTAATCTAATTCCCTCAGCATCACCCGACTTAAAATCGACTATATTCCATTATCCTCGTTTTGTTTTTGTTGATGTTCATCTTACATCCTCCTTTCAAGACACTGTCCATTCTGTTCAACTGCTCTTCCAAGTCCTTTGGTGTCTCTGACAGAATTACAATGTCATCGGCGAACCTCAAGGATTTTATTTCTTCTCCATGGATTTTAATACCTACTCCGAATTTCTCTTTTGTTTCCTTTACTGCTTGCTCAATATACAGATTGAATAACATCGGGGAGAGACTACAAAATGAGTATGGTTCGCGAAATGACGTCGAGCCGTGCTGCGGCTCGCGTTGGTGCTGTTGGTAGGTTTCCGCCCTTTTTTGGAGGCCAGACGGTATCGTTTAGTTGGCATGGTTGCGGTTGTTTGTCTTCTTCTCGTGTTGACTAGCGCCACTCGTTTTCGCAAGCGTTGCCTTTCCGCTAGTGGCAGCAGCGGCGGTTATCGATATGTAGTAACTGTTGCCGTTTCTTTGGGGCGATGTTGTTTTTCCGGGTCGCGTGAGTGGGCCAGTTCGATTGGGGACTGAGGAGGAGCCAGGTCCGCACAGTGCAAGAACACGCCGGAACCGCTGGCAGCACGCGTGGACTGCCTGATGGAAGGGCTGTGGTCACGAGGGTGTACCACCTCATCGTAAACCAGATCCGGCAAGCTTTAAGGTGAGTGCATTTCAATCCAAATAGAGAAACGTCCACCACTGTGATATCTCGCCATTCTCCAGTGACCTGGGTTCGTGTTGCTGCTCGTAGGCGCCGAGGCGAAGAGCAGCGAGTGGAGTGCTTGGGGAAGGCGGATCTCATTAGCTTTCCTCGACTTCTTATTACTCTTTACTGCGTTCAACTTTTCACAATTTGTTAAGTTCAACCAGCAGTAATTTTTCTTGCGTGGTGGCCGCTAACGCCCCAGTTACCTGCCCTGCGGGTGTTAGTGTATGTAACGCCAGTGTACGTTTCCCCTCCTTGCCGTTGATGTCTGGTAAGGCGTGTAGTTTTGACAGATTTCTTGATTGTAGGCCGGTTGGTGATTCTTCTACTCTGGTGGTAGTGGTTCCTTTCTCGTTCCGGGCGGTCTAAACACAATATTCTGGGGACGTAGTGCAGACCACCGGTTCCGGCTTTGGCATATTGAACCAACGTTGCATTTGGTTTATCGGACGTCAGGTAGCTTCAGCAAGATTATCATTAGTCATTCGTTAGACTGCCACTAGTCTGAGTCACCATCTTGTGAAGTGAATGCAACTCTTGGCTGCCTATCTCATCGCTCACGAAAGTGTTTGTTGCCGGACCTCCCCAGAGGTCGATTCCTGGTGCACCGTCTGTGGCCACTTGGTTCTTGTAAGACATGTGTGTTCTAAAGGGAGGTCTGATGGCCTGTAGTTCAGTGTAACGCTCCTTCAGCCCACGCCTTCTGCTGGTGTAATCTGCCTCAGTACCCTTTAAGGATCTAATGTACTGGTCCTTGTGTTTTATTATTGTATTATTTATTACAATACCTTGTAATGCCTACATTAAAGGTTATATATGTCTAGTTAATAGTTCTGGTCGCCTTCTGGAATAAATCTAGCAGTGTAGTGTTCAGTGGATGTTAAGGATTGTTTTACAAAGGTTACCATCATCTTATTTCACCCATTTGGTGATCAGTTGCTTGTTTTTTAATTAACCTTTGCTATTGTATTTGCTGTTTTACAACAGGTTTCTAAATTTTTTATATTATTGCCGTTCCTGGTATGTAAGGCCTTCAGCTGTTATTGTGTTCAGTTGCCTTAAAATTCTAATTTGGTATTTGTATTTGAGCAGTAAGCCTTTGAAACCTTATTTATTGCCATTCCTGGCGTCTGATGCCTTCTGCTGTGTTTGTGGCGACTTGCCTTTAATATTTCAATACCTGTAATTTGTAAGTTGCAGCGAGTTTTAAACAATTCTTAGTTTATTGCCATTTCTGGCGTGTAAGGCCTTCTGCCCAGGTCACAATAGCATGCTTTTAAAACATTATCTGCTGTATCTGTATTTAATGGTGATTTGCTAAATTGCAACTCACTGAAAACACTATTATTTACACAGTTGTTTATTCCTTCATTAATAACGTGTGGTATTTTTTATTTATTGTTGAGTCTGGAATTACTGTTTTAAAAATAAATATGTGTAACTGTAAAAGGCAACCAATAGTAACTGATTACGGCCCAGTCTACAATCGTAACCGAATCCTGCCTTCCCTTGACTACTAGGTTTCAGACGTATCGCTGAAAATAAGGTGGTGGAAACAGTGGACTTCCATTCATGTGAACACGTGTCTCGTCTCGGAGTTTTCCTCTGTCCACGTTGGGTCAACCATGACGCCTGTGTTTCAAAATTCTGGAGGTATGGCTTCCCTCTTTTTCCTCAATGCTTTTAGTAGACACTCAGAAGTGCTGGTGTCGGGTAGCATGAGGTTTGTCCGTAAGTCTTCCATGAAGAAGAATTTCCCCGCCAGTAGGTATATAAGTCAGGATCGCGTTGTTTCAAAACTCTGATCGCTTTCTTTACAGAAGTCCCTTTACTCTTTCTAGTGCCGTTAGGTTTTTCACTGTGAGCTGTGGTCCGATGATTTCTATGCCGTACGTCAGTAATGACGAGGTTTTGGCTCTGAATACTGCCATTGCTGTCTCTAGGATGAGGGATCTCAAGTGTTCCGTTTCATGGATAACCACTATTACTTGCATTCCTTTCTCTGTGGTAATTTTTGTGAAACATTTTGCATTTGTCTGTATCGTGAACTCTGTGCAGTTGAATTCTGGTACGATTTTCAGTGTTCTCTCCCATATGCAGATCTTTACTGATGCAGGTGCTCGTTCTCCATTTCTGAGCACCATCATTTTTGTTTTTGCCACATTTATTTCGAAGACGTGTTCGACACACCAGTCTTCCATATCGCTTATTGTTTCTTGTAGCTGTGCAGTGTCCTTTGAACCTATTACAATATCGTCTGCATACCGCGTGAGATTAAACCCTCCCTTAGCGGTATCCTTACACCTGCTGCCGCTGCAAGGAAAAATAACAGAGGACTAAGTGAGCCTCCCTGAAGGACTCCATTCGTTTGGAGCACTGGTTATCTGAGATCCTTATTTCGTTCCATCGCAGTATAGCACTTATGTTCCCCGTGTTGTTATGTTTCTTTCACTTAGGGTTTCCATTAGTTTTGTCGTCACTAGCTTGCTGTTTATAAGGGCAAAGGCTTCTGTGAGGCCTATAAATACTACATAGAACTTTTCCCCCTCTTCACGTGCTTCCCACACGTTCTTTATCAGGAGCTTTATTACGATGAGAGTTGATCTTCCTTTTCTATGGTAAATCCCATTTCGCTTCCGGGGAGGTTTTCGTCGATTGTTAGCTTTATTATTTCCGTTATAATTTTTGTGAATATTTTGAAAGTTTGGTTTCCTAGCGCTATGACTTTGTATTTTATAGAGTTCTTTGGTATCCTTTCCCTTACATGGCAGTTATTATTGATTCTGTCCACTTGAGATATTAGGCTGGTGTATAAGTTCGTAGCGTTTTTCTTTTGCATGTTGCTATGTGTTTATTTATCAGCTGTCATTTTTTTATTGCCAGGTCACTGTTGCTATTTGAGTTTACATTTTTTCGTTTTGTTATTTGGAGGTAGTGAACGGAGCTATGGACGCTAGAAAATGGGGTGCCAAGTGGAGAAATCGGAACATTTCAGGCATATTCTTCTGTTTGAGTTAAGTAGAGGGATGCCAGAAGTGGAGTCAACCAGAAACATTTGCAACGTATATGGGCGTAATATTGAAGAGGGCACGGCAGCAAAATGGTTTTCTCGCTTTAAGCGGGATCGTTTTCACATTAGTGACTGTCCACGTTCAGGTAGCCCTTCGGATTTTGACGAAGATCGTCAGTGTACATCATCCGCAAATAGCCTCAGCGAACTTCCGATGTTATCCACAAGGTCATTTATATATATTGTGAATAGCAACGGTCCTACGACACTCCCCTGCGGCACACCTGAAATCACTCTTACTTCGGAAGACTTCTCTCCATTGAGAATGACATGCTGTATTCTGTTATCTAGAAACTCTTATCTCCAATCACTCAGTTTGTCTGATAGTCCATATGTTCTTACTTTGTTCATTAAACGACTGTGGGGAACTGTATCAAACGCCTTGCGGAAGTCAAGAAACACGGAATCTACCTGGGAACCCGTGTCTATGGCCCTCTGAGTCTCGTGGACGAATAGCGCGAGCTGGGTTTCACACGATCGTTCTTTTCGAAACCCATGCTGATTCCTACAGAGTAGATTACTAGTCTCCAGAAAAGTCATTATAGTCGAAGGTAATACGTGTTCCAAAATTTTACAACTGATCGACGTTAGAGATATAGGTCTATAGTCCTCCACATCCGTTCGACGTCCCTTCTTGAAAACGGGGATGACCTGTGCCCTTTTCCAATCTTTTGGAACGCTACGCTCTTCTAGAGACCTACGGTACATGCATGCTCCAAACGAAAATAACAAAAATCAGCGAGTGACCATATGTGCATCTCTGTTTTCTCGTCATCAACTGGTTCGTGAACAGCTGTGGCCATTGCTATCCTGTATGCTGCTGACGAGGAATGGTGTCTTTATACTAACATAAGGAAAAGAATGGAATAGTTGAGCCCAAATAAAGCAGCAATCACCTTACAAAGACCTGCGCTTATCCACAAAACATAATGTTATGCCTTTGGTGGAACAGCGGCGGTGTGTCGTGCTACGAATTGCTTCCCCACTGTGTAACCATCACTGCTGGCATTTATTGTCGACAACTGAGACGTCTAGCAGACGAAATCCAAAAACGACGACCAGGAAGACTGCGCGAAGTGATGCTGCGCCACGATAAAGCCCGCTCGTATTCTGCTAGACTGACAAGAGATACAATAAACGAGTTGGGTTGGGAAGTCATTCCGCAGCCACCTTATCCACCTGATCTTTGCCCTCAGATTTTCTCCTCTTCAGCTATCAAACAACTTTCAAGGAACTTCCATTTCGGATGAAAAGGCGTTTACGTGGAAACTCTACGAACTTACGGACCAACCCAATACAATCAGAAATACGAGGAAAAAAATTCAAGACATAAACACAAATGATATATTAATTTAAGAAACAGAGGATCAACACTTAGTACAGGTGGTGACAACTGATTCCCAACATAAACAAATGCAAAGTTTGCTTGTATTGAAACGTCCCCTTTGAAAAATTATGAATGACTGTGCTGGTAAACTTCTACGTTATTTGATTTTCAAACAGATGCGCAAAACTGAACGTACTCAGAAATTTCTCTCTTTACTTATTTTGATCATCACTAATTTTTTTAGCGCAATGTTATTTGACTTTCAATAACCCCTACAAAAGAATGGCCCTGACTAACAATAACCTATACTTTTCTTGAATCACTTACCTCACAGAAATCTTCGTTACTCGAACTGTTACAATACAGCGAGCGCCAATACTGCCAGCTAAATAAAAGATTCTAACTACTGAAGGTACTAACTACTGATAGGCATTGTTAGCAAATGAAAGATTTTGATAGAGAACAACAATGTATTTACCTTAATAATGTTCAAAAGTCATCATATATATATATATATATCAATATATATATATATATATATATCAATTCATGAGTTCATGACAACCATCTTTACAAATTTCCTTTTGCAGGTCGTCCTTTATAGTGACCTCCCAAAGCTCTGGCATCTCTCTCTCCACATCACCACTGCTGGCGGCTCACCCCCAACCGCCCAACGCTACGCGCTGTTCACGTCCAACTGCCCAACATTACACAAGCGAATATTCCAACAATGAGTCCAACCAGCCACAGACTACACACAGAGCAGTCAGCGATACCTAAACAGCCTACTTACAATATGTACACATAATGACCCATTACCGTATGACTGTATGATTACACGATTGCAGAAAAATCATTGGACGCAGTTACTTCCATAAAATATCCAGCAAATATGCCTACGGAGCGATTTGAAATCGAACGAGCACATGAAACTAATCGCAGGAAAGGTGGATGCCAGACCAAGATTCACTGCAAGAATTCTCAGAAAATGTAGTTCGTCAATAAAAGCAGTTGCTTGTAAAACCCTCGTTCAACCGATCTGGAATGTTGCTCATCAGTATGGTATCCTTACCAGATAGGATTGATAGAGGAAATAGTGAAGATCCAAAGAAGGCCAGCATGTTTCGTTATATGTTCATTTAGTAACCATAAAAGTGTCATTGAAATGATCAACCAACTTGAGTGGCAGATGCTGCAAGAGAGGCGTTTCGCATTACAGTGTGGTTTACTGTTAGACTTCCTTTTCTAGAAGGGTCAACCAGTATATTTTTCCTCCTACGTATATCTCACGAAAAGACCATGAAGATAAAATCAGAGAGACTCAATCATACACGGAAGCTTATCGGCAATCATTCTTCCCGCGAACAATTCCCGACTGTAATAGGAAAGCGGAGAAATAACAGGAGTACACAAAGTACTCTCTGCAACGCAGTAAGCTGACTTACAGAGTGTAGATGTAGATGGAGATTTAAATATGCTAAAGCCCTGTCTCCTTCCCCAGCCAATGAACTGATGTTGTAGCCATGAAAGAGTCTTTTGGATAACGCAGGTAGGCTCTCAATTACGCTCCTCCACAATCTGCCGTATGGTCTGTTCGGTGTTCTACATTCGCGGCCCGGGCTGGACTGCAGGTTGTATGCACCCACTCCGTGTTCTGTTGGATACGGTTTATATTCTTCCACTCATGCCATGGCAGTTCGAAGCCCTTGGACCTCTACAGGGTGTTACAAAAAGGTACGGCCAAACTTCCAGGAAACATTCCTCACACACAAATAAAGAAAAGATGTTATGTGGACATGTGTCCGGAAACGCTTAGTTTCCATGTTAGAGCTCATTTTAGTTTCTTCCACCTATGCTGAATGGAGCACGTTATCATGATTTCATACCCGATACTCTACCTGTGCTGCTAGAACATGTGCCTTTACAAGTACGACACAACATGTGGTTCATGCACGATGGAGCTCCTGCACATTTCAGTCGAAATGTTCATACGCTTCTCAACAACAGATTCGGTGACCGATGGATTGGTAGAGACGGACCAATTCCATCGCCTCCACGCTCTCCTGACCTCAACCCTCTTGACTTTCATTTATGGGGGCATTTGAAAGCTCTTGTCTAACCAACCCCGGTACCAAATGTAGAGACTCTTCGTGCTCGTATTGTGGACGGCTGTGATACAATACGCCATTCTCCAGGGCTGCATCAGCGCATCAGGGATTCCATGCGACGGAGGGTGGATGCATGTATACTAGCTAACGGAGGACATTTTGAACATTTCCTGTAACAAAGTGTTTGAAGTCACGCTGGTACGTTCTGTTGCTGTGTGTTTCCATTCCATGATTAATGTGATTTGAAGAGAAGTAACAAAATGAGCTCTGACATGGAAAGTAAGCGTTTCCGGACACATGTCCACATAACATATTTCTTTCTTTGTGTGTGAGGAATGTTTCCTGAAAGTTTGGCCGTACGTTTTTGTAACACCCTGTATAAAGGGTCTGTAAGATGTCGCACTTTAGGTCTAGCTTTCGTTGTCCAAATTTCATGTAATTTGATGTCAGTGATGAAGTTGCTACCAGTTATCTTCTGGCGAGATGCAGGAATGAATTCCTGGAACGAAGTTGGCTTGTTGTCAACCTAGGAATATGTTCATGGATGGAAAGGTAAAAACTATTCATTATGTTAGAATTTTATTCCAAAATGGCTTCAGGTTTTCTTAACAGATGAGGGCATATGTGGCTGTGTCGGAAGCCAGTACAGTGAAGCAGTTCTTATATATCTACACTACATCTACATTTACATGGATACTCTGCAAATCACATTTAAGTACCTGGCTGAGGGTTTATCGAACTACCTCCACAATTCTCTATTATTCCAATCTCGAATAGCGTGCGGAAAGGATGAACACCTATATCTTTCCGTACGAGCTCTGATTTCCCTTATTTTATCTTGGTGATCTTTCCTCCCTATGTAGGTCAGTGTCAAGAAAAAAGCAGAAAGTTGGTGATCGGAATTTCGTGAGAAGATTCCGTCGCAATGGAAAACGCCTTTCTTTTAATGTTGTCCAGTCGAAATCCTGTATCATTTCTGTGACACACTCTCCCATATTTCGCGATAATGCAAAACGTGCTGCCTTTCTTTGAACTTTGATTTAATTGGCTCTGAGCACTATGGGACTTAACATCTGAGGTCATCAGTCCCCTAGAACTTAGAACTACCTAAACCTAACTAACCTAAGGACATCACACACATCCATGCCCGAGGCAGAATTCGAACCTGCGACCGTAGCAGTCACGTGGTTCCGGACTGAAGTGCCTAGAACCGCTCGGCTACCGCGGCCGGCCTCTTTGAACTTTTGCTCAGATTGTCTCCCAAATCGTTTATATAACACTACCTTGGGGAACGCCAGAAATCACTTCTGTTTTACTCGATGACTTTCCGTCAGTTACTACGAACTGACAGCAAATCACAAATCCAGTCACATAACTGAGACGATATTCCATAAGCACGCAATTTCACTACGAGCTGCTTGTGTGGCACTCTGTCAAAAGCCTTTTGGAAATACAGAAATACGGAATCGATCTAAAATCCCTTGTCAGTAGCACTCAGCACTTTATGTGAATAAAGAGCTAGTTGTGTTTCACAAGAACGATGTTTTCTAAACCTATGTTGACAGTGTGTCAATAGACCTTTTTCCTCGAGATAGTTCATAATGTTCGAACACAATATATGTTCCAGAATTCTGCTGCATATCGACGTTAATCATATAGGCCTGTAATTAAGTGGATTATTCCTACTGCCTTTCTTGAATACTGGTGTGACCGGTGCAACTTTCCAGTCTTTGGGTACGGATGTTTCGTCGAGCGAGCGGTTGGAGCTAATGTATCAGCATACTCCGAAAGGAACGTAATTGGTATACAGTCTGGACCAGAAGACTTGCTTTTATTAAGTAATTTAAGTTTTTCAATACTCCGAGTACATTTACTTTTGCGTTACTCATGTTGGTAGCTGTTCTCGATTGGAAATCTGTAATATTTACTTCGTCTTCTTTTGTGAAGGCATTTCGGAAGGCTGTGTTTAGTAACTCTGCTTTGGCAGCACTGTCTTCCATAGTATCTCCATTGCTATCGCGCAGAAAAGGCATTGATTGTTTCTTGCCGATAAGATACTTCACACACGACCAGAATCTCTTTGGATTTTCTGCCAGGTTTCGAGACAAAGTTTCTTTGTGGAAACTGTACGCATAGATACTTGTCACTGATTTAAGTGGGGGCAGTTCAACCTCAATGGAGCACAAGATTCAGCTGTACAAAATAGGGAGAGGTTCTATGTCATTTCGTGCGCTTGATGTCCAAGAAGGTTTTTCGAGATGGTTCGTGAAAGTGTCCTACCAAGAGCCATTTCAAGATAATTGGGGTGACTCTCTGGTACTGAAGCACAGTGTCGTTCATGCAGACCTTCAGTACATAGTCTGCTGATTTGATGATTTAAGTAAGAACTGGTGACTTCGACTTTAGAAAGATTGGATATGAGCCTCCACATGGCGAAATATTTATGGAATTTGTTGAGATCGTCAGTTAATCAGTTATTGTTGTACGCTGGAAGTTGCTTACGTCCATAGGAGTCATCTTAAAAAATTCTACACGTGACGTCTAGATCGTGCCAAACGAGCAACTATGATCTGGCAGCCAGATCTATCTTGGCAGTAATAAATATCTCGTGGCTGTAATACGTATATATGGAAGACGTACATATGGAATACAGTGGTGGAAAAAAGTCAGTACAGCTCAAGTGCGATGCACACTGAGTTACTTCTTAATTTTTTTTACCAAGTAATGCAACACTTTTTTTTCTCGGAAAATTTGGGTTGAAAAAATGTGGAATTTGTTGTGGGACATCGTGGAATGTTCCCGCTTCAGCCCATGCGGATCCGTGATGTTTCGATAGTTGATGGCACAACATAGCCTTCAAAACGGCGTCTGTAACGGAAATGTGTTCCAGGCAGGTATCTGTCACTGAGTTTCTTTGGCGAAAAACCAGAGCGTCTCAAATATTCATAGGGGCTTGCAGAATGTCTACGGAGAACTCGCAGTCAACAAAAACATGGTGAGTCGTTGGCGAGGCGCTTGGCAAGAAGGTCACGTAAACCTGTCCCATCCCCGCACGCCGGCCAGTTGCACAAAGCTGCGAAATTGAAGGAACGACTTCAACTTATTCGTCGTCACAAAAAGGCGAAGTCTCGACACCCTAGAGGAGGACCCAAAACTCCATTAGACTGTTCTTCCTCACTCACCCTAAAGCTTGACTCTCGCATCTGCCAAATTCCATGTGTTTGGCCCGATGAGGAATGCACTACGTGGGACGCAGTACGTGGATGATGGGGAGGTTATTCGTGCAGCAAGGTATTGGCTCCGACGTCGACCAGTAGAGTGGAACTATGTGGGTATACAAGGCCTTCCACAGGCCGTCGCATTGAACGGCGATTATGTTGAAAAATATGGTTTTGTATCCAAAAGAGTTGGGAATAATATGGTGTATTTGAATACTGATTACAACCAACCTGCTTTCAGAAAAAATGTGTTGCCTTATTACACCTCTCGCGGAAGGCCTGTAGATGAAGTTACATTCTCTCAAAGATACGTTTTGCTTCTGTTTATCACTATAAAGAAAACTTACAAATCCGTCGGCAAACACATTACGACAATAATATCATAGTACAAACCAATATATACTTATAATTAGTGTTTTCTGTATTACATTAGATACTTAGTGAAGCAACCCATGCCTTGTAATGCATCTCAGAACAAAATTAAATATTTCTGCAAATTATGTATGGAAACACCGTATTGTGTATGTCTACAGCTACATTTATACTCTGTCATTCACTGGGAGGTGCATGGCAGAGGCTAATTTTTGTTGTACCCTGCGTACACTTCCTTTCCATTCCAATCACAGGTGATCCTGTGCGCATGCTGCAAACTGGCTGCTGGTCGTGGTGGCCGAGCAGTTCTAGGCGCTACAGTCTGGAACCGCGCGACCGCTACGGTCGCAGGTTCGAATCCTACCTCGGGAATGGATGTGTGTGATGTCCTTGGGTTAGTTGGGTTTAATTAGTTCTGACTCCTAGGGGACTGATGACCTCAGATGTTAAGTCCCATGGTGCTCAGAGCCATTTGCAAATTGGCTGATTCTACTCGCACGATCTCTGCAGGAAAGAGGGGCTCGCGACTATTCGTACTCTATAAAACGGTTCTTGAACTTCTTTAAGTGCTTTCTAGAGACATGTATGACGTCTTTCTTCGAGTGTCAACATTTCTGTCACACCATGTCGCCAGTCCAAGTAGCTTCTAACATTCGCTTCACCCTTGTATGTGTACGTCCCATGTCCGCCTTTAGTCCGAACCAATACGGGTCCTGTACAATTGAGCATTATTCAAGTATGTGGCATACAACTGTTTTGTGTGCAGTCTGTTCTGTAGACAATATGCAGTTTGCCAGTACTCCAACAATCAGTCGTAACGTTATCTACAAGTGAGTCTAAGTGGTCGTCATGTCTCTGCACATTGTCACCCCTACATACATATACTGGCCATTACAATTGCTACACCACGAAGATGACGTGCTACAGACGCGAAATTTAACCCACAGGAAGAAGACGCTCTGATATGCAAATGATTAGCTTTTCAGAGCATTCACACAAGGTTGACACCGGTGGCGACACCTTCAACGTGCTGACATGAGGAACGTTTCCAACCGATTTATCACACACAAACAACAGTTGACCGGGGTTGCCTGGTGAAACGTTGTTGTGATGCCTCGTGTGAGGCAGGATTGCAGCCTATCGAGATTGGGGTTTATCGTATCGCGACATTGCTGCTCGCGTTGGTCGAGGACGAATGATTGTTAGCAGAATATGGAATCGGTGGGTTCAGGAGGCAAATACGGAACGCCGTGCTGGATCCCAACGGCCTCGTATCACTAGCAGTCGAGATGACAGGCATCTATCCGCATGGCTGTAACGGATCACGTCTCGATCCCTGAGCCAACAAATGGGGACGTTTGCAAGACAACAACCATCTGCACGAACAGTTCGACGCCGTTTGCAACAGCATGGACTATCAGTTCGGAGACCATGGCTGCGGTTACCGTTGACGCTGCATCACAGACAGGAGCGCCTGCGGTGGTGTACTCAACGACGGACCTGGGTGCACGAATGGCAAAACGTCATTTTATCGGATGAATCCAGTTCTGTTTACAGCATCATGATGGTCGCATCCGTGTTTGGCGACATCGCGGTAAACGCACGTTGGAAGATTGTATTCGTCATCGCCGTAGTGACGTATCACCCGGCGTGATGGTATGGGGTGCCATTGGTTACACGTCTCGGTCACCTCTTGTTCGCATTGACGGCACTTTGAAGAGTGGATGTTACATTTCAGATGTGTTACGACCCGTGGCTCTACCCTTCCTTCGATCCCTGCGAAACGCTACATTTCAGCAGGATAATGTTGCAGGTCCTGTGCGGGCATCTCTGGATACAGAAAATGTTCGACTGCTGGCCTGGCCAGCATATTCTCCAGATCTCTCACCAATTGAAAACGTCTGGTCAATGGTGGCCGAGCAACTGGCTCATTACAATACGGCAGCCACTACTCTTGAACTGTGGTATCGTGTTGAAGCTGCGTAGGCAGCTGTACCTGTACGCGCCATCGAAGCTCTGTTTGACTCAATGCCCACGCGTATCAAAGCCGTTATTACGGTCAGAGGTGATTGTTATGGGTACTGATTTCTCAGGATCTATGCACCCAAATTGCGTCAAAATGTACTCACATGTCAGTTCTAGTATAATATATTTGTCCAATGAATAACCCGTTTTTCATCTGCATTTCTTCTTGGTGTAACAATTCTAATGGCCAGTAGTGCACATATACTGGGTTTCCCTCCTAAGAGCCGCCAGGCGCATTTTCTCTGGTGTTTTGGCAGATATTAACAATTTCGATTTTGCAGTGTGCAGCTGAAGGCAGCTCACACAAACACTGCTAATCACGTATTTCATGCGGCTCCCATTGTTGACGGAAAGCATCGGTTGGTTTCCCATTACAAACAAAATGATTTCCAGAGCGGCTTTTTACGTGCCCATTTGATAAAGCAGTCCGAAGTTAGTCTAGTGTGATATTTGTTTTATGCATATGTATCAACAGGAGAGCAGAGCGTGAAGAATGACCGGTACTCCAGTAGCGACAGCACCGTCCTGGCCCGTGCCGACTACTACGGCAATTTTAACCAATAACGCTGCTATAACAGTATTTTATTCAGCTGTTCTTATGGCTATGAGCTTATTTCGATACCATGGTCATTTTCAAACTATCTGCAAAACATACAACATGTTGCTACATAATTTTTGTACGTTTTCATTAGTTATAAATTACGCTATAATCTTACGTTACAACTTGGAATTACTTACGTTCTTGGCACGTCGTTACCGCTGGTGCTGTCGAAATATAATGTATGTTAATACGTTGACGGAGTTTTATTAATCTGCAGCTGCTGAGCACTATTTTTGAGATGTTTGATTCGTTTCTAAAATTGACAACTTCTGTTGACAGCTTGGAAACGATATACTATGGTCATATCTCTGTTTTATTTATTTTCGGATTAGTGTGATATTTTACCTGTGTATTATTTGCTGGTGGTGTTATCTTTAGCAGACTATTGTTTACGATTGCTTCTTGTTCATTATTTCTGTCGTGTGTTTCAAATACTAAGAGTTACAGATCTTACACGAATAACATAGTGTCAGGAAAGCAATGTCGAAAGTTTTCTGTTCCTGAATGCGTATTTCCTCTAATAATACGACACATTTCGCTTCGTTAATGTAACTTGTTTTTTGTTAATATATTTCGAATAAACAAGAACGGAAGGAAGTGATGTGAGAAGTGTGCTTTCGTAATCCATGTAATTCCCCTTATACTGTATTTGTGTCGATAGTAAATGAAGCTAGAACCCCAAACCAATGCTTGTTTGCTTGATGTCAATGTTTGTTACATTTTCAGCTTTCAACTCATATGCGCGACGTTTTTAATGTTCACCTTTGCAAAAAAAATTATATACGTGTTCTTTGCTAGCCCATAAACGTGAGCATATAGGTATACCTCCATGCACAACAGAGTTCCTGTTTTACTAGGTTGCCGTGTATTAGTTTCACTGTAGTTTACACATCTTCTCACTTTGAAATCGTCCTATGATGCGTAATTCAGTGCATTGTGCAATATTGTAAATGTAATTAAGGGAATGTGGTCTCAAACGCTTAGAACTCGTAAAATGGATATTTTGCTATAAGTCATTTTTTGGTAATGATAACCTAACCTGTGTAACATATAGGCCTAGCTTTCCTACACTGGCCTGTTTGCTTCTTTCCCCGGAATATTTCTCGCCAATAGGTCTGTCAGTTTTTCAGGAATAAACAAAATTATCACAATTGGAATGTGCGTCTACTTTGATGATCTACTTCATTTTTTATTTGAATTTCATTTTGAAATTTGTAAAGTACAGGGTGTCCCGTTTATCTTGACCACCCTAAATAAATGTTTGTCCAGAAGCAATTTACAAAATGTTTCAAGCAAATGTTCTTTAGCCGTCAATCAGCATGATTGTCTTCGCTGTAGCTTTGTTTTTTTACAAAGATATGAAGATGGATATGACTTTTTTAAATGGCACCCTGTATTTTTTATTCGGTAATTCATTTCCTCTCCTAAAAATCTATTCAAAAATGTATCACAGTGTACCATTCACTGAAACACAACGTTGTTAATTACATAACACAACACTGACGTTGACTCTCCCAGTGCTTAGTGCAGGTACTCGGGGTAATGGAACACACCCACGAGCTGACGTTGACAGAGGACAAATGGAAACAGAAGTAGAATGCACACTCGTCATTCCATCAACCATCGTCCGATGGAGTTGTGAGAGTAGAATGTACACCAACGAAGAGAAGGTAGAAATGTTACTCACCTATGGGGAATGTAATTTAGCAGAAGAGTAGTTGCAATACTGTTTTCTTATGTATCAGTACATTTAGTACAGTAGTTTAGTTCTTTTAAATACTGTTGTGTAGAGTAGGCATACAGCAAAGGCTGTCCTTCCTACAAGCTGCATGGACATAACGTTTCTTCTATCGTTGTTGTTGAAGGTAGGCGAAAGGCTACGCATGCAGCGGAACTGTACAGAGGGTGATATCCTGACAAGAACTCACCTTCCCGCCGGATGTTTTCTCGTCTTGTTGCGACGATTCAGGAAACGGGAAGTTTCAACCCACAACAACGCAATCGTCGTAGCAGTCGCACAAACGAAGCTGCCGGAGATACTGTTCTTGCTTCCGTTGCTATGCATCCACATGTGAGCACACGACAGCTTCAACACGAGAATGGCATGCCTAAAACCACTGTACATCGTATTCTTACACGTCACCGGTTCCATCCTTACCATGTACACCTACATTACTTGGGAATGATTTCCAGAATCGTGTACAGTTCTGTCAGTGGGCAGAGCAGCAAATCCTCGCCAACCCTAACTTCTTCTCCAATGTTCTATTTACCGATGAATGTTCCTTCTCAAACAAAGGACAGGTAAACACAAGGAACAAACATTATTGGTCCAGCGACAACACACGATGTTTTAGACAGGTGGAACATCAGCGTCAATGGAGAGTTAGCGTTCGGTGTGGGATGCTTGGTACTACAATTATTGGCCCTTGTTTAATCAATGGTAGTCTAAACGGCACAGCGTATGCTAGCACCCTCAGACAAATTCTTCCTCCTCTTCTGGATGAAGTGCCGCTAAGAACCAGAATGCTTATGTGGTATCAACACGATGTAAGTTCAGCACATAATGACTTGCGTGCACGTCGTGTTGTAAACCGAAGGTATCCTGCCAGATGGATTGGCCGAGGAAGAACAGTTACTTGGCCTGCTAGGTCTCCTGACATAAATCCTTGGGACTTTTTTCTTTGGGGATGCATTAAAGACGTTGTCTATCGCGATATTCCAACAACTCCAGAGGACATACAGGAACGTATCGAGCAGGCTTGTAATTCTCTTCAGCAGGAAACACTGGAAGCAGTTAATAATTCTTTCATTCAACGAGTGCACCTGTGTATCGGTGTCCAGGGTCACCAGTCTGAGCACCTTTGAATGTTCTGCTCCTGGGCAATGGTACAGCAGAGTCAAAGTCAATTTTGTGTTGTGTTTTCATTTGCTCTCTGACACCTTCAGCAAGTGGAAGTGATCCCGGGCTCCAAGTCAGTATTGTGTTATGTAATTAATGACGTTGTGTTTCGGTGAATGGTACACTGTGATACATTTTTGAATAGGTCTTTAGGAGAGGAAAAGAATTACCGAATAATAAATACAGAATGCGACTTAAAAAGTCATACCGCTGTTCAAAACAAAGCTACAACGAAGGCAATCATGCTGAATTACGTCTCTCTGACGGCTAAAGCACATTTGCTGAAAAATATTGTAAATTGCATCTGAACAAACAGTTATTTAGGATGGTCAAGATAGATGGGACACCCTGTATATAATTTTATACCATACTTTGTGATATACTAATAGCTAGATAGTTCGCTCCACTTATCATTTGCACCATAAGTCGTATTGACATGGAACGAGTAATTTTATATTAACGTCAATTTTTTGTATACAGGGTGTAAATTTTAAATTGACAAACCAGAATAACTCGAAAAATAAGCTGCACGCAAAAAAATGTGTAGAATCCAATTTCATTATTTTCGAGGGGGCCATGAGCTGGTGCTAAAATTAGCCCGCCACTGCAGCCCCCTGGGGGTGGGGCGGGAGGTAACTTTAAAATTTCAAATGGGAACCCCCATTTTTTATTGCAGAATCAGATTTTACTTAAAAAACTATGTAAATTTTGTCTTAAACATTTGTTTTGATTCTTGGTAGTTGCCGCTGTAATTCAAGAAAATCCATGTTTTCATTTTTGCGTGTAAAATGTTTATGTAGAAATTAAAAATACTTATTTACTTCGTAAATTTTGATTCGTTAAATCTAAAACTCCAACATATTTGGGGTTTCCTTTCAAAGATAGCTTTGAGCTCTCTTCTTGCTGAGCGGTTGCAAAGGTAGAAGCGTGATACTTCAGTTTTGTTTCGGCTCGGCAGCAGTCCCCATTCGCGAAAGTAGCCATTCAGTGATTTCAGATCGGAGCACAGGATGTCTTCAGTGGCCTCAAGGTACTCAACAATAGACTAGCACAGGGCTCAGTTCTTGCCCCACTGTTCTTCAATCTTTACATTTCCGACATTCCAAACACACAATCTAGGAAGTTTGGCTATGAGGACGACTGGGTCCTAGCTGTACGTGGTGAGTAACGTACAAAAAACATGCTGAGAAGAAGCGTGTTAATTAGTTGTATGGGTGTCGAGATTGACAGGGAGCTATTAAAAAAGTAATGATCTGATTAAGAGTGACTCAAGTGGTTAAAAGTAACAACTGTGTATGAACAACAACGAGCAGTATTTGTCTTATATTTCAAGTAACTTCTTATGGGGAATAATCCTGAATGTCAGTAAGCATAGTCAAGATGGTAATGACAGTGTTGAGTGCTGATGCGAACTTGATATGTTGGGCTTGGAATGCTATTCAGATAACCCGTACTTAGGTACGTATTTTGCTGATTCTGAATTATACAGTACAGACCATTCTCATACTACAGACTCATCATCATTAGTTGGTTTACTGACTCCTGAGTGTCGTGATATCATTCCTTCGTTCAGTTTTTATGTAACTAAATCTTCAACTAGGCGCTCTCCATCGACAGCGATGCTCAGCTTTTGTTAACATAAGGTGAAGAGGTAGAACTGTAATCTTCTCCATTTAATGCAAATATATACTTGTTGCTTTTCGTCTTGGTCTTCTGAGTTCTATTTCAGCATGGACGATGGTATTTTATCCCCTTTTCAAAATTGCCCTGGGAACGGGACGTGTCTTCGACTGTCCGGGAAGAAAAACTTCTTGTGATGCTAAGCTCTTCTATGATGGAAGCATTGGTTCTTCTTTCTGTCCATGGTACGCGTAACACATTCCTCGAACACTGTACCTGGAAGCCATCAATTCGGCTCCTTTGAACAGCTTTCTCGGTCCAGGACTCGCAGCTATAAAAAAACAAGGAGAACGACAATTATTCCACCAAGCGCATCTTCAGTGTTTTGGATTTGGCCCGTTTCTGCCAGATCTTGGTGAGTTTAACCATGGCTGCTCTGCCAAGGACGATTTGTCATTTTTTTTTTTTGATCGGAATTCCTGTGTCATTGGTCAAATGTCCTAGACCATACACAAAATCTCTATCATCATAACCTTTAAGCAAGTTGTAAGTTGGATCTAATCTAAATCTTGCCAATTAACAACGATTAGTTTGGTCATTTTCTTGTTAATCTCTAGACTGAAATTTAAACCAATAGTCTTCACTCTGGAGAACTGATGATTAAGCTCTTCCTCACTTCCTGCAATGAGGGTAGTGCCGTCAACAAAGCGTAGATTGTATATTTTGCTGCCGTCCAGCTATCCATGCATCCCTGATGACATGCTCTACAGCTATGATATAGAGCTGACAGTAGACAGCTTTGTCTGACTCTATATGTTTAATCGAAAAACTTCGTGTGTTCACCATTTACTTTTATGGTTACATTATGGCCGTTACAAACTCCTACTATAGACCACATGAACTAAAAATGAATAATGATTAAAATATAATTAAATCTACACAAGAACGTGGGAGGAATGTTAGACACATGGTTACCGTGCTTATTTATGAGTAAGCTCTCTCCCTCTGCCCCAGCTAAATAAATTTTGAATCCCCCAGTAAAATTTACGATCGACAATATCCTTGAAATATAGCCACGGAGTGAGGGTGGAAACTTATACTCTTTGGAGCCTTAGCTGTTTCATTTTCGAATTATCTTATAAAAGTCATAGCTATTTCCATTTCTCGCCTTCAGCTCGGAGAAACGGTGGGGATTCTTTGTAGTACTCCTGCAAATAGAAGTTCTGCAGAAGGAGGAATTGGATTCGCAGTGGAGGAAAGTTTTTCTATTACGCAGTCTGTTTAGAGAACCATTAATCGCAGACGGCTGACGCCTGAATTCCCGGCGTTCGGCCTCGTGGCTCGCGGAGACGTCGCAAAGTTGTACGACGGCTCCCAGCTGCCGACACCCCCTTTCCGTTGCGTCGGAGCGCGGCCGACTTTTCTTCGAAGACTACGCGTGGGCGTTCCCCAAGTAAACCCTTGGCAGGCCAAATTTCCGCGCTTCGCAGACCCATCTGCGCCGGGCAGCGGGTAGTGCCAGCTTTTTGACGTGGCCGTGGTTCGTGGCAGTCTCTGCATTTCCGTGACAGAGCAACGGTTTCTCTTGGCTCCCAGTTTTATATGTCGTACCAAGGCTGGCCAATCTACGGTTTTAAGAGATGCAAATATCATTAGAACAGGTTCAGTAAAACACTTTAATAACAAATACTTATGAAACTTCCTGGCATATTAAAACTGTGTGCCCGACTGAGACTCGAATTCGGGACCTTTGCCTTTCGCGGGCAAGTGCTCTACCATCTGAGCTACCGAAGTACGACTCACGCCCGGTACTCACAGCTTTACTTCTGCCAGTATCTCGTCTCCTACCTTCCAAACGTTACAGAAGCTCTCCTGCGAACCATGCAGAACTAGCACTCCTGAAAGAAAGGATATTGCGGAGACATGGCTTAGCCACAGCTGTGTTGTACAGTTAAAAGTTTGAAAACTATAGTTTAAATCTCTCACAATATTTTAAAATTGTTTCAGAATTTTCTGGTAAGTTCCGAATTTTAGTCTCGCAGAAAGCCTAACAATAATCAAAAAAATTTAGATTTCCTTTGCCGAAGATGTATTAAGCTAAAGGCTTGCTAAATTTATCGCATCATTGATTTATTTATTTAGTATACACTATATACATCGTAAGTTTAATGGAACACACTCGTACGTCTGTATACAGCTGACAGGGAGATGGCACCAACCGTGCGGTATATTGTGACCCGGACAACGCTGGGTATTACGGCTAGTACACAATATAGTCCCAGAACACGCTCAATGATAAACTGTTTTTTACGTAGAGCGATGAACTACTTTTGTCGCGACTGTTTATGGTTCTTTTACTGAATAACTGTCTACACAGAAATATTCTCAGCCTAATAGACAGACAAACATCACCTGTTACATTTAACACAGAATGTTAGTACACCGTTCCGTCTGACGACTCCAGTTCGCTAATGGGTCCGAGCTATGCTGAGGTTGCTATCAGAGTGGATCCACCGGGGGCCGCACCGCATAATAACCCTGGTTTCGGTGTGGGGCGGCGGAGGGTCGAAGTGGACTGCGATAGTCGTCGTGGGGTTGTGGACCACTGCGGCTGCGGCGGGGACAGAGCCTCTCCGTCGTTTTTAGGTCCGCGGTTAAAATACAATACAATGGGGAAGGCGCCCGATTTTTCCGAGTCTGATCAAGGGCAGATTCTGATGGCCTGTAGGTTCGGCACCTTGAAGAATTGCAAAACTTGTCGGTTGTTCGAGGAGTGCTGTGGTGAGTATCTTCAAGACATGGTGAAACCAAGGTAAATCACGTCCAGAAGTCGTGGGGTTGGGCGACCGCCCATTATTGCAGATGTCGGACGTCGGAGGCTGGGCCGACTGGTGAAACAGGACAACCTGTGAACTGTGGTGGAACTAACGTCAGGCCTTAACGCCGGGTAGAGTACAAGTGTGTCTGAACATACAATGCACCAAACACTCCTAAAGATGGGCCTCCGTAGCCGACCACCCATGGATGTGCCAATCTTAACACCACCACATCGACAGCTACGGCTGAAATGGGCATGTGACCGTCGGCACTGGACGTTGGCGCCGCGCCAGAGCGTAGCATGGTCTGATGAATCCCGACATCCTCTTCATCATGCCGATGGGAGGGCACGAATCCGCCGTCTGCCACGGGGACCCGTACTGCGGCTCCCTTATATTCTGGGAAACATTCACGTGGGCATCCATGGGTCCAGTGGAGCTCGTGCAAGGCACCATGACGACCAAGGAGTATCGTACACTGGTGGCAGACCACGTACACCCTTTCGTGACGATCATGTTTCCCGATGGTAGTGGCATTTTTCAACAAGATAATGCGCCATGTCACAAGGCCAGGAGTGTGACGGAGTAGTTCGAGGAACAAAGAGGCGAGTTCCTATTGATGTGCTAGTCTCCCAACTCGCCAGATCTGAACCCAATCGAATACATCTGGGATGTGATTGAAAATGGCGTCAGAGCTCATAGCGCCGCTCCCCGCAACTTACGAGAATTATGTGTGCAGATGGCGTGCCAGCTCCCTGCAACAACCTACCGAGGCCTCATTGCTGCCATGCGTTGCCGCTGTTATCCGTGACAAAGATGGACATACCGGCTATTAAGCAGGTGGTCACAACGTTCTGCCTAATCAGTGTATAACAGCCAGCGACAGTCCAATCTTAGGAATTATCTGCAACCACCATACTATTCTTTTTCATCTTGGTATTAAACAGAATAATAATTATATTACATACTAATAAAAAACACTTGTTATCATGCCACCAAAAATCTACTGCCCGGACCGGTACTGAACACACAGATTTTTTTCATATTTTTAGTTTTAATTATAACGTACACTACTGGCCATTAAAATTGCTACACCACGAAGATGACGTGCTACAGACGTGAATTTTAACCGACAAGAAGAAAATGTTGTGATATGCAAATGATTAGCTTTTCAGAGCATCCACACAATGTTGGCGCCGGCGGCGACACCTACAACGTGCTGACATGAGGGAAGTTTACAACCGATTTCTCATACACAAACAGCAATTGACCAGCGTTGCCTGGTAAAACGTTGTTGTGATGCCTCGTGTACGGAGGAGAAATGCGTGCCATCACGTTTCCGACATTGATAAAGGTCGGATTGTAGCCTATCCCGATTGCGGTTTATCGTATCGCGACATTGCTACTCGCGTTGTTCGAGATCCAATTACTGTTAGCAGAATATGGAATCGGTGGGTTCAGGAGGGTAATACGGAACGCCGTGCTGGATCCCAAAGGCCTCGTATCACTAGCAATCGAGATGACAGGCATCTTATCCGCATGGCTGTAACGGATCGGGCAGCCACGTCTCGATCCCTGAGTCCACAGATGGGGACGTTTGCAAGACAACAACCATCTGCACGAACAGTTCGACGACGTTTGCAGCAGCATGAACTATCAGCTCGGAGACCGTGGCTGCAGTTACCCTTAACGCTGCATCACAGACAGGAGCGCCTGCGATGGTGTATCGGACGCCGAGCCTGGGTGCACGAATGGCAAAACCTCATTTTTTCGGATGAATCCAGGTTCTGTGTACAGCATCATGATGGTCGCATGCGTGTTTGGCGACATCGCGGTGAACGCACATTGGAAACGTGTATTCGTCATCGCCATACTGGCGTATTACCCGGCGTGATGTTATGGGGTGCCATTGGTTACACGTCTCTGTCACCTCTTGTTCGCATTGACGGCACTTTGAACAGTGGACGTTACATTTCAGATGTGTTACGACCCGTGGCTCTACCCTTCATTTGATCCCTGCGAAACCCTACATTTCAGCAGGATATTGCACCACCGCATGTTGCATGTCCTGTACGGGTCTTTCTGGATACAGAAAATATTCGACTGCTGCCCTGGCCAGCACATTCTCCAGATCTCTCACCAATTGAAAACGTCTGGTCAATGGTGGCCGAGCAACTGGATCGTCACAATACGCCAGTCACTACTCTTGATGAACTGTGGTATCATGTTGAAGTTGAATGGGCAGCTGTACCTGTACACGCCATCCAAGCTCTATTTGACTCAATGCCCAGGCGTATGAAGGCCGTTATTACGGCCAAAGGTGGTTGTTGTGGGTACCGATTTCTCAGGATCTATGAACCCAAATTGTGTGAAAATGTAATCACTTGTCGGTTCTAGTATAATATACCTGTCCAATGAATACCCGTTTATCATCTACATTTTTTCTTTGCGTAGAAATTTTAATGGCCAGTAGTGTAATACCGTTCATCTAAAACATAATAACTGCCGTGGTGCGGAATACACATGAAACCATATCGACGACACAAAGTGGAAAAGTTTTAGTTATCGTCTTCAAAACGTCAAACATCGACCATGAAGTTCGGTGATGTTGTTAGGCCTCCTCTGTCATTCAGCCTTCATTGCGACACACCTTTCATAGCGACGGGTGGCTTGACGGTGATGTCGGTTGCAGAAGTCTACATTTTAGGTGTTCAGAAAAAGTTCACCCCCTAATTCTCCTCGTAGTCAGTTTGGAAATGCCTTGGATGTAATGATCCGTTCATCTGAAGGGAGCGGTAGAAGTCAATGAGTGGCATTTCGAGAGAATACGAGAGCTGAGGTCGAATTTGACGGCCCAGAGAAGCAACTTATCGACTGAATCCTGTGCAGAACGTGCTGGGGAAATGTGAACTGTAAATACCGACAGGCTACCGTAATCTCTTCAGGACATTTTCTTAGCGTACTTCTGTGATGATATACGCCTTACAAGGAAAATATAATAGCACCACAGCATGCCAATCCCAAAAAGCACTCAGCATTTCCTTGCCCAACAATGGCAGGATCTTCGCCATTGTCGGTGGTGGTGAATCCACATTTTTCCACTGTTTACTTTGCTTCTCTGCCACGCGGTCACAGTAACATACGTGGCACAATAAGTCGTCTGTGTTGGCCGTACACACATATGCTATTAACTAGCAGTTAGCCGGGTCTGTGCTCGCATGTTAGTAGATTTTTTGTCATGAGTGATGGTGAGTAATTAAGCAGTTTTACGTGCAATAACGTGAGCTGCCCTCACATCTCTGCCTGTTCGGGTCAGCATAGCCTGTGACGTGTGTCCCCAGCCCGGAAATTGCCTCTACGTATAATAAACGTGGTACGTGCAGCGCCACTTCCGAGCCGTTGCAAGCGGTATGTGTGTGTGTGTGTGTGTGTGTGTGTGTGTGTGTGTGTGTGTGTTTGTGTTTGCGTGTGGAGAGAGGCATGAACACGAGCTTGCATCTATCCATCTTGCTATTGAAGCAGCTATACATTATACAATATGTACATTGTGCAACATATTTAATAATTTTTTACCGTGGTTTATGTTCACTAATGTAGAAAATGATGTTCCACGCCATACTTCACCCTCTTACAGCATTTTTTAAATTTATAAAACAGCCTATGTTTTTATGTTTTTCCTTATGGTTCAATCTATTTCCACATCAAATTTTATCGAAATCGGTTGAGCGGTTTAGTAGGGGAAACGTAACAGACAGATTTAGTTCCGCATTTATATAACTTTAAATTACGATGTCTTTTTTTTCTCCATTACCCGATTTTGACGAAATAAAACCTATACGTCGCCCCAAGCTACGCTCAAATTATCTTAATTAAACACCATGAAAATTCCTCTAGCAGCTTTTGAGATTAGCGTGTTCAAACAAACAAACACAACGGTTTTAGATTAAAAATGGTTCAAATGGCTCTAAGCACTATGGGACTTAACATCTATGGTCATCAGTCCCCTAGAACTTAGAACTCCTTAAACCTAACTAACCTAAGGACATCACACACATCCATGCCCGAGGCAGGATTCGAGCCTGCGACCGTAGCAGTCGCGCGGCTCCGGACTGAGCGCCTAGAACCGCTAGACCACCGCGGCCGGCTTTAAATAAAACTTTGAATCACGATATCTTCTTTCGTTTATCCGCTTTGATTAAATAAAGCCTGTACATTGCCCCATGTCACGCTGAATTTACCTGCAAAAAGTCGGCGAAAATTCGTCCGGTATTTCTGGAGATATCCGTGTTCAAACAGACATAAAAACACACACGACGGTTTTAGGTAAAACTTTAAATCATGATATCTTTTTTCCGTCATCTCAGTTTGAGCAAATAAAGCCTATATAATGTCCGATGCTATGCTCAAGTTACCTGTAAAAACTCTGTTAAAACTCGTTTGGTAGTTCTGGAGATTACAGTGTTCAAACAAAAAAAAAAAAAAAAAAAAAAAAAGAAGCCTATACGTTGCTCGAAGCTACGCTCAAGTTACCCTGAAAATCGTATGAAAATTCTATCACTTTTGGAGATTAGTGAATTCAAAAGACACGACGGTTTCACAGATTTACTGTTAGTATAGAACAAAATATAGGTATAAATGGAAGTGTGTGTAGTTGAAGGTCACATCTGTGCTGGTTCAGTTAAGAGGAATTGGGAAATTTTACTTGATCAATTCGCGAAGTCCAGTATTCATGCAAAAAGTAGTGTTCAGAAGCTGATCAGAAAATGGCTTCCCAGCAGTGACATATCTAAGCCTAAGCGTAACTATAAGTCTTCAGTTCGAACTCCGGAAGCAGTTGCAAACCTTTTGCAGAAAATTTGTGCTAGCCAGAAAAAAATTTCTGGCAACTTTCGAGACAGAGAGGTGTTGTACATATGTCTTGTCTTTCTGGACTGAAGATTTTACACCTGAACTGAAACCTTGCAGCGGCTCGTGCCTACGGAAATTATTTCCATCTGATAAAGCAAAGAAAGTCGAAAAAAGAAAGAAAGTACTTTGGTTTGCTGTTCTTGGTAGTCACATAATTGGCCAGATATTCTGCGAAACCAAACTCAAACAGAGAAGTTTCTGTCCAAAGCTTCGTGAACTTTACTTTCCGTGAAACTAGTATGAAAGGCAGTTACGCTTTTTTCAGAAAGACTGAGAACATGTAGCACCTCAGTCACTGTCCAGCACTTATGTAGCCTTCACTGAAGAACGCACAACAAACAGTGGTTGATGACCGCCCTTGTTCGCCAGACTTCTTCGCTTGTAATTTTTTTTGGCGAAATTTAAATATTAAATGGAACGCTGAACTAGTATACTACCTGAAGTTAACCTATGCCGGAGTGAATAACATCCTCTCTCAATAGAGGATGTGCGCACATAGAAGTAAACCATTGCCGGAGTGAATAACATCCTCTCCCTATAGAGGATGGGTGCACATAGAAGTAAACCTATGCCGGAGTGAATAACATCCTCTCCATATAGAGGATGGGCGCACATAGAAGTAAACCTATGCCAGAGTGAATAACATCCTCTCCCTATAAAGGATGGGCGCACATAGAAGTAAACCTATGTCGGAGTGAATAGCATCCTCTCCCTATAGAGGATGGGTGCACACAGAAGTAAACCTATGCCAGAGTGAATAACATCCTCTTCATATACAGGATGGGCGCACATAGAAGTAAACCTATGCCAGAGTGAATAACATCCTCTTCCTATAGAGGATGGGCGCACATAGAAGTAAACCTATGCCGGAGTGAATAGCATCCTCTCCCTATAGAGGATGGGTGCACGTAGAAGTAAACCAATGCCAGAGTGAATAACATCCTCTCACTATAGAGGATGGGCGCACGTAGAAGTAAACCTATGCCGGAGTGAATAACATCCTCTTCATATACAGGATGGGCGCACATAGAAGTAAACCTATGCCAGAGTGAATAACATCCTCTTCCTATAGAGGATGGGCGCACATAGAAGTAAACCTATGCCGGAGTGAATAGCATCCTCTCCCTATAGAGGATGGGTGCACGTAGAAGTAAACCAATGCCAGAGTGAATAACATCCTCTCCCTATAGAGGATGGGCGCACGTAGAAGTAAACCTATGCCGGAGTGAATAACATCCTCTCCCAATAGAGGATGGGTGCACATAGAAGCAAACCTATGCTGGAGCGAATAACATCCTCTCCCTATAGAGGATGGGCGCACATAGCACAAAGAGTAAGGAAAGTGACACACCTGGCATCCCCTTACACACGTATAACTTCCTAATTTTTGTTACTGCACCTAGTTCTGTGACGCATGTAAAAAACATTGGGTAAGAGCGACAAGGATTCCAATTTAACTTTTCTTAACTAGAAAAAGATATTAATATAGGTTTTTTTCTGTTTCCCTATTGCAGCGTCTGATGATGGGCAGTATGGGAAGAAACTGGTCAAGATTGTCTTATACAACGTGATTGTCTCTCAAATAAAAGGGAGTTAAAAATCTTCTCGAATTACAAGAGAAACGTGTCGAAGAAAATTCCCCTTGCAAGCACAGCAGAATGCAGGTTGAAGAAAGGTGAACTTACGATCGTAGTATTTGTAGACTTAAAAAAGGCTTTTGTCAATGTTAACTGGCACACAATTTCAGATTATGAAGTTGATAGGTGCGGGGTGTCCCACATAAAACAGATACGCCTCAAGTACCGGTTAATCATCTCTTGTCGAACTGCTTGTGTAGTGGCTACACTGTCTCGAAAGTTGGCTACACTGCATTTTGTCGGAAAGTTGAGTACAGCTGTGTGTTCGTGCGTCAGTTGTGAGAAGCTCGTATTGTTGAGTTGTTACAGAAATTGGGCAGATGCATTAGAATAGCGAGCTGTTATTGTCGAGTTTTACATAAAGACAGGCTCCACCAAGGAACGTATAGAAATGTTTCAAGCGAAGTATCCTTGTAGAAAACTCCCCACGATCAGCACTATTCAAGATTTCTACAAGCAGGGAGGGCTGTATGCTCCGTTCAGAATGTGCGGAGGAATAGGCGATCGACAGTGAGGACCCATGACACAATAGATAGAACTCGCATCGTCATTACGAGAAGTCCCCGCAAGTCGATAAGAACGTTATCGCAGCAGGTTGGTGCATCTCGTACGTCGTGTCATCGTGTACTACAAGATTTGAAATTAAATGCCTGTTGTGTGAGTGTGGTGCAAGAGCGGAAATTTCAGGGTCAGGAAAAGAGAGCTCATTATTGCGACTGGCTGTGAACATCGGCTGCTAACGATTAGTTGGACCCTCGCTTTAATTCATGTCAGCTGAGGCTTGGTTTCATTTTTCAGGTTAAGTAAACTACCAGAATGGCAGATGCTGGTCGCAGGACAACCCAAACGTTCTGCATAAAGAACCTCTCCATTCAGAGAAGATAGGAGTTTTGCGTACATTTTCCTGCATGTGCATTATTGGTCCCATATGTTTCAATTACATCTTAAACAATGTCAGGTGTCTAGAGATCTTTGACTCACTCTATGCACAATTAACAGATGCAGGGGAGCTACATGCAATATTCCAACAAGACGGAGCAACCGCTCACACATCCAACCACAGTATGGGCCACATCACCAACATGTTCCCTGAAAACAGACTTGTTAGTAGAGGCCTTTGGACCTCAAGGTCCCCGGACGTAAACCGTGTGATTTTCATTGATAGGGCACAAAGAAAGCAAAGTGTATGCTGACAATCCTCTAACAATCTTAAGAGAGCATTACTAGAGAAATCAACAACATCAAGCGCGCAGAATTACAGCACGATGCTGGTGACATCAACACACGAAGTTGGCGATGCCTGAATGCCCATGGCCATCACTTCCAGTACGTATCTCTTATAAATACGTAACTACATGTTTTTTAACGTTACTGTTACTCATTTTTTTGTTACTTGGATCTCGGGTGTAAGGCATACCGGTTTTATGTGGAATACCTTGTATAACATAAAGGGAGCGAAAGGTTATCTTCAATAAAGTGAAGGTAGAAGAACCGAAGGATATGAAAGGAAAGCAGTGACTGACAAGGGAGTGAGACAGGGTTGTAATCCATCCCCGATCTTGTTCAATCCCTACATTACCAGGTAGCAAAGGAAACCAAAGAAAAATTTGGAGCAGGAATGAATGTTTAGGCAGGGTTGCCAAAGCCATTGGAATTGTGTCAGAGACAGCAAAGGACTTGGAATCAGATGAATGGAATTGATAGTGTCTCGAAAAGAAATTCAGAATCGACAAAAGTAAGACAATGGCGATGGAATTAAATCGAACTAAATCAGAGGATGCTGAGGAGATTAGATGAGGAAATGAGACAATGAAATTAGTAGTTGACGTTATCTGTTTGGGCAGCGAAATAACTGATGATGGCCGAAGCAGAGGGGATACAAAACGCAGACTGGCTCTAGGAAGGCAAACATTTCCGAAAAAGTGGAATTTATTAACATCGAATATAAATTTAAGTGTACGAATTCTTTTATGGAGATTTTGTCTGGAATTTTAGACTTGGACAGAAATGAAAAGTTGACGATAGATACTTCAGACAAGATAATAGAATCCCTTGAAATGTGACGCTACAGTAGAATACTCGAAATTATGTGGGTAGATCACGTAATTAATGAGAAGGTGCTGCATAGAGTTTGGGAGAGACTAAATTTGTGGCACAACTTGACTAAAAAAAAGGATCGGTTGCACATTCTAAGACATCAAGAAATCATCAATTTGGGAATTTACGAAAGTGGGGAGGTTAAAATTGCAAAGGCAAACCAAGACATAAATATACACTTCTGGCCATTAAAACTGCTACACCAAGAAGAAATGCAGATGATAAACGGGTATTCAATGGATAAATATATTATACTAGAATTGACATGTGATTACATTTTCACGCAATTTGGGTGCATATATCCCTAGAAATCAGAGCTCGGATGGCATCTACGGGTACAGCTGCCCATGCAGCTTCAACACGATACCACAGTTCATCAAGAGTAGTAACTGGGGTCCTGTGACGATCCAGTTGCTCGGGCACCATTGACCAGACGTTTTCAATTGGTGAGAGATCTGGAGAATATGCTGGCCAGGGCAGCAGTCGAACATTTTCTGTATCCAGAAAGACCCGTACAGGACATGCAACATGCGGTCGTGCATTGTCCTGCTGAAATGTAGGGATTCGCAGGGATCGAATGAGGGGTAGAGCCACGGGTCGTAACACATCTGAAATGTAACGTCTACTGTTCAAAGTGCCGTCAATGCGAACAAAAGGTGACCGAGACGTGTAACCAATGGCACCCCATACCATCACGCCGGGTGATACGCCAGTATGGCGATGACGAATACACGCTTCCAATGTACGTTCACCGCGATGTCGCCAAACTGGATGTGACCATCATGATGCTGTAACCCGAACCTGGATTCATCCGAAGAAATGACGTTTTGCCATTCGTGCACCCAGGTTCGTCGTCGAGTACACCATCGCAGGCGCTCCTGTCTGTGATGCAGCGTCAGGGGTAACCGCAGCCATGGTCTCCGAGCTGATAGTCCATACTGCTGCAAACGCCGTCGAACTGTTCGTGCAGATAGTTGTTGTCTTGTAAACATCCCCATCTGTTGATTCAGGGATCGAGACGTGGCTGCACGATCCGTTACAGCCATGCGGATAAGATGCCTGTCATCTCGACTGCTATTGATACGGGGCCGTTGGGATCCAGCACGGCGTTCCGTATTACCCTCCTGAACCCACCGATTCCATATTCTGCTAACAGTCATTGGATCTCGAACAACGCGAGCGGCAATGTCGCGATACGATAAACCGCAATCAGCGGTAGGCTACAATTCGACCTTTATAGAAGTCCGAAGCGTGATGGTACGCATTTCTGCTCCTACACGAGGCATCGCAACAACATTTCACCAGGCAACGCCGGTCAACTGCTGTTTGTGTATGAGAAATCGGTTGGAAACTTTCCTCATGTCAGCACGTTGTAGGTGTCGCCACCGGCGCCAGCCTTGTGTGAATGCTCTGAAAAGCTAATCATTTGCATATCACAGCATCTTCTTCCTGTCGTTTAAATTTCGCGTCTGTAGCATGTCATCTTCGTGGTGTAGCAATTCTAATGGCCAGTAGTGTAGTAAGGAGACGCAAACGGTGTAGGCTGCAGTAGTTATTCGGAGATGAAGAGGTTTGTACAGTTAGAGCAGCGTTGAGAACTGCAGCAAATAAGGTTTCGGATGAAGAGCACAACAACAACAACAACAACAACAAACTATAATTTGCGTTGAGAATGTGAATAATGTTCTCCCAGACTGTTTAGACTGGATACTCAATCTTGAAGCACGACTGCCGGCAAATCGGTTGGTGTCACACACACACACACACACACACACACACACACACACACAAGTACGTACATGCACGCACACGCACCGACGCACGCATCGTGCTAATCAATGCGTCAGGCAAACCTGGTGGCGTGGTAGTTGTCGCCCTGCGGTGGTTCCGCCATTAATCACCAGCGCACCGTATAATTACGGTTTCGTCTGGATGCCGCCTCATTCTGCTCGCCAGATTACTTTACTGCGAGCTTCCCTTCTGGAATGCTGTTGGATTACACGATCCCAGCAATAACTGACAGGGTAAATCGATAAAATTACTCTTAGGCAAAATAGGATGCTATGTGAAGAAAAACAAGTATCAAGAGCATGCCTAAAAGGGAGAACTAGATTTACTGAAAAACAAATTACATGATGTTAACTTTTCCAGCAACTGCTGGTCTAAGTAAAACCACTGACAGGGGTTCAGCA